>NW_022196903.1:74406942-74424538 GCF_008632895.1 Mastomys coucha
GGATGTCCAAGAGCCTGAAAACCCACGACCCTGGCCTCATTGAAGGCTCCGGGATCCCCAAACCAGCTTCAGGTTTCTGGATCCCTAGACTGTGCTTTTCTAGCCCCAGGCATCATGGGACAAGCACAGTCAACTCCCCA
Source organism: Mastomys coucha (assembly GCF_008632895.1). Classification (NCBI taxonomy): domain Eukaryota; kingdom Metazoa; phylum Chordata; class Mammalia; order Rodentia; family Muridae; genus Mastomys; species Mastomys coucha. The sequence goes on from NW_022196903.1 coordinate 74,407,083, forward strand.
GTTCTGCCTACAAATGGCCTAATGCCAGTCTAACTGGCATCTATACCAGACTGTACTCATCCATTCCTGTTTTTCTGTATTGTTTCTACTGCTTAAATATTGTGAGTATTGATGTGAGTATTGCTATGTAGGCATCTGTGTGATATGATGATGTTGAAACCTTTGGTAAACACTCAGGAGTTGAAGAGTTGGTGATATGATAGACCTCTCTGTAGCTTGTGCAGAAGTTCCATACTGACTGATCTGTTTCCTAGCAGCAGTATGTTCCTGGTCTGGTGTCAACAGCAGGCAAAGATCCTACCATCCCTTCAGGGTTGCCAGGGCTTCAAGCCTTTAGCTCAACCAAGCACCGGTCTTCCTCTCACAGTCCACTGCCCCACATTTTCTCTCACTTATAGCTCTATATATTGTGAATGCATGTGGGACATGAAGCTAGAACTGAAAGTGCATTGAGGAACAAAGGAGACTAGTGGTAAGTGGATATGCTAAAAATAGTGACACTCTTCTGTGAAAAATGTCTGTCTAGAACCCAGTACAATGTATCTGAGCCAGTAAAAAGCAAGAAAGAAAATCAGAGCCAGTTCCTCCTCTGTGTGGTCATGTCCATTAGTGAGCTGCTTTCTGTCCCTCCAACCAATTCTGCCTTCCCAGAGCCTTTCAGCCTCAATCCTGTGTTGACCTGCTATCAGAACCACTGTTTAGCTTCCACAGATAAATGAGAATTGTGCTGTATTTGTCCTTCAATTCCTGGCTTATTCCAGTAAACACAATCTCACTTTCATCTATTTTACTGCCAACCCCAGTGTTTAAAGCTTTTTAATGTTTAAGCAGTATTTCATTGTGTTAACCTGCTGTTTTTGACTAAGATTGTCCTATTTTACAAAGGAATCAACAAATAATATGCCTTCACTTGCAAATAAAGAAAGTCCATACGAGACCAGTGAGATGGCTCCGGCAGGTAGTAATACTTGCTGCTCAAGCCCGATGACCTGATTTTGAGCCCTAGAATCTCCATAAATTTGGAAGGAGGAAACCCTCTTTATACCAAGTTGTCCTCTGACCTTCACAAGCTCTCTGTGGTAAATGAGATTGCACAAACACAGCATGTAGAACATGCAGGCATGAATGAGTAGAAAGAAGGAACAAAGTCACAACCAGCATCCCTCAGGTGAAACGGTCACATGGCTCACAACAAGGGCACCACATCTCTCCACTCATGGTAGTTTTGGGGACTGTGATGTTCCATGAAAATTGTAAACTATGCAAAAGCAGAAGTGCAGCAGGTGGGCCAAAAAATGGTTTACTGTGAGGCTTTTTTTTTTTTGACTTTTCAAATTTGTGTGTTTTTATGAACTCCTTATATTTACTCCTTATATTTCCTTAAATCTGACAGTGGCTTCTGAGTTCTCAGCTTCATATTATTTGCTCCTTGAAGGAGAGTTACATCTAAGAACATTTTAATGGTGGTACTCATTGTAGTGGTTTCAATGTGGAATGTTCCCCATAGACTCATGTGTCTGAACACTTGGTCTACGATTGCTGATGTTGTTTGGAAAGACTATGGAACCTTTAGGAGATTGAACCTTGCTGGAGATAATAGGCCACTAGGGTAACATTGATTTTTTAGCCTATCAACACTTGCTGTTAACTCATCCTTCTCTCCTCTAAAGATGAGAATTGAAGGGTCCCATCTGCACACTCCTGCCACCATGCCTTTCCCTTCATGACAGTCTGTATATCCCTTCGATCATTAATTTCAATAGTCAATATAATGAGCTCTAGATTCATCTGGCAGATTTATATTTGGGTAAGTTTAGGAGGGAATTACCTTGGTTAGGTTGAGGTAGGAAGATCTGTCTACTGTGGGTGGCATTGAGATGGAAACCTAGACTGCATAAATAAAGACATTTATCACCGTGTGCTTCTTGACTGTGGTTGCAATGTGACCAGCCACTCCATGTGTCTGCTTCCCTGACCTCTCCGTTGCGATGATGGTACTCTTGACATACAAGATAAAACAAACCACTGTCCTATAAGTTGTTTTGGTCAGGCTATTTTATCACACAACGGACATAGAAGTAGGATACCACCTAAACTGTGAAGACAAATAAACTCTTCATTCCTCTATATTCCTGTCAGATATTTGGTCACAAGAACAAGAGAAAGATACTATAAACCATGTGATCAGGAAATGGCCTCCACAAGATGTCGGCCATACTACCACTGTAAAAATATGACATACTGTGCCTTGATTTGATCAACCACATATTTCTTAGTGAAATTAATGCATACACTGAAAAACAACAATGAAAACAATAACAACATAAAAAAGGCTGGGAAGATCTCCTATGGACAATAAGGTGGAATCAATGGTAATTCACCCAAGATGGCCAAAATGGGATCTAAAAGTCAAAGATAAAACAAACAAACAAAAACAAATACAAAACCCATAAACAACAACAGAAAACCTCAAGGGGGCTGGTTAAGAGCACTGACTGTTCTTCCAAAGGTCCTGAGTTCAGTTCCTAGCAATTACATAGTGGCTCACAACCATCTCTTCTGGTGTATTTGAAGACAGCTGTAGTATACTCACATATATAAAATAAATAAATCTTTTTAAAAAAAAAGAAAAGAAAAATACTCATACACATAAAAATAAATCTTAAATACAGAAAACCTCAAGGTATAAAAGCTGCACTTGTTTTTGAGATCCTCCTAAATGAGAATGATGGACAGTGAAGGCACAATTCCTAGTACCTACTAATGATGCTAATTTGTGGAGCATTATTATACATTAAAGGCAAAGTGTAAGATAAGGTAAGGACAAAAGCAGACCAGTAATGTGTATGTTATTACTTTGGTAACTAGAGTAAAAGCTATTATCAGTTTGTTACTAGAGGAGGAGCTGTTGTCACTTGATGGCTTTTGAGGACAGAGAGTCCCTTTCCTTTGGGGAGATGACCAAGTAGCACTCAGTGAATTTAAGTGTTATTAAAAATAATTTCTTAAATAGAGGACACAAGTTAGAGATGTGTTGAGGGCACCAGGAGCAGCTGGAGAAAGACAGTAGCAAATGGATATGATTAATATACATTGTATATGTGAAGTTTAAATAAAAATATTTTTAAAATAAAGTTATATGGAAGCAACTGATGGTAATGAAGATATATTTCTAAATACAGAGTGCAACTAAAACTGTCAAAATTAAAGAGTCTATCGCACACTGCACTTTACTAAAATTGCTACTTTTTCTAAGGTGTCTTAGACTATGAATAAGCATTTGCCCCAGGGGAGGACCAGCTCTCCCATGGGGAAAAAATAAATTTACAATTTGTTTAAAAAATCACAAACTGGGAGATATCTGCCCAAATCTTAGTGATGTACTGCATCTCTTCTGGTGACATTTGCTTGTTTGAGATTTTCTGTACTGTTTAAATGGTTTATACACACATACACACATACACACACATACACACACATACATGTGTGTGTATGTGTGTGTATATAAAACCATTAAAATAAAATTAAAAATAGTTTCAAAAGGTACAAGTTGTTTGTGAATAAGAGGTAAGTCATGGAGAATTCTGTTTTGCTTTGAAACTTTTATGCCATACTCTAATAAAATTTTCTGAAGTGATTTTGAAGACAGAGCATTGATTTTTCTCCTAGAAAACACTTTTTTTCCTAAAATAATTTTTATATTCTTGAAAATTTCTTACATTGAGACACTGAAATATGACTTTACCTTATACCAATTTTCTTTCCTTATCCCCAGAACTTGCTCCAACTCATCCTCTCCCAACTTCATGCCCTTTGAAAAATGCATATATGTCCATTTCCAAATACATTATTCTGAATAGCCTTCATTTGATTTTATAAATTACTCACAATGATTTATATTCAGCAGTCTCTGCACTAATAGTTACCCCATCTAAATAACTCAAGGAAACAAAATGAGAACAAAGAGCAAAACCTACCGAGCCTTCCCCATGCTTCGCAGTTGTAATAAACTGGAGTGTATCAATTCAGAAAACAGCAGCCTTTAAATAAATTTACAGGAATTCAGATGTTTATGGGAAACAGAATATCCCAAGTATATAGTAATACATAAATTACAAATTATTTATGGACTATTATATGAAATAAATTGTTTGCAAATATTCATAAACTACTCCCAGCTCACGCTAACCTTTTGAAGTGATTTATCCCATAACAGAATAAATAAGATTATGGCAGGTAACAAATTACTTCCTTGTAAAATATTTACCATGTATCAGCTGCACTAATATTAATTAGTATACTCATTATTTCAAGAAAGTGGTAGGTGATTTAAAGTTCTTCCTTAATGTATTAGATGAGCCTTTATGACTAAATGCACCTATATCTTACTGAGCAATTGAGGAGTCTCCTCCTTTAGTTTCCTTACTGAAGACTGAAATATATTGTTACAAACTGGGGTTTTGGGGGTTCATAAATGACTGAGAATTAGGCATTCTGTGATAGTTTTGTAAATGAACACAAATCAGGAAGGTTTGTGAGATGCTGTTCAAAAGGCTAGAGAGATGGCTCAAACATAGCAATGGCTAAGTTTCTTATTTTTCCTAGGATACTGTGTAGGCTTTTTTCTTTGGGAGGCAAGTGCTTTCCTTCCTTTGCCTTTAAGGATGCTTAGGAATATCATCCTAAGAAAGACGCAGATCGTATGTTTCACTTATGATTGGATATAAGTCATAAATTGCAAGATAACCATGTTACAATTCACAGGCCCAAAGAAACTGGATAATAAGGAGAACACAAGGAAGGATGTGTGAATTTCACTCAGAAAGGGAAACAAAATGGTCTTCAGAAGTGGATGGAGAGAGGGAACTGGGTGGGAGGGAGATGAGGAGTGGTATGGGTATAGAGATGAATTGTTGGGGGAGGGGCAACTAGAGAGGGCTGCCAGTGAAAATAGAAATCATTATGTGAGGGAATCTCTGTGGCTAGCTGGAAACTTGCATGGGGGAGGCTGTGGTAGTCTATGGGGATGACCCAGATGAGATTCCTACCAGCAGGGGATGTAGAGATTGATAGGCCACCTCCTGAGGCCAGGCAGGACTACCAGTGGAAGAAGAGGGACAGCAACCCATTCACAAAACCTTCAACACCAAATTGCTCCACCATGCAAGATGTGCAGGCATAAAGATGGAATTGGCAACCAATGACTGCCCTAACTTGAGACCCATCCCATGTGAAAGAGCCAACCATTGATACTATTAATGACACTCTGCTATGTTTGCAGACAGGAACCTAGCATAACTGTCTCCTGAGAGGCTTTATAAAGCAGCAGATGGAAACAGATGCAGAGACCCACAGCCAAATATCGGAAGGTCTTGTGGAAGAGTGGAGGAAAAAACTGAACAAGCCGGAGAGGTCAAGGATACTGCAAGAAGACCAACAGAGTCTGCTAACCTGGGTCCATGGGGACTCACAGAGTTTGAGCCACCAACCAAAGAACATCCAGGGGCTGAGAAGAAGGGTAGAGGTAGTGAGGGGGATTTGTAAGGGTGGCACTGGGAGGGGAGGGGGTGAGGGCTGTAATTGGGATGCAATGTGACTAAGATAAATAAATTATAGCAAAAAATCATGAAATAGCCTCTGGAAATAGAAATCATGTCTACCGATGAACTAAGAGCAGGCTTGATGCCAGCTTGACAATAATTTCTTCTTCAGAGGAAAGGTTTGTGGATGATTAAATCCAATATAAATGGCCCTGAGTTCCTCCATCTGAGCTCTTCCATGTTGGTACCAAGCAGCAGGAGGGTCACAGATCTACTTTGAAAAGGATTGATCCTCCATGTCTGAGCTACCAGGAGTGATTTCTTTCTGTCTGATCATGTTTCCTAGCCATGATGAATGTGAACCTCAACCATGTATTTGCACAAAGGGTAATAGCATCCTTCTCATGGTACTCCATTTACTTATTTTCCTAGAGTGGTATGAATCTTGTGGTATGAATTTTTCTGGAAAATAAATAACAAACTTAATGATTAAAGAGATCACTCAAACTTGACTGCCTTGAAGAAGTTTCTCCATCTTTACTTTTTTTTTTTCAATTACAGTGGAATTTAAAAAATCTTGTCACCACCAACTTTGTGAGCTATATAATTAACTGTTGTTGTTGTTGTTGTTATAGGGAATTATTCCCCACCTGGTAGAATATTGGAGCAACATTATTGACCTCTACCATTAAGATCAACTTGCAGCCCACAAATGTCTCTTTGTGGCAAAATTGTTCATAGTGGAGAACCAGTGGTCACTCAACTAAAGCAAGCTTCCTGGCTTGGCTTTATCTCTACAGGGCAGCCAGAGATAACTGCTCCCTTGAGAAGAGGTTTGTGTGAGGAAGCTATACTCAAGGATGCGCAGAAGTCTCATTTAACAGTGTGTGTGTGGGGGGGGGGTTCTCTTATGATGTCAGCTGTGTGATGGTAGATGTTTGGTCTTAGTCATTCTGGCTTACTCAGCAAATATGCAAGAATTTCTTGCAGTGGAAAGCATCTTACTCTGGCCACTACAGCCTCCCTCCCCTCCCAACTCCCTTCCCGCACTGTGAGAACACCTGCTTCATTAGGCAAATAGAAGCTGCAAAGATTCCACACTCCTTTCCTTCTTAGGATGATCTTAAAGTATAAAATGTATCCCCATCCCTATTGCTTGTCCTTGTCTTTCAGCATAAGGCAGGAGGAAACAGCCCACATTGACGAAAATTCGGCTAATAATACAAGAAGTGGCTACTAAAAGAAACAGATCAAAGAACTAGGTCCATTATCATTACAAAAGAAGAAAATACAAAGGTAAAACTTGGGAGAGAAAAGTGCTTGGAAATCAAGTATACATATAACAATATCTTGATTTGTTGTGAATGAAAAGGGAGTGACTGTACTAAGAAGCTAACTAGAATAAAAAGTTTGGGGTCCTCCATTTTCATGGCGTCCTCTAGGAAGCATCCTAACAGTGTGGCCACATAAGGGAAGAGCTCTAGAAATTATCAAACATTGGCCAAGATCTACAGTGAGGAAGAAAATGTGATTTTGTACACAATGGAATTTAATTTACACAACTATAATGGAAAATGAAATGAGAACATTTGCACGAACATGAATGGAACTGGATAGCATGTTTACAAAAATATAAATAAGTCAGACTAAAGAAAGCAAATGACAAGTTTCTTTTGTATATAAAATTTAGATTTAAAATACTCTGTGTGTGTATGTATGCAAGTGTGTATCTGAGTGGCTAGTGTGTTTATGTGTGGGTCTGTGATTTACATGTGAGTATGTGTCAAAACTAAAGCAAGTATCATGAGAATGGCAAAAGGGGCCTTAAGGGAGGAAAGAAAGAGAATTGAGTATGTATTACAGGAGAAGAGAAGAAAAGACAGTTTGCAGAGGGAATAGGGAAAAGAGGGCACAGGAGAAGACAGTAATGGAGAGGGGCAAATTAGAAAAGAGTATACAAGCATGTAAGTGTAAAAATACCATACAGAAATTCATGACTTAGTATGCTAGCTTAAAACATAAATAATAAGATGAAATAAAAAATAATTATTGATTAAATAACTGTCTTAGGGTTTCTATTCCTACACAAACATCATGACCAAGAAGCAGGTTGGGGAAGAAAGGGTTTATTACGCTTACACTTCCACATTGCTGTTCATCACCAAAGGAAGCCAGGACTGGAACTCAGACAGGTCAGGAAGCAGGAGCTGATGCAGAGGCCATGAAGGGATGTTACTTACTGGCTTGCTTCCCCTGGCTTGCTCAGCTTCCTTTCTTATAGAACCCAAGACTATCAGCCCAGACATGGTATCACCCACAAGGGGCCCTCCCCACTTCATCATTAATTGTGAAAATGCCTTACAGCTGAATCTCATGGAGGTATTTTCTCAAGAGAGGCTCATTTCTCTGTGATAACTCCAGCGTGTGTCAAGTTGACACAAAACCAGCCAGTACAATAACTCATTACTATGTCTGTTTCAAAATGAATAACTCTTAGCCAGCTGCATCTTATAAACAAAATTACCAATGAGCAAAGTGACCAAACTCAGCATGCTGAATTCTGTGCTGTAGCTATACATTTCTATTCATATATATGTATGTATATATGTGTACCATATACATATATATGGACTTATATATATGTGTGTATATATATGTACATATGTATATATGCATATATTTATTGTGACTATTCATAGCTACAAGAACATATATTTATATTAATTTGTATATTCATATGTATATATGAAGTCAATAAAATCACAGAAAATTCTAAAGTTGAAGGTTTTTCCTTTGTTTTGGTTTTTGCTAACAGATATAACATATACATTATTAAAAAGTTATATTTGTCTAATATTTATATCTTATTAGAATTATACCTTGTAACTAAATGAAACAATTAAAAATATGTACATTAGTGTAATTTTATGAATATCTGTATTTCCATATAATTGCTATATAGTGTTATGTGCACTTTTCTAATAAGACCATAGGCTTCAAACTGCCAAAGAGATCAATAGAACCAACAGATTTAAAGTATGAAGAGAAGATATAAAGTGAAAGACATGTGAGTTTGGGGAGCAGGATGGAGAGAATAGAGATAAATATCATCCAAATACATTTCATATTTGTATGGATTTAAAAAAATACTTGAAGATAAATATTAAAAGAATAAGATTCAAAAGGGTCTGATTTAGCTCCCCTTTTTAAGAAGGTATGAAATGTCCACCTTTTGCTCTTCCTTCTTCTTGAGTTTCTTGTGGTTTGTGGGTTGTTCTTCCTGTATTCCAAACTTCTGGGCTAATAACCACTTATCAGAGAGTGCATACCATGTGTGTTCTTTTGTGATTGGGTAACCTCACTCAGGATGATATTCTCCAGATCCATCCATTTCCCTAAGAATTTCATAAAATTTATTGTTTTTAATAGCAGAGATTAACTATGGAGCAGAAACTGAAGGAAGGACAAGCCAGCCTGAATATAGCTATCTCCTGAGAGGCTCTGACAGTACCTGACTAATACAGATGTAGAGACTCACAGCCATCCATTGAACTGAGTACAGGGTCCCCAGTGAAGGACTTAGAGAAAGGACCAATGGAGCTGAGGGGTTTGCAGCCCCTTAGGACGAACAACAATATGAACTAACTAGTACCCTCAAAGCTCCCAGGGTCTCAATCACCAACCAAAGACTGCACATGGTGGATCTGATTGTTCTGGCAGCACCTGTATAGTAGAGCATTGCAAATTTGATCATCAATAGGAGGAGAGGAGCTCGGCCCTGTGAAGGTTCTGTGCCCCAGTGAAGGGGAATGCAGGGGCCAAGAAGTGGGAGAGGGTGGGGTGGCAGGCATGGGGAAGGGGCAGGCAACAGGGGTTTGTTCTTGTTGTTTTTGTTTGTCTGTTTGTTTGTCTTTTGGAGGGGAAACTGGGAAAGAAGAAATTTACATGTAAATAAAGAAAATATCGAATAAAAAAAAAAACAGGGTCTGATTTTCCCAAGCTCATGTTATTACTGTTAAACTGAGCTCATACAAGTACTCACAAAAAATAAATAATATTAATTATTTATATTTGACCAGAAACTATAAAATGGTAGAAATAAAGACGTGTAGTGCAATGTTGTGTGTTGTTTGGAAGTTTTGAAGCTTTTGTACGAATTGATTGATGATTACTTTGCATTTTTTGCTTCCTACACCCATCCATGTGAGTCCAAATTTTAACTATAACAAGACTTTCTATAATTTATAATTGAATATTTTTATAAATTACCTCTAGTCTTGGTGTCTTTTTCCAAATATTACACTTACATTTCCAGAGACCATTTTCATTTTATTTCCATAAAATAAAATTATTTTTGTATTTTTCTAGAAAAGGAACTAGGTAAAGTGGGAATTGTGTGAGAAAGAACATCATTTCAATTTAGACAACATATTCATGTGTTTCACAATCACTGATATGTACCCATAAATTATAACTCCTTGCTGCAGACTAGAATGGCTTCCATGACTAATCCTACTCCCATGCTACTGACTTTCTTGCAGCTTAAAATATAGGGCCACCAGAGGACCCAGTAAGCAAAATTGTCTTAGATCATTTGGCCTTAGAAATATGCTGATAGTGGAGAAAAAAATGTTTTGAAGAAATTCTTCATTAGACACATGCTAATCTGTGAAAACATTATTTTGATAACAGATTTACCAATTTTCTGTGTAGACATTAAGGTCTCATGTAGTCTAGATAAGATATTATTTTGTTTTTCCCAGAGTATTCTTGAAAATGCCACTATTATAGATATAGACGCAGTGTCCTTATTTCATAGTGAAATTTCACTCTAGAACAGACATGTTTAAACATACGAATTTATACAATTAGAACTTAACATTAAATGCAACCCAAGTTTCCCAGGAAAGCTTTCATTTAACATCATTAGAGAAGAAAATCATACACACACACACACACACACACACACACACACACACACACATGCACAAACATATAAACAAGGGCTTTTGGAGATATGAATCAGCAGTTAAGAGCATATACTTACAGTTCATGTAGGAAACCTAAATTCTGTTCCTAGCACACAGGATGTGTGAAGACTCACAACTTGTAACTCAAGCTCCACGGAATTTGATGCCCTCTTGTGTCTGTAAGCATATGTGCACATATCTTCATACAGTCATACATATACAATGTGAATCAAACATAAAATAAAATATTTTAAAATTAATATTTAGATTTAAGAGCCATTTTCTTAATAGGGAGGGAATATAACTTATTTTTAAATATCTGGGACTAGTTTTGTTAGTTAGTTAAGAAAGGGTATTTTACAAATATCACAGTATACAGCTTTCAAAAAAAATTCCAGAAATTAATCCTAAATAAGGAAAATAATCAAAGCATTTGCAATCTGAAAACATTATCTTTACTGACTTTTGGTTCAAATAGATATCAAAACTGTAATTATGGGCTTTACGGGAAAAAATGACAAGATTATGTATCAAAGGGTGTGAGATGTAGCTAATAATAAAATCAGACAAAATATGGCAGCAGTGGATATTTTTATTATGAAAGAAAAATACTAGATGAAGCAGGCATTTAATTACATAAGTAACACAAAAGACCAAGATCTGAATTCATAGATATTATCAGCAAAGATTCTTGGTAACAGATAGAAAGATGGTTCAGTCGTGAGGATGTCTTGCTTCTCTTGCAGAGGCCCCAAGTCTGGTTCTCAGCATCCATGTTGAGGCTCACAGCTTCCTAACACTCCAGCTCCAAATCCTCTGGGCTCTGAAGTGAACTACACACACAGACACACACACACACACACACACACACACACACAGAGACACATGCATGCACACATGTGTGCACGCATACAGGCAGGCATGCGCACATACTCAGGCACACATGTAAACATACACATAAATAAAAACAAATCTTTAAAACTTGCAGAACAAAACAGGTTTAAAGTCAGAGGAAAATTGAAAATGAGTGAACTAAACAATTTAAACATTTAAACATAGAGGAAGCAAACACTGCATTGGCTATACAAATTGATCAATCACCAGGATGGATGGCCTTTCGGCAATGCTATTCTGAGCACCCCAGTTCAAATGCAAATAGTTAGAAATACTGTGTAACCATAGAGAGCTGCAACTTGTGATAAAATGCAAAAATTGAATTTTTTTAAAGAACGGATTGAACCCTGAATATTTCCAAATTTGATGGTAATAGGGAACCAGGAGAGTTGCATTGTAAGAACACAAGAAAGGAAATCAGTAGGGTCAAATCTTGAAGAAAGTGCAGTGTACACTGAGAAACAACCTAGAAGGAGGATGTGGAGAGTAAGGTGTGGTTGTTCTCACTTGTAATCCCTGTGCTTGGGAAGCTGAAGCAAGAAGATTGCTGGAAGTCTGAGGCTAATCTAGACTCTATGGTAAGTGCCAGGCCAGCCTGGGCTATACAGTGAGTGCCGGGCCAGCCAGGGCTACATAGGGAGACCCTATTTCAAAATCAAAATCAAATATTAATGAAAGACTTAGAAAGGTATGCTTGTGAATTTGAATCTGAAAGTACATCTGTGAATTGATTGGGTGTGTGTCTGTGTGTTTGTATGTGTGTGTGTGCGTGTGCGTGCGTGCGTGTGTGTGCGTGCGTGCGTGCGTGCGTGCGTGTGTGTGTGTGTGTGTGTGTGTGTGTGTGTGTGATGGGTTCAGTAATTTGGAGTTTTAAAATTTATACTACTTCTCACATGGCTTCTAGACTTAATTGACATCAGGGTTATATTTTATTATAAGGAAATACAATTCTTTCCTTTAACACAGGTTTGCATATTTATAAGATTATAACTTACACAAAGTTTATCAAATAGCTGTGCTTAATGGGGCTCCAAGGCTTTCTGCTTCTCAAATCTAAATGAATTCTTGTACATCAATATAATACGCTGTCAATGATGTCCCATTGACTAATGTGCGAATGTGACATTGGGCATTGTCATTTGTTTTAACTCTCAATATCTGTTGTGAAGCCTTGTGGGCTATTTATATAAGCAGCTATATGGTTGTGTCTTTCCAAAAAGAGAGAGCCTTCATTTCTCCTATCCTTGACTGAAACAACATTGTCAATCTTGTTAACGGTGAATAAGAATATTAGAGACACATGTGACAACTGAGGTAGAAAAATTAGGTCCCTGCTGGCAATTACCTATCAGAGCAGATTGACTGATTGCCAGAGCTAAAATGCATGTAAACTGTCAGCCATCATAACAGGGCAAATATCACAGAATCACAGTGCAGAGTCAGGTAAAAATCTACTTTTCACTGTTGGGGACCTGCCCTTAGTGCCACACATTCATAATCCTCTCCCATCAAGCCAGGTCTACACATTCGGAGACGTCCATCATTCTAACAGTCAAATATATGTCCTGTCAAATACATTCAATGGCCCTCATGATAAGTTGGACGGGAAGTGACATGCTACACATGATTGAGTAGAAAGGGCATATCATGTACAATTCCTGCTGTCACATTTGTTATTCCATTTCTATATCTCTGTGGCAGACTTAACCTTGACACGTCCTAGATATAGTTGTTATGGCCAATTAATGAGCTGACCCAGAGTAAAAGATTAATATTTAAAAAAATACATGTAAAATATGACTGAAGATATACTAGGAAAGTAGAAAGAGAGAATTGTTCTCTTTTGTGATGCATAAATTACTTTTTATCATGTGTTGAAAACACATGTATCATGATTCATTGAAGAAAAAAAAAAGAACCTGAAGTGTAAATGTACACCTTAAATTTGTGTAAAGTGACCAAAGCATCTTAAAGATTATGTACCGTGCAAAAGTTATTGTTTTTAATAACCTTTTATGTGAAGACATGATCCTCATTACTCAAATGAGGTACCTACAAATCAAGTTATTCATAAAATATTGAGAAAAATCAAACTTTGGGTCAAATCATATGCTAAAGAGAAAACAAGCTTATCAATTTGTACCAGGCACTATGTTTTTAAATTAACCAAGCATGGACCATGAAAATAGATGGGAACTTTTTTTCTTTACCTTAAATTATTCCTGAATTTTATAGCATTAGAATTTTATACCAGTAGTTGGCATTGAATCACCAACTAGACCATTGAAAATGACTACTTTCTTCTGGTTGTAAGAAATATTCTTTGCTTTTTTTTCTCCATCTTTTATTAAAGAGAGAACATTGATAGAAATGATTTCCCTCTTTTTATAGCTGCTATGGTTTGAACATATTCCCCTCTATTCAGGTATTGAAACATTAAATATAAGAAATAGGACGTTAGGGATCTAATTATGTCATGAGAGTACCTTCTTGTGCCCTTATAAGGGAGGTTTCATGAGGTTGTTCCTTTCTTTTTCTTCCCAAATTTTGTGGTGGAAAATGAAGTATACCCTCCTTTGAAGGTGTAGCACTTACCAGTGAAACCTGCTGCCATCTTGAATGATAATCCTCACATTCCCTGAAGTATATGGAAATAAATTTCCATATTTTATAAGAAGTCACTATGTTTGAAATATTTTATTATAATAATAAAGGAAAGATGTTATCTGGTAATTCTAACTCTCATTATTCTGGTAATTAGTACCATCAAGTTTCTGTGTTTGAAATGGGCTATGAGGTCAGTTCTGTGATTGCAATGATGTGGTTGTAAACCATTTCCTGATTTTTGTTATTGTTTTGGGAGCTATTTATAAGTTCTATATCATAATACCTTAACAGATCTATGACATATAAGTCCTTTCCCTTAAGATCCACACATTCACTTTCTTAGTTCCCTACAGTTCCTAAAATTTATAATAATAGATTCCAATATATCTGATATTTATGTTGTTTCTGAGCTCATGGGCTCTGTCTAAGAAATCACTTGTCAAGACCAATGCCATGAAATGTTTACCTGCTTTCTTCTAAGAGATTTATATCATATACTTGGATTTCTTGCCCTTTTTGATTTAACCTTCACATGTTAGAAAACGTTATACTTCGTTGGGTCCTTTTTAATGTTTATGTCTGTTTGTTGTGTTTTGCATACTTTAGAGATGCTCTCTCACGTTCTAGAAAGGTCTTTTTACTTCAATGTAATGTTTATGTTGTTTCAACCTCTGTGGTTGACTCTAAGAACTTGCACATGCAGGTACAAGTCTGCAGAAGCAATTTTTGTTACTAGTTCATATTGGAAGGCTCAGCCCATGTTGGATGGGCGCATACCTGGGAAAGTGATCCTGAGCTGTGTAAGAAAAGTAGCTGAGCAATCCAGGATAAGCAAGCCAGTAAGAAGCATCCCTCTTTGCTGTCTGCTTCAGTTCTCCTTACAGGTTCATGGGGCTTGAGTTCAAATAAAAACTTTCTTCAAGTTTCTGTTTCTCAGGGTGTTACCAGCTACACCAATGGAAAACAAACTAGAACACAATATAAAGTAATATACATATTAGCTCATCCAAATCACACCGATTGTACATCAAAGTGAGTTGAATTTGTTTTATAATCTCTTAGAGAACTTTCAAATACAGAAAACTCTGGTTTTTAATCTCAGAAATTTTCAAACTACGCTAAGAGTTCTCATTTAGGCCTGCTTTGTTAAGTATTTTGTTTTCTTCAACAATTATTTACTTATCATTGTTGCTATGATACCAAAAAGGTTAGTCATGTCTATTTACTTAAGTCATATTCATTCTACAAAAATTATTTTGGATACATTGTTTTGTGATCTTATATACCTAGATGTCTCTTCCTTAATGAGTGGACTGACTGTGGAGAATAAATATCAGGTTACACAGCTCTGCCTTCAAGTCCTTGTTTCTAGAACATTCACAGCTCAAGAGATGAAAGGCTCTATCTCTCTGTCACCTGTCTGATGCCCTAAATAGAACTGGAATATTTACTATAACAACATGAACATACATTGCTACAGTAGGCATTACTCTATCTTAAAATGCTAATGTCTCCAGATTAATGTTCACTTCATCTTACCCACAACCATAGGCTAGTGAGGTCTTTGAAGTAGAAACTTCTTTGAAAAGTTAGTTATGTCAAATGATGGTTTGCTGGGGCACATAGGTGAAAAGATGTCTTGCTAGAGAAAACATGTGAAAGAATGTTTTCCTGAATCAGACACAGGTGAAACAAGGTTTCTCTGGAGCAGACACAGGAAAGAATGTTTTCCTGAAGCAGACACAGGTGTAAAGATGTTTTGATATATCAAACACTTGAAAGAACGTGTGATGAAGGATTATAAATACGACCCCACAGACAGTGGGAGATGAGCACTGACCATTGGTTCACTGCTCCGCCTTTCTATTCTTCATTAATAACACACATGTATTGGTTCATCTTCCATAGTGTTGATGAGCTCAACTTGTGATAATTCTGCCATTGAGAAAAGCTCACCCAAGAACTCCTCATGCAGTACCTGCCACAGCTTGCTGCTTCTGTGGCCTCACCTCATGCCAGTTGGTGAGCTTTCAGGATTGAACTGCAGCTGCTGGTTCATATCTGGTGTCAGCCTCTCTAGAGGACTGATCTGCAACTGCTGCGTCATGTTTTGTGTTTGCTACAGGACTGAACTGCTGAAAAAGGAGATCAAGCTTGCCCCCAAAGAAGTATTGCTGAATAGATTAACATCTTCCATATCCTAGTAACTTTTCTCTTCTACTACCTCTACTGGGTGGTGGGTTAGAGGAGAGGTTGGACCATTATTAAAAGTAGGTTGCAAAAAAATGTAGGCCTATAGGTCGTATTCAATAGTTTTGTTTGTTTTTCTTTTTTCTTCTTTCTATTTCTCTCTTAATTTGATAGTCCTCTTGATTTCTAGACAGATAGATCAAACCATAGCAGGATTACAATTGGGTTCAAGGATATCCTGGACTTGTTGTTTTGTTTTATTTTCTACAGAACACTTGAGCAAAAGTATGGGAATATAATAAATCACAAACAAGTTTTGTTGTTATTGTGTCTATATCACAAATCCTGAGTCTATGAAACTGACAGGATAAGGTATGGGTAACAGCAAATGTTCACTACCTTGTTTGGTGAAAAGATTCAGTGAACGTTATGCCAGAAGTACCTTCTCTACAAATCCACATGTTTCACAATCACTGACAGAGACAAACTTGAAGGCTTGGTGGTCCCTTTCTCCTAATTCCATTGACATTTTAACAGGAATGGAGAGGAGAGACAGGATGAGATCAGGACATGCTTATTTTCAATAAGGAGGCTCATTCCAAGTCCATCCCTTTCATATAAAAAAAATGTCAATGTCAATCCAATTGATACAAACTAACCCAAGCAAGTTAAACAAATGCCAAATTTTATCAGCAGAAGTCTAATTAATTGACTAATAAAAATATATCCAACTTAAAAACAGAATTGTCTTGTAATCATTTTTATTATTGTGTGCATATTTGTGTGCACATTTACATGTAGTATGTTTGCCCTGCAAGCAAGAGTTTGAGCTTTATTCTCTTCCCATCTTACATATGAGACAGGGTCTCTCACTGAAGCTAGAGCTTGCTGCAAGAGTGATCAAGCCACTGGGATGGAGGAGGAAGAAATGGAAAATAGATTGTATAAAAATTTCTTCAGCATTGTGTGTGTGTGTGTGTGTGTGTGTGTTGTGTTTGCTAGTGTTTGTAGGACTTTCAATAATAAACCAAAAAAGTAAAATTAAAAGCAAGATGTGTCAATTCATGAAGGCATTCTAGGATAAGAGCTATAATCTAGCAAGTTCATTAGACAAAATTCATGAAAGAAAGTAGTGAGGCAAGGCAATATAATACGGACACTTAGCGGGAAATGTAAAAGCATAAGTACATATTCTCCAGATCCATCCATTTACCTAAGAATTTCATAAATTTATTGTTTTTAATAGCTGAGTAGT
>NW_022196903.1:74424837-74452009 GCF_008632895.1 Mastomys coucha
GCCTCGGCCTTGTGAAGGTTCTGTGCCCCAGTGCAGGGGAATGCCAGGGCCAGAAAGTAGGAGAGGGCAGGCAACAGGGATTTGTTTATGTTTGTTTGTTTGTTTTTTGGAGGGGAAACCGGGAATGGAGAAATTTACATGTAAATAAAGAAAATATCAAAAAAAAAAAAAAAAAAAAAAAAAAAAAAAAAAAAGCATAAGTACAATGTTATACTGAAGTATTACTGAATTTTCCCATCTCATTTTTAATTTCTGAAAAATACTCTGAGAAAAGCAACATAGGAGAGAAAAGGATTTATTTATGCTTGTAATTCCATCTCATACTTCATATCTGTGGCAAAGTCAAAGCAGGAACTAACCCCATCACTTTCACAGTAAAGAGGAGAGGGAGAAATGGAGGCCTTGAAATAAATGCTTGTTGTTTGAGTTCAGTTTGACCTATTCTTACTTACATAGTTCAGAAGCCTCTGCCTAGGGAATGATACTTACCACAGTAGGGTGGGTCTTCACACATCAGTTAGTTAATTAAGACAGTCACTCATAGACATGCCCATAAGCCAATCCAATACAAACAAGCCTCCACTGGGTGTCCTTTTCATGATGATTCTAGGTTACTTCAATTTGAGAGTTATATTTCAGTCTCACAGGTAGACTGCATATGTAATGTGTGTTGGAATCATTCAGCAAAAAATGCGTTGGGAAGATAAGTGATTTTTATTTTCAAACTGATACTTCCTAGAAATATCATACATAAAGATCAAGGAGATAATCCCTAAACAGGGGGAGTTATAAAGATAAAGCTTTGTGGTTAAGAAAATCTTGTAGACCTTCCTGGCCAATAGTATTTGACTAGCCCATGGTATGTAGTGATGGGAACAGAATTTAGGATTATATAACATGCTAGAATATAGTTACATAGATAAGAATGTCAATTCACAGAAATGCATTTGTTTATATCAGTGACTTAATGTGTGGCTATAATAAGCATCTTAGAATTACTTTAAAATTTTGGGGGATATTTTAAAGTTTCATGATATAAGGAAGAACTATTAGAAATTATTTTAAAATGAGTAAACATCATTTCCAATATTCTTTCTAATTCTAAAGTTCTTACTTTTGCAAATATTCTTATAATTTTAAGCATCTAATAAATTTCAATAGACCAAGCACTTTCCAAGACTTTTTCATCAGCTATATCACAATATTCAAATATTCATATAGTCTGCATTTCCAAAGTTTGTTATCTAAATAATGAAAAAGAAACGCTTAGTCTATTATACTGAATCTATACTGCCAAACTATTATATTACAAAAATGCTGAAAACAGCATTATTTTAATTAAAAGGTAAGTATCAAATAAATAATCTACTCCCCTGTTCACGTCACAGATGTTAGCAAACCATGTTTAACTGCCATTGACTCAGCCCATTAGCTTCTCAGTCTGGTTATCTTATTATAGCAGCTCAGTAAATTTGTCAATGTTCTTCTAACCTCCAGGACACCCGGAACAGGTCATGTCTTTTGCTAGATTGACTGGAAATTGCTATCACTAAGTGATGGTGTCTGTATTCTTTCTAAGCATTAATGGGCACCCCTGCACAATGCATCTGGGTCTGCAGTCTGACTTTTTTTTCTTCATTCCCTGTAGACACCGGCACAAAGAAAAGATAGATGGTGAGGGCATTTTTAGGTTCAGACTTGAAAATACCCCATTGGTTTCAACAGTTGCAACATAATCTTAATACGGAATTGTGTCTCTTCATTAGTATAAAACATTTATAATATATTTGTTTCTGAAATACCATGTGACTCATCAATACTTACCAGGGTCATCCTTAAATCCCTAATCATTGGAAATAGCCATGTAGCTGTGGGTTATAATATGATAACAGATGACAGACAACTTTTAAGTTATCCATTTAGTTTCTCCATTTTAATGATCATTAAAATCTTGCAGTATAAATGTTCCAAAGTTGCAAGAAAAATCACATTTTCACTTTTGTTTTTATATCCCTGATCTGTGCTAATACCCAAAAGTGAAAATCTCAACTCATCTGGTTATCTAATAAATCATATACTGAAAGATTACAAAAATTGGTCAAATAGAGTCAAAGGTAAACATAAAAACACATTATAACAAATAACTCTACTCCAAATCTACAGTGCTCTATACGTGGGGGAATGGAGAGATGTCTCAGTAGTTTAGAGCCCGTACTGCTTTGGTAAAGAACCTTGGTTTAGTTACCACCACCCATTTCATCAGCTCATAACACCCTGTAATTTCAGTCCCAAGAGGACTTAATGCCTCTGTTTTTTGCGGGCACATACACTCATGTATTCCCTGGTCCCCCACTAAGCACATCCATTCAAATGTATGTTAAGACACTGCTCTAGTCAGGTGGTGCCTTAGTTAGGGTTTCTTTTGCTGTGAAAAGACACCATAGCAACTCGGTGAGCAGTAAAAGTATGCTGGAGGTAGGAGATGGCTTAGTTGTTTAAGAGTACTTGCTACTTTTCTAGAATGTCTGAGTTTGGTTCCCCACACCCATATTGGACAGCTCACAACCATCTGTGACTTCAGCACCAAGGCATCTGACTTCCTGTTCTGGCCCCTGAGGGCACCTCTACCCCAACACACAAACACCTGCAAACTCATAATTTAAACCTATAAACTGACCATATGAAATCTAAGAAGAAGAAAGACCAAAGAATGGATACTGCTGTGATTTTCAGAAGTGTGAACAAAATATTCACAGGAGGAAATATGGAGACAAAATGTGGAGCAGAGACTGAAGGAAAGGCATCGAGAGATTGCTCCACCCGGGGATCTATCCCATATACAGCCACCAAACTCAGACATTATTGTAGATGCCAGGAAGTGCCTGCTGATAGAAGCCTGATATGACTATCTTCTGAGAGGCTCTGCTAGAGCCTGACAAATGTAGAGGAGGAAGCTGGCAGCCAAC
The DNA here is from genome assembly GCF_008632895.1 of Mastomys coucha. Classification (NCBI taxonomy): domain Eukaryota; kingdom Metazoa; phylum Chordata; class Mammalia; order Rodentia; family Muridae; genus Mastomys; species Mastomys coucha. The sequence continues at coordinate 74,427,804 of NW_022196903.1, forward strand.
CGTTGGACTGAGCTCTGGGTCCCCGATGGAGGAGTTGGAGAAGGGACTGAGGGGAGCTGAGGGGTTTGCAGCCCCATGGAGGGAACAACAGTGTCAATAGTCCAGACCCCCTCCCCGACAAAGCTGCCAGGAATGGAGCACCAACCAAAGAATACACATGGAGAGATCCATGGTGCTGGCCACATATGTGGCAGAAGATGGCCTTCTTGGACAACAGTGGGAGGAGAGGCCCTCAGCCCTGAGGATGTTCAATGTCCCAGTGAGGGGAAAGCTAGGGCAGGAGGATGGGAGTGGGTGGGCGGGGTAGCACTCTCATAGAGACAGGGGGAGAGAGGGTGGTATAGGGGGTTCCCAAAGGGGAGACCTGGAAAGGGAAAACCATTTGAAATGTAAACAAAACATCCAAAAAAAAAACCCTATAAACTGAGCCCACCCAATCCTTATCAAAGTTAGGATGCCATTTCTTTTCCACTCTTCTTTTTCCATCAACACTCATGATCTATCATTTGTGATTATTTAAAAAAATGCCAGTATATTTATATACATACACACAAATGCTGCTTATGATGGCTGATTGGGCCTTATAGAAAGAGTCTGATAAGCATAGAAATAATGATAGTTGCTAGTGCTATCTCATATGTGACAAATCTTATATTCACATATTTACTTTCACATCTGATTGAATCTAGGAAATAGTGACACAATTCTATTGAATATATTTATAAAGTACATGTACATACACACAAGTTGAAATTTCAATCAAAATCTAAATTTAAAAGTGCTCTAAAAGTCATTTTTCTCCCTCTGAGCATCATAATTATGTCACAGGTAGAAAATCCCATACCTAAATTTGCATGGTGGTATCTAGTCAAAATTTACACTGAAGATAGTCTAAAATATATGGATGAGCTAACATTAACTAAGGATGTAAGAAAAAGCATTATGGAAACTGACCAGTTAGTGGCTTAGTTTCAAAATATAATTTTTATTTTTTATTTTTATTTTTTTATTTTTATTTTTTGGTTTTTTGAGACAGAGTTCTTCTGTGTAGCCCTGGCTATCCTGGCACTCACTCTGTAGACCAGGCTGGCCTCTAACTCAGAAATCTGCCTGCTTCTGCCTCCCAAGTGCTGGGATTATAGGCGTGTGCCACCACCGCCCGGCTATAATTTTTATAAAAGAGATTAAATGAAAGCATGGGTGAACTTCCAAAATAGAAGAGACAAGTGACCACTTGGCATTAGAACAACCTGTTGACAATGATGGTTCTATTGGATACAGAACAAACATGGCACAGTATGGGTCAGTGTTAGAACTAAGCAGAAAAATAAGTTAGTTGAAGCTATATTACACTTGTGATTTCTAAAACAAAAGTATTTTTTGATAGCTCCTACCTTATTCATTATAACATTAAAGATATATTATCTTTTTATATCCATTGATAAGCAATATAATTAGCATGACCATTTTAAAGAGGAGAAGACATTAAATATAATTTTACAGTATATCTTAAGGTTCATTGTTTGAAGTTAGAAGGACAGCAGCTACAAATATTCATGACAATAGTTTTCCTAGGGATCAAATCCAGATATTTCTTTCTCTCCTACATTTGTGCCAGACATGACTTGCAGTTTATGAACACTTTTGAAATAGCATAAAGAGAAATTTCTCATCTAAACTATGAGTTAAGAACTAAAATGAAACAAAACATCAAAAACAATACATGCTTAAATTTGAATTTCAAGTAAAGAACAAACAGGTGGAGTCATTAGAGATGGCTAAGTAGTTATGAGCACTGGTTGCTGCAGCAGGGGACTGTATTCAGTTCCCAGAACCCACATAGCAGCTTACAATCATCTCTAAATCTTCAAGAGGTTCTAATATTCTCTTCTCACTTCTATAGGCAACAAACATGGATAAACGTGGTGCACAGACATACCTACAAGGCAAAACATTCATATGCATAAACTAAAACTAAAGCTAAAAAGTAAGTAAGTGTGAAGTAATCATCATTATATTTCTGGCAGGTTTTAAGCCAGTGCACTGCTTAGCTAGGTAGATGGACACATTTGAGCAAGAGGTTCTGGGTTGTGTAAACAACTAAATAGAGTATCCTTACAACAAAACAACCTACTAACTTTTCTCTGTTGGATACTTTATAAAATAAGAGTTTAATTTTAATGAGAACCCAGTCTGCAATGCTTCCAAGCCTCCACCCACCACAAGAGGCCAAAGAGTTCTCTAAAGGTTCCTCTATATCATCCAAGCAACAGATAGGTGGTGCTGCATTAGGGGAGGATAGACATGTAAAAAGATGGGTTGGTTACTGGTTGTTTCATCACTCAGCTTATTGGTTGGTTGATTGGATGTTGCTTGGTTAATTTTTCTCTCATCGTCTCAACTTAAATTTAAAATGAGCTATTGATGGCATAAACATATTTTGATCTCTTTGGCTCTTTAAGGTATTTACTTAAATGTTGGACAGAAGAATTATTTTGTAAATTTATTAAGGGTCTTTTTCTAACTTTGTATACTATTTTGGAACCTTCTGTGATTATGTCATGTTTGTACTGGAACAATCATCCTCTGCTGGCCCCCTACCACTTTACCTCACACTTGTTATGTAGTCAAAGACTATGCTACAAGTTCTCTATGGCATGTACTTCTAGAAGAAGATGATAGTTACATCTTAGCCAATGAGAAAACCAAGGCTTAGAAATGTGCAGGTACTCTGATCCTTCTTAGAAGGGGGGAACAAAACACCCATGGAAGGAGTTGCAGAGGCAAAGTATGGAGCAGAGACTGAAGGAAGGACAATCCATAGATTGCCGCACCTGGGACTCCTTCCCATATCCAATCACCAAAACCAGACACTATTGTGGATGCCAGCAAGTGCTGGCTGTCAGGAGCCTAATATAGCTGTCTCCTGAGAGGCTTTGCCAGTGCCTGACAAATACAGAAGTAGAGGTTCACAGACATCCATTGAACTGAGCACAGGGTCCCCAGTAAGGACCAAAGGAGCTGAAGGGGTTTACAGCCCCTTGGGAGGAATAACAATATGAACTAACTAGTACCTTCAGAGCTCCCAGGGACTAAACCACCAACCAAAAAATACACATGTCTGCAGCTGCATATGTATCAGAGATGGCCTAGTTGGTCATCAATGGTAGGAGAGGCCCTTGGTCCTGTGAAGGTTCTATTGCCCAGTGTAGAGGAGTGCCAGGGCCAGGAAGTGGGAGAGGGTAGGATGGTGAGCAGAGGCAGGGGGGAGGGAACAGGGGTTCTTTTTGGAGGAGAAACTGGAAAAGGGGATATCATTCAAATTGTAAATAAAGAAAATATCTAATTAAAAAAAAAAGAAATGCTATGTAACTTCTCCTACAGACTTTGATCTATGTGGTGTCAGAACTTGGATGTGACTTCTGGTTAGGTCGGTCTAAAGCTAGAAGTCATAATGTTTCTGTCTCCACTAATTTCATTTCTGTTTCTGTAATATAATACCCTGAGAAAATCAACTTAATGAAAAACTGATTTATTTGGCTTACAACTCCAGTTTACACTCAATTATTATGTGGAACTCAAGGTGGGAACTTAAAACACTAAATCATAGTCAAGACCAGGGAGATAATAAACACGTAGCTGTCTCTACTATTACCTATTCCCCAAATCAGGGAATGCTGTCTCCCATGGTGGGATGAGTATTTGAATATCAATTGAAATTTAAGAAAATCACTCCAGATATGCCCAGGAGGCAACTAGATCAATAAATTTCTTCAATAAAGTTTTGTAAAAGTGATTCTAGTCTGTGTCAAGTTGACAGGCTGTGTTAAGGTGGTGGTTAAAACTACCCAGCACACTGCCATAACATGTTGACTATGAGTGAAAGTACTGAATAATTGTACTTAACCATTGTTTTGGTCAGCTGAAGACATTCCATTAAAATTAATAGATACAAACCAGGATGTCAGGCTGCCAACAAAAGATGAACAATGCTTGCTGGTATCATTTTATTATGTCCTGTTCAAAATTGGTATATATTTAGTGTTCATGAAATAACAGTTGGGTTAAAAACTTTTTCCACTTCAGTATATTTAATATTAACATTAAATAATATTTAATGGCTTTGAAATGATTAAAATAATGTGTTAGGTTTATAATAGGTGTGTGTGTATATGCAATAATTTAAAATATAATTATTAGAGCTATTGACTTAGCAATTTCAGAGACACTCTTTTGAAACCGGTGTTTCTTTCCTGATTGAATCTGACTTACCAATGTACTCATAAAATGCGGGGTGATAAACTTTCTCACAGGCATTTTGATACAAAGGATGGGTATGAGAAAACCCATCTGTTAACCTTATTGCTGGGTTAGGAGAAGCAGAGAAGTCAGAAACTGGAGAACTGTAATCAGGCTTCAGAGAAAGGCACTTGGCAACCAGAGAAAAGTCAATGAAAACAATATAAAAGGATAAACAGTTCTAAAAAAATTAAATCTATGCTCAGGGGGAAAGGGAGCCATTTCCACTGAGGTGGAAAGGGAATCGTGAATAATGTTCTCGTTGAAAAGCTGAAGGGCGCTAGCAGGTGCACAGCTCCTATTTTGTAGCAGAGTTGTAAAGGGACGAAGGAGAAAGCACTTACTGGAACATCTGCTGCTCAACCCACTTGAAGAAAAATAAGCAGGCAGCAGAATGAGCACATCTGCCAGCGTTCAGCATATGCAGAAGAGACACAGCATAATCAAGGAGAGTCCGAAAGCACGTGTGTCCTTCAGATTTCCCCAGAGCTTCAGGGGGAGGGATAGGAGAAGGGTAATCATCCAGAGGGGCTTGTGATATTGGGGGGACACTCCTTCCAATCTGGAGACCGAATGGAGACTGTCTGTGCGGGAATGAAATCACAGCAGCTGAAGCCTAAGAGTGGATTTCAGTCAGCTGATCAATTTGCGTGGGACCCACTGCATCAAGTAGGGGAGGAGATGCCTGCTTGGAGGGACAGAGTCTATTAGGACAATGACTGACATCTGAACCCCTAGAGCATGCCTAACATAAGGAAGGGTAGAAAGGCATGATTAAAAATCATTCACGTCAAACTTAAAATGCTCCCATTTCTCAACTGAGCACTCTTTATTGGTCAATATCCACAAATCTTGGAGGTCTTGTCAAGGGGCAGGGCTAACTACTGCATCAGTTCCTATGTTGTAGCTACTTTTCTCTTGTGGTTGAGAAAAATAACCTCCCGAGAATACTTTAATGAAGAAAGAGTTTATTTTGGCTCTCTGTTTGAAGTACAGTCCACCATGTTGGGGAAGCCACGGTGTTAGGAGCAGATTTCCACCCTATTGACTGCAACATAACTCATAAAAAAACAACAAAAAATAGAGGGTTAAAATATTTATGTAGCAACTCATTAGTCCTTTGGTTTTTAAAATTGTTGTTATTCTTTTTTTAAAAAAAATATTTTATTAGTATTTGAGAAAGAACAGAGAAGATCGAGAGAACAGAGAGAAGAGAGAGAGGAGAGAGAGACAGAGGGAAAAACAGAGACAGAGGAACAGAGGGAGACAGAGAATAGGAGGAGGACAGATGATGATTGTGGAATCAGTCCTCCTTTTTTATCTTTCCATGGTTATTGGTTTCAGGAATCAAACTCAGATTTTTAGGCTTGATGTTCAAGTGTTTTTATATCTACCTCCACAGCCTTCATTAGTGAATTTTACCTTTTATACCAAAGACAAAGAATGTTTGTGAAATGGAGTACAGCTGATGAGAAATCAGAACATGAAACTCAAGTAGCCATCATAACCTTGCCAAATCCAGCAGAGAGAGTTTGTGTACTGCACATGAGATGAGAGTAACAGGCACCGTGGATAGAAAGGTTGCTCACAGTGTACATTTCCCCTGAACAACTTCCATCCTGGGCAAGAGGATGTAGAGGCAGCCAAAGTCTCATGTTGTTTTTGAGCTTATCAGAAAGGAGTACAGCCTCAATGCATAGAGTAAATGCCTAAAGGAAGGGTCCCACAGGTGCTTTTGGTTCTTTTAGATAATTTATACCCCACCCTGTCTCAAAGAGGCAACAAAGGTTGGCATCCAGAATCTGCTCTTTCACCCACGGGATGTTGAGAGTGCATCTTCTGAAGGTTGGGAATTAGAACAGTGATAACAGTTTTCTTCACCAGTTTGTAAATGTTTAAATTCACAAATAATGCCATGCCTCAGTTATTTCTTGACTTTTAATTTTCTCATAATTCATCCAAAAGGGATTAATGAGATGGCGTAATGGGTTATGGGGGATTGTGACTCTTTCAGAGGTTCTCAGTTTTCTTCTTGGTGTCCATGACTAACAGCTCACAACCATCTCTAACTCCATCTCCAGAGGACCTGACCACTTTCCTGGCCTCCTCAGGCATCTGCTCACATGTCATTGACTCACTCTAGTACACACACACACATACACACACACACACACACACACACACAGACACACACACAGACACACACAGATACACACAGACACACACAGACACACACACACTAATCAACAACACACACACAGACAGACACACACAGACAGACACACACACAGACACACACAGACACACGCACACACATGCACACACACGCACAAACACACACACCAATCAACAATACACACACACACACACACACATCAACAAAACCTAATCATACAAATCTACAAGCTTCTTCCTGTAATAAAGGAGCAGTTTCTCTCTCACACATTTTCTGCTCCTATTAGTCTCTAATGTTCTCTATATTGATATTTTAATTAACAATGGGTATTTTTTATGTTTAGAGTTTTGTCATTAAGTGGAAGATTAATATCGATAAGTTTGTTATAAATTTGAAGCTTAGTATTTGCCATTTCCTTCCTTTCTCCACACCACCTATTTTTTTAAAGACTTCTTTTATTCTGTGGGTATAAGTTCCTAAACTTTCTAAACCACTATGAAATGTTTTTCCAAATGGGTAGAGTTACTATGACTGCCTCTGCCTCCTTCAGGTACCCAGAGTTCAGTTCTACCACCGTCTCTGTCATTGCTCTTCTCCTTGCTTCCTTTGTACCTGGCTGATTCTTATCTTTCAGTGTTCTTGCTTTTAGTCTACAAATCTTAGTTACTGATAAAGAAGGATAAAAAGCAAAGGAACAACTCCATGGTATGCCATTATTTTAAACAGATAAATTTAAGAAAAGTTAAAAATCAACAAATAAAAGACTTCACAATAGAATAGCACAGCACAGAAGAAGCAAAATGAATGTAGCAGTCTCAGTCCTAAAATCAAAATGGAATCTAGGTTAAAATTCAATATATAATGTGAAAAAGTCTGATGCCATTTACAATGTGCAAAAGACAGGTAAAACTCCCATGAAAGCTTCTAAAATAGTGTATAAACAAACATTCAAGAAGCATATGAACTGTAATAGAAAGCAAGAAACTGAAAGACAGCCTTTTAGATTACTTAGGAAAAAAAAAATATAGTGACATAAATTAGAAAATCAATTATTTCTATAGAGATGGACAGGGATCAAGGGCATTTGTGGTTCTTGTAGAGGACCTGCATTTGATTCCTAGCACCCTCCCATGTCAGGTGGAATATGAGTATGTGCTCTTGACATGAGCACAAACCCCCACCCATAAACACCCATATACACATAATTACACATAATAAAGTAAATGTTTTGTATGATACAGAGAAGGTACAAATGTTAAGAGAACTTGCTGTTCTTACAAAGGGCGAGGGCTCAGCTCCCAGCACCAAAATGGCACCTCATAATCATCTCAAGCTCCAGTTCCAGGGGATCCTACACCCTCTTCTGGCTCCTCAGGCACCAATCGCATACATGACACATTCATATATACAGACAAAATATGCATGTATGTAAAGTAAAAATAAAACATTCAAAATGTCCCTTATTCACAGAATATATCTTTAAATCATCTCTTTTTTTATTGAAAATTTTCTTTATTTACATTTCAAAATTTTTTTTAGATATTTTCTTTATTTACATGTAAATTTCTCCTTTCCCAGTTTCCCCTCCAAAAAACAAAGAAACAAACAAAAACAACAAGAACAAACCCCTGTTGCCTCCCCCCTCCCCATGCCGGCCATCCCACCCTCTCCCACTTATTGGCCCTGGCATTCCCCTACACTGGGGCACAGAACCTTCACAGGGCCGAGGTCCTCTCCTATTGATGATCAAATTTGCAATCCTTTACTATACACATGCTGCCAGAACAATCAGACCCACAATGTGAATTCTCAACCATCTCTTTTTTAGTGACCTAGAATGAGCATTGTAAAACCAAGACTAAATTCTATGCCGAGAGGCATTCCTACCCAAAAATTTTCAAATACTAAGTGTATGAAGTAGGATGACTTTTAACTGAACATGTTCAGGAATGTTCCATGTGGATGTCTATGTATGAGTTTCCTTAATAAGAAGTTCTGGATTTTTGCTTGAAGAGAGGATGTTTGTGAATTATCCTCCAGTCTCTTCTCATTTGGTATAAGTAGTGAATATTTCTTCCTCTTCATATCTCTTTGTTGCATTGTCCACCATTGGATTCCATAAGAAGCAGCCAATGCTTACAAATAGATATGGTGTTCCAACCATTTATTGCCAAACGTTATTGAGATACAAGATCCAGAGTCTGTATTATGGCCTAATATATTGGATTAAGATATATTGAAGGAAATGTCCTGTTCTCTATCTACCTTTAAAATCAGGCAAATAACCTTTTTGGTGGCCCAATTTTGCACACTTGTTCTCCCAAAATATTACATTTGCTTAGGGCCTCTTGAAAGAGGCATGAATGCAGACTTTTGCATAATTAATTAACTAAGGCAGTGCTGTTAGGAGTAAGGAAGTCAGAGAAGCAAGAGAGAACAGGAAGACACGTAGAAGGATAGATCTTGTGCTTGAGGAGAGTTTTAGGATTGAAGGGAAGTCAGATGGTTCAATGGAAAGATCTTGATACAAAAATAAATCTGTCTATCTTATACTTTCATGTCAGTTTTCTGCCAATTATCTGTTTTTGGCAGGAAGGATAGAATATCCCCCCAGGTTAAGCAGCTTAGCACAGAGTCAGAGAAATCTACAGGGCTAAGTGGGCAGTTGAGAATCTGTACTTTTAGTGACTTCAACAGCAGATGCTGTCTATTGTGGAGAGCACAACAGCATTGCCTCCAATCTGTTTAGTACAAACCCACTCTGTTTTACAGGATCTTCCTGTTATGTATGTGCATCAGTCCCTTGTGTTATATTCACACCTGTTGCTTGCTTGAAAAAAACCTCACCAGTTCGTATCAGTCATAACATCATCTTAGCAAGTCATGAAAATACTTGCCAACTAAATTATTAATGTTATTTCAGCAATAATAGCCAAAGATTCATATTACAGGAAAATTAATGAATGAGATTTCCCTCCAAATGATTAGGAAAGGTTAGAAGACAAAGTACCCCCTTCCCCCTCTGTACTCCTACCTCAGCTCTTAAGGTACATATGAAGCACGGGTGACAGGTGAGGCCACCAAGACTGATTGCCTGACCCAGAGCAGACAAAACCTCGGGAAGCTCACCTACAAGGATATTCCAGTCATACTATTCAAGAATGACCAATGTCTTGCTATGACCAGTGTCTTGCAATGGTTGGTGTCTTACTGTGAAAGGCTCTTACTGAAAGGTATTTGACTTTCTATGACATTCTTCTCCTTCAAGCCCAAATATGGTTCCTGGTAATATTAAGAAACATTAATTGCAGCTTCTACAGCAGAAGATTATGAAGGATGGTGGGACACTGAATGATCATTGACAAGGAATGTGAAGCTGATTTGGGCTGCATGGATGTCATTGGATAGTGATGAATGAAGGTGCAGACAGCGGACATTCTGCCTGTCACTTACATTTCCATGGTCTCAGACATGGCAGGTAAACTGAACTGGCCCCCTATTTAACAACTTGAGGATAATTTCAGGATAATGCTTAAATTGGCAAACTTCAAACATGAAAACACAAGTTCAAATTCCCAGAAATCAACAGAGATGCCAGACAACTTCACTGTGAGAAACAGGGGTCTTCCCAGTAAGTTGGCTAGCAAGCTTACCCAAATTGATAAGCGGTGGATTTTAGGGAAATACTCTAGTTGAATGAATAAGGTGGAAGAGTAGTTTAGAATGATTTCAAATTCAGGCCTCAATATGCACATGTGCACACATGTGCACCCAAGAATGCAAAGCATGCATTCTTTCATATGTATTATACCATATACATATGAAAAAGGAAAAAATCATGATGTACAAAGTTCAGGGAATATATGCTTAGCAGAGCAATATTAGAAGACTTAGCTCTGTTGTTAAAATTAACTTTTATTGCATATTAATCTTTAAAGCATTAAATCTCTCCTTTTTTGTTCAACTTTTGTCTTTTCTCTCCCTCAATTTTCTGAGCCTGATACAAAAGACATAAGGAACAAATGACCTGTAAGTATTCTTTTTTCAGCTTCTCTCTGTACAGTATTTGCACCTGAAGCCATGGTGTTTATCTGTCCATCAGATACACAAAAAACACCATCAGGAAAATCCATTGTTGTGAAAGTATGTTGGGTTGTGGAAATGGAAATCTTTACTATCTATCAATGCATTGGAACTTCAGAAAACCAGGTTGCCCTCAGGTTATGGAAAGAATTTGATCTGAGAATTTCATCCCAGTATTCTGCCTTGCATATTCTTTTTAAATAAGTAGAGCAAAAATTGAAATTTTGTCAGACAATCAGACACACGCACATGTGTGTGCACACACACACATACACAAACAGGCATGTATGTTCTCATGAATACACCCACACATACATGCACACACATCCAACCTATTATAATTTTTCACCTTGTTCACTGTATGGGTTATTTCCTGCATTTGATTCAAAGCTGGGTCAAACGGTAGATACATACTACATAAATTCAACCCTAAACTTATGGAGCTATTCCAGAACTTTCTTCAGGGTTGTCTTTTGTTGTGACCTGCTGTAAAACCTGATGGCATGTGTACTGTAAACATAGAAAAGGCTGAGATGACAAATGGGGCTCTAGTCATTTTGAGAAGCCCATTCCTACTTTCAATAGTGTTCTTTGTGTTGGAGCATGTGCTTTATTTAGAAGTTTCTTTATTAGTATTTTTAGGGTTTTAAAATTATTTTCTCCCCAAATGTCACAGAATGCCTTACCATCCATCTGCTCATGAGACATAATTATGAAACTGACAGTCTTTTTTGACACCTCTTTGATGTGGGAGGAATGAACACATTTCATTCAGTTGGGAACTTGGGTTTTTGGCTTTCTTCATTTACAGTGCTGAATCTTTTGAGCAGGACCCACATTACATAAGTATTCAGATGAAGCATCAGAAAACAGATACTCAGAAGAACAATTGTTTTGTTGTCATGCTTGAGGATTTCCATCATTAGTGGAGTTGGGAGCTTGTTATCTTAGCCAACAACTGGCTAATTCTGGCAAAGCACTTAAACTTATTTCTTGTATTGCAGTTGTTTTGTAGACAACTCTTAAAGCAATGTGTACCTCTCTTAAAGCAATGGATAATGTACATCTTATAGCTGTGAGGCTGTATGATAGATATTAATAAAGTTATAATACAATGAAGAAAATTATTAGAAATATTTTTGCTTTAGAATATTGAAATATCATTACTTTAGAAGTACAGGTATTCATGTGTGTGAATGTGCATGCTGCAGTGAACATGAAGAAGTCTGGGATAACATGTGGGACTCCATTCTCTCCTTGTACCATATGGGTCCTTGGGATCCAAGTCTTGTCATTAGACTTGGTGGCGAGAGTCTTTACTCACTAAGCCATCTTCTAACTCATGATGCTCTTTGTCTTTAAAGAAGAACATTGAAACATTTCTGTTGCATTAGTGTGCCTTCACATTTGTTTTTACAGCACAGTTTAGTAGGACTGCAAGATGAGTTGGTTATTTAAAAGACTGAGTGGAACAGAGTGTTCTGTATTCCTGTGATCTCTATATGACTCACCATATAGAGCCTTCGGTCATAACTGACAAGGTGATAATTCTGTGACTGACATTTCAACACAAGCAAATCGAAAGTTTTGTGACTAAGCACGTTTTCAAAAATAGCTAGTTTTATTGTCACACTGGATGGATTTTAATTCTGATAATAAACACTCTGACTAAAAATATTATCTATTTATAAAATATGTTTTATTTAAGGAGTACACCCAAAACTAAAATAAAATTCATACCAAGAATGAATAAGGGCTTGTGAAATCATTGTGGAACTACATAAAATGTCTAGTTATTGGGCCTGTACAGAAGGCCCTCTGGTTAAGAACTTAAACTGATCATATGGAAGACTGATGTTCTATTCTTAACACTCATGTTGAGCAGCCCACAACTGCCTGGATGTTGTTCAGATCCAAGGGTCCAACAGCCTCTTCTGGTATCCTCAAGCACCTGAACACATAAGCACAAATAAACATTTTAAATTATTTAAGAAGAAAGTTATTAAATAAACTGTCTCCTACTAAAGCTCCATGGATATCCTTAGACAAGTCCCAAACCTAGCTTTAATGTACTCTTGAAATTGTAACAGGGAAGAAAATGTAGGGGCTGCAGAAGAATCTATTGTGATGAATGTTTCTTTTTTCAGTGAAGAGATAAAATTATCTTGACAACAACATAAGAGAAGTGTTCAGAGTGGCATTCTCACTTTTTTAAAAAAATATTTTATTTGTTTATTTATTTTTTAGTTATTCACTTTACATCCCAATATCAGCTCCCCCCATTTCTTCTCCCCCTTTCTCCTCCGAGAAGGAGAAGCCCCTGACTAGTATCACCTCCCTACTCCAATCCACTGCAGGACTAGGTACATCCTTTCTGACTGAGGCAGACAAGGCTGCCCAGCTATGGGAATGGGATCCACTGGCAGGTAACAAATTCACTGACAGCCCCCAATCCAGTTGTTAGGGGACCGCATGAGGACCAAGCTTCATGCACATCTGTTACATATATGTGGGGTGGGGGCCAGTCTCAATGAAAGTGTTCCCATAAAGCACCTACATTCTAGGCTATATTTTTCTAAGTATTTTTGTCACAGATGATCTTTCAAAGTCATTACAATATGCATGTATGAAATAGCAAAAACTTGGAAGAAAATGATAGCAACAGAGCTGACGGAATGATTCAATGGTTATCCCAGATGTCTACCATGATTGAGCACATGGTCATAGTAAACTTTCAATTATATAGAGCAGGGTTGGTGTGTCATCACCTAGCTGGAGGAACTGAAATCAATAAGGGGAAGTTGTGCACAGACCACAGGCTAACACCAGCTCTGCTTTACATGACTGGAATGCTACCCTTGTGGTAGAAACACATATGTGATGAAAATGTATGTACCTTTAATATAGCTTTTTTATTTTTTACAATAGCAGAAAATGAAAAAGAGTTCAGATGAATCTACCTCAAAATCAAAGCATTTCACGATAAACTACTTTTTTAAGCAACTGAGATATTTGTAATTTCAGGAAAATTCTTTATGTTTTCATCTCTCTGTGTGTATGAAAAAGATAAGGGAGAACGTTAGGCACAGCCTAAATCATTTCCTAAGTATAATTGGATATCAAGGACATCTCAATCTCATTGCGGTGCAGAATGTCTGCTTTATCAGGAACTTAGTTGAAGATGAAAACTCATTCTTTTAAACATGCAAAGGTTTATTGTAAACATTGTATCTGTCCCTGTGTTTACATGGGTGAGTGTGGATGTATGGGTGCTGTGGTGTCTGAGTAGGCTCAGAGTCCAGCCTTTGGGTTGCTTCTCTCCTTCCACTGTGCAACCTGCACATTAAATTTAAAGTCCTCAGGGATGTGCCAGCTCTAAACAGGTAGAAGTTTCATCTGTCAATTACAGGTTCACACAAATCATTTTCAAGGTTGATTGGCTGAACTGAATAGAAGAAGGCCATGCATGAATTACAAAGAGCTGGACTTCCAAAGAAAAACTGTTTTTGCTATGACCTAAATTATTGAAAACAAGGCACTATTGACCCAAATCCTTGACTTTTGGTTTAAGAACAGGAAGCTGTCAGAGTGGTTAGCACTGGTTTCCTACTAAAGCTGCTTGACATGGAACAGCTTCATAACTATCCTCCTGTTTAGCCTGATTGCAGATAGCACCTCTCCGTCAAGCATATAAAATACATGGATTTAAACTGCATCTAGAATCCCAAGTGCAAAGATATTTGGAAAATGCATATTGTTATTTTGTTTGGAGATTGTATATATGTTATATAACATATGCAATAACATTATATATAATGACAATGAACACTGTTTATATATATATATAATATATGTTATTACATATGCTTATATTATTCACTGACAAATGCAATTCTTTCTGAGCTCTGGTAGCAGCACAATAAGAAAGGCATGGAAACCAGAGAATTTCATAAAAGCCTGCAGTACAATATGGAGCCTTCATGGTCCCCAGAATTCCTTTTGAGAACTGTCTTGATGTCACTAAGAGGAATGTCTGAGACCAAGGCCAGTTTTTCAGCATTGCACTCTTTTCATTTTTGTTTCACTCTTCCTTCTCTGTTGAGTAGAGTGGAGGAAGGACTCCTTAAAAGAGATGGAGTACATCAGTCCTGGCAATCCCCCAATAACATTCACTTCATCTGATCCTTCCAAATTTGATTGTGCTGTGTTCTCAGCACACTTGGAAAATTATCATTCCATATGATAAATCCATACTGCAAATCCTCCTTAATGTACCAAATGAGCTTTTCTATGACACAGTAACTTTTATAGCTTGCCAGAATTTTAAAACGCTGGAAAAGGTGTTGCTAGCTTTCAACATGTGCTAATTGGGTATGCCTACCCAGATGGCATAGGAGTGAGAAAAGGGAGGGGTGATGCAGTCACTAAACTGTTCTAATCACAGCAGAGAACAGGGATAAACCGTACCCAAACAAGTCATTTAATCTTCTTGTTTATGTTGTTATGATGTGAAGATTTAAGTTTGTTTATCATATTTCCAGGATTTTGTGTATACAGTTGCTATTTAGGAAATACATACAACAAAGAACAGGATAACAAGAGGAACTGAGCTCCTGAGAGAATCTGAGCTTAGCTTTCACAGTCTCTAACTTAAAGTGAACCATCCACATGTTACAATTCTATAAAGCTCTCTGGTAAAGCTGCTTAGATAGTTGTGTCTGTTTGACAAAGATGGTATGAGATTATCTGCCTCAGCCAAATTTTTATGCTAAGGTGTGGTGTGTTTGTGTGCTGGCACATGCATGAATGTATGTGAATATATGAATATGTATGTATATGTGTACAAACGTATGTATATGTATATGTGTACATGTGTATATGTGTACATGCATGTGTATATGTGTGCATGTGTATGTAGGTACATGTTTCTGTGTGGGTGCAGGTAACCTCAGAGGTCAGAATGGGGCATTTGAACACTGGATTGACATTCCAGATATTGAGCTACCCCAAGGGAGTGCTGGGAAAAAAACCCAGGATATATGTAAAAGCAAGTGTCATTAATCCCAAAGCCATCTCTCTGGTCCCCTATCAAATTTTAAATGTTATATTTCTTTGTTTACTCCTTAAGCTAGTGTGTTAACTCTCTTTGAAACTGGCTTACATTGAGATATCCATTTACTCATTTCAGTCTCTAGGCATCCCTTGTCTGGAGAGAATTTGTCATGTTCTATGGTGAGTGCTTTAGTGACTCCACCTCATTCTTTACTTTGTGTGAATAATTCCCATATTAAGATATTTTATCTAACTCATGTCATGTGTTTTCAATAATAACCTTTGCCAGTATAATAAAATTATGTCATAGTCTATTAGAAATCATTCTTAATATATGAGCTCATGCTTGATTCTACCATAAAACCTAGCTATATGATCAAGATTGACAACAAATAGAGATGGCATTCTTATATATAAGCCAGTGATGTGACAAGCAGGATTCCTTATTGAAACCAAAGGATTCTATGATAAAAGCACATACTTGGAATTCACGTGAGATTGCTGTTTTGATGTATAATCAGAAATGACAGAGAAACACTACAGCTCCACTTCCCCAGCTGTCAGAGATTCACCTGTCTTTGAGATGACTCACTGATTTCCTTGTGAAAAAAAAAAGCATGCAATGGCAAGAATCTGTGGAGCATTTTTATTGATTCCTCAATGTTCAGTCATGTGAATCAAGAACTGAAAATTGTCCTATCCCTGTGCGATAGCCACTTTTCTCACCATGTGACCAAATGCCAGTCAAGATCAAATCAAGTTAGAGGAATTTATATTGCCTCTAGGATGTTGATAAACAGTTTATGGTTAGAGCGAGGCATGGTGGTAGGAACTGCTGGAGACTGTGGCTGGGAGAGTATGAGACCGCTTATTCACTTCACTCTGGTCCAGGAGAATCAAGAGATGAATGCTGCTGTTCATCAAGCTTGCTCTTCTTTCTCCTGATGTTTACTCTAGGTCAAACCATAATACTGCCCTGACTCAGGATGACAAGTCCAATTAGTTAATCATCCAGAAAACACTGTTATATTTACATTCAAGATGTATTCACTGTCTCACTGATAACATCGGAATTATTAAAACAATCAAATTAACTGTCAAAATTAACCACTGCAAATCCAATATTACACTCAAATACATACACACAAACACATACACACACACACACCACACACACACACACACACACCACAGCACAAATGGAAACACCCACCATTCCTTAAAGCCTTTATTGATTTTTAATGTAAAAGGCATTTTAGTTCATCTATAAGATTTCCCAAAATCCCATCAATTCTAATATTGCTCATACTCTCTTCTGAAACTCGATTCTAACAGTCTCTTAAATGTGAGGTCCTATAAACTTTTTTTTTAAAAGGTCAAATTTTGAAAATCTAAATCCTTGTAGTTGTTGCTGCACACACACCTATACTTACATGCATACACACAATGATAAATAAATATAAAGGTAACCTCTTTCATGTTGAAATGAAAGAGTTTTCATCTTCAGTTGTAACCTTACTACATATGATCTTTGCTATCTTTGGATTCAAGTGGCTAACCTTTCCATGAGGAAAAAGATAAGCAGATAGAAAGACATAAAAAGAGTGTGGAAAATACACATGTAATCACTAGAGTGATTGGTGGAGCATTAAATTCTAAGACAAAAGAATTCTCCACTATAGTTTCCAGAGCACCCAGGTTAGTTATACAATGATGGCAGGCTTGGCACATTCATAACTTTGGTATCTTATCTTAATGTTTTAATTGATATTTTTCTGTCTTTTTGGTGGTGTGAGAAGGTGTAATTGTGTGTGTGTGTGTGGTGTGTGTGTGTGTGTACACGCGCATGCGCATGCGCACACACATGCATGTGCCAGTGTGTATGAATGTGTGTGTGCCTGTGTTCACATGGATACCAGAGGAGCTTCAGGTGTTGCTTCTCAGATCCTGATCACCTTGTTTTATTTTCTTTTAGATTTATTTTTTAAATTATGAACATACATGTCTCTGAGTGAATTGAACCTCCTGATATGAGTGCTAACAACTGAACTTGGGGTCTCTGCAAAAGCAGTAAATATCCATAGTGCTAGCTCATATCACAAGTACCAACCTCGTATTTTTGAGACATGGCTTTTCATAGGGCTCGGGTTTGTAGCTAAAATTGGGTAGCCATGGAGCCCCAAGGATGACCCTCTTCCTGTCGCCCCAGTGATGGCAGTATAAATCCACACCAATCTTCCTAGTGTCTTGAAAATGTAGTCTGAAGAAAGAACTCAGATCCTTGGGCTTGCAATGTAAACACTTTATCAACACAACTATCTGCTCAATCTACAGGTTTGCTTTTCATGTTGTGCTCATTATATGTCTCCATCTGAGAGTATGTTCATCTTAAGCAGACATGTTTGTCTTCTCCATAACTGTTTCTACTGATTAAAATAATGCCACCCAAAGAACATTTGGCAAGTATGACTATAAATGGGTAGATTGATGAATGTAGAATGAATAATAATAAAATAAAAACATAGCCAGTTGGAATGTTCTCTGAATGACAAATTTAATGTTAGTTCTGTCCCTGGAAATGCGCATAATAGAAGGGAAAACTCCCACAGGTCCTGTGACCTCCACAATTGTGTTGCGGTATGTATATGACATGCTTGGATATACAGATACACAAGTAAATAAATGTAATTGAGAAACCCTGTTTCAAAAAACAAACAAAAAAACCCCCATAATTGTATATGTTTGAATACCCCATATAGTGATACCAATTATTCTTGGTTGCAGGGCTCTAGCCTTATTATTTCCTCCTTTGTGGCTTCCTTTCATAGTCTTTCACCATTAGCAACTATTTTATTTATGATGATAAAAATAGTAACATGCAAGAAAATTTGAACAAATAATTTCTTTGTGGCTCAGTTATAATATGTCCTTATGTTAGTGAATCATTTACCAATGATAGGCCTGCAATTTTCTTTCAATAAATGCATTTGTGTCTAAAGATTTTATAGCTAATGATGTGGCATAAAATAATTACTCAATTTGTATATTGAAGGTCATTTATACTTATCTTGGGTAGCCTAGAAAAGTGTCACCTTTACTAGTACCTGATTATTGCAGTTTGATTAGCTGTGGAGGAGGAAACACCACTGTAACGGAGGCTCAAATGAGTTTTCTGTTTTATACAATAGTAATGGCTTGCATTAAAGCTTAAGAGTTGATACATGCAAACGTATTTTCCTTATGGTGATAAGAAGGGAAATCACAAGAGTTCATTTATTCATACTTGTTTCATTTGTGGGCATGATTTGTGGGTATGTGGGAAAAAGGAACACAGGTCTATTTAGCCTAAGGACATGAGATGTGAAATTTCATGTTTCTGATTCCATATAAAGATGCAGACTGTAGTTAGAAACCCAGGATAAAACACCTGAAATGATTGACAGCAGGTGCCTTTTAGCCCTTAACCTCATCCTCTGGCACCAACAGTGAAGCAGTGGAAGGGAGAATGGGCTATAGATAACCACCCAGGATGCCTGGCTCTGCCAAGACTAGTTTTGTATTTTTGGTTAATTATTTAACTTCTTTTTATACATTAATATATTTTTTTGCATTAGTGGATTGTGTCATGGTTACCCTGCATTTTCTGGCTAATGTCCATCTTATAAGGGAGCATGTACCACACATGCCTTTCTGGTTCTGCTTTACCCACCCAGGATGATATTCTGAAGTTTCATCCATTTGCCTGCAAAATTCATGATGTTTTGTTTTCAATAACTGCATAGTATTCCACTGTGTAGAGATATTACATTTTCCTTATCCATTCTTCAGTTGAGGGATATTTAGTTTTTTTTTCAATTTCTGCCTATCATAAATGAAACAATTGTGAATAAAGTTGAGCAAATGTCCCTGTAATGTTGTGGGGCATCTTTTGTGTATATGCTCAGAAGTGGTATAGCTGTGTCTTGAGTTAGAACTAATCCCAGTTTTCTGAGAAACCACCAACTTGGTTTCCAGAGTGGTTGTAGAATTTTGGAGTCACACCAGCAATGGAGGAGTGTTCCCCATCCTCCACATCCTCATCAGCATGTGCTATCACTTCAGATTTTGATCTTAGTCTTTCTGATGGGTATAAGACAGAATCTCAGTGCCATTTTGATTTTCATTTCCCTAATGACTAAGGACATTGAACATTTCTTTAAGTGCTTCTCAGCCACTCAAGATTCTTCTGAGAATGTATTTGTATATATATATATATATATATATATATATATATATATATATATATATTCATTTATTTATATATCTGCCTAAGGATCTTCTTCTCATTCTTCAAAAAGTTTCTGAACACATGATTCATAGATTTGTTTTTGATGCCTAGTAAGTTCTAGGAAACATGTAATGTTCTCCTTATCTCAATGGGCATGGTCCCATTTAACTTTAGTTTTCAATTTGACAGAGCCTGCAGTCATTTGAGACATATGTTTCAGTGGAAGAAGTACCCAGATCACATTGGTCTTTGGGCTTTTCTATCTTGATTGATTTGATTGTTAAAGAATGCATTAGGGTCCAGGACACCTTGAGCACCACCATTCTATGAGCAGGTATGTGTAAGCATAAACTAACCATGAGCCCAAACAAATGATCCAGTAATCATTATTCCTCTGTGATTTCTGCTAGAACCTCTTGCTTGTATTTCTACCCTGACTTCCAACAATGATGGGCTGTGTAACATACAACCCCCTTTCCTCCCTAAATTGCTTATTCAAAGTCTTTTATCACAGGAACAGAAAGGAGAGTAGGGCAAACAGGCCCTTCTTCACTTGATGCTCCCAAACTTTGTTTATTAGTTTGTTTTATAATTATGAAATTAAAGTTGGAGAACCTCAATGATTTATTGTTAGCCTACTAGCATAAGTTTAATTTTTGCTCTATTAAATTGGCCAACAGCCTTATTTTCCACTGGTGTCTAAGTATCTAGAAGGTTAAAATTCATTGTGTTCTCCTATTCCTGATGTCATGGCTAGCCAACGGCTAAGGAGTTGTACTGTACAGTCAAAGGCCACAATACCCTAATTTTCATATCATCTGAAAGCTACTGCTGTTCTAAGGAACTCATTCATGTTACATTTACTCATCCACTGGTTTTGCTTCACTTTTCTATTATTATTAATTTTTCTTATGTTATCATTTCATTTAAATTCAGTTACCCCAAGGATTCTTATGCTCTTTCTCTTAAAAACATGAGCACTTACAAAGTTAGTGTAACAAAATATTATGCTAACACAGACTAGACAATGCATTTAATATTTACAATTCATTTACTTCTTTTTCTTCTTTGTGTGCATTGCTACTTTCAATGATTTGTGCATATATATATATATATATATATATATATATATATACAATTTCTTATACTCTACCTTCTTCCTTCTTGCTATTTGCAAATACTAAATTTTTATTCTTTTTAAAAATTGAAGATTTGTAGAAAACATTGTGTGGACTAAATCAATTGGTACCATTGTTTACTCCAAAAACTTAAACAGGAATTGACAATTTTTAGTAGTAAAATATTTTAATTATGTATAGAAAAAAATTCTGTTACACTGAGTATATTAAAAACACCTTCTAAAACTAACACATTGATCAATGGAATCAAAATGAAGATGTTAACATAAATCCACACACCTATGGACACCTGATTTTTGATAAATAATCCTGAAGTACATGCTAAAAAAGACAGCATCTTTGTCAAATGGTACTTGACAAAGTGAACAGCTACATGTAGAAGAATCCAAATAGTGCCATATTTATCACCTTGCACAAAACTCAACTTCAAATGGATCAGAGAGCTCAATATAAAACAAGCTACACTGAACCTGATAGAAGAGAAAGTGAGGAATAGCTTTAACCTCATTGGCATAGAAAAAGACTTGCTATATAACACATAGATAGCACAGACACTAAGATCAATGACCAATAAACAAGACCTCATGAAACTGAAAACCTGTATGGCAAAGGATACCATCATTTGAACAAAGCCACAGCCTATAGAGTAGGAAAAGATATTTTTAAACAATTCTACACATGATAGAGGGATAATACCTAAGATATATTAAGAACTCAAAAGGAGAGCTAGTATCTAAAATACATGAACTCAAAACTATATATATGTATATATATATATATATATATATACATAAAGAAAACAAATAACCTATTTAAAAATGGAATTCAATTCTACACAGAGAATTCTCAAAAAAAGAGACACAAATGTCTGACACACACTTAAGGAAATGTTAAACACCTTTAAATATCGTTGAAATACAAATTCTAAACTACTTTGAGATTTGAACTTATACCTGTCAGAATTTCTAACATTAATAAGACAATGAGACCTTATGTTGGTGTATGGAGCACAAGGAACACTCATTAGTTGCTAGTGGTTATGCAACTTTGTAAAATCACTATAGAAAACGGTTGTGAGAGTTACTCAGAAAGATGGGAATTATTCTACCTACAGATTCAGCTATGCCACTTATGGGGTTGTACCCAAGGATGATTTGCCCAACCAAGTTCATTTCTGTTCTTTTCATAATTGCCAGAAATTGGAAACTACCTAGAAATCTTTCAACAGAAGAATGGATAGTCAAAATCTTTTACATTTACATAATGGAGTATTATTATTCAGCCACTACAAAAAAATGGAATCATAAAATTTGGAGATAAACGGATTGAACTAGAAAAAAATAAACCTTCCTGCATGAGGGATCACAGACCAAGGACTAGAAATATGGTACGTGTTTGCTCATATGTGGATATTAGATAATAAGTCAATAATAACCAGTCCATAGAACATAAACCATAGAACCAAATAGGTTAGGCATAGAGTAAGGCAACAGGTAGAACTTGTTAGGAAAGGGAAAGAGAATAGAGAGCTGTGGATAGATAAGAGCCTTGAATAGAAGGATCATATGGGGAAGAAAAAGAAAGGGAAGAGGAAGAGAATATCAGGAGAGACAGCTACAATTAATAGCCATTTGAGGTATAGTATGGAAATATAACACAGTAGAAGCTTTCTAAAAGCTACACATAATTAAAAGTAATCCAAATGAAATTACCAAATAATGGGACAGAGCCCTAACTGGCTATTTCTTGTCACCAAATGAAGCTTCAAATCCTGGAATTGCATTATATTTAACTGAGTTATTGGCCAAAGGGGTCCCATGAGAATCCCCAAACAACACAAGCTATTGAGGGATAGTATGGAACATTATTAGAGTAGAAGCTTTCTAAAATATATACATATATGTATATGTGCATAAACATATATGTATATTTCTAAATATACACATAAGTAAAATTTAGGTACCTAGTGTAGTACCCAAAATAAAAAAAGAAATAACAATAAAATGACTATTTTAGAGGACTTTTAATCCAGCAACATGGCTGCTTTGGCAAGGGATCAGATACAAACACATTCTAGGTCAGTGTGATCCTGCTGGAATAAAGACACACACATTTAATTCCTTTGGCTGGAATACTGACATGCCATTAGCACATATCTTTAATCCCAAATAATGATATCTAGTTGAGGGACAGATAAAGTGACTAATGATGCATTTCCATTCAGCTTATGCAGACAGTGCAGTTACTGCAATTCAGTTAGTGGATGTCAGAGGTAGTCTTCCCAAACAGAGCAACTCAGTCAGAAGCAGAGAGAAGCGAATTTGAATCAATCAGCTTGGAGAGAAATTTGAACCAGAACAGCTGGACTGAACCAGCTAGCCAGAGTTTAGAAAGAGCCATAAAGGGTGGATTTATTTAGCAGCAACTCTCAGAGGCTAAAACATTATTCTAGGTCTAGTTTAGCAGATGGAGGCTGGAAACTGAAGCCTTAAAGATTCAGGCTTGCAGAATGTTAGACTGGATGGAAGCTAGAAACTTCCAGGCATAGGCATAGGATAGTTCAGTAGAAACAATCTACGTTCAGCCCAACCTATGTATCTGCACAGCTTGAGTACTGCTCCCATCTCATACTATTATCTTAGGAAATCAAAGTGGCATTTACAGAATAGGAGTCCTAACAACATTCTGCTATACTCAGATTAGTACCTTCCTTAGCCATCATCAGAGAAGCTATGTCCTTCAACAGATAGGAACAAACACAGAGACTCAGAACCAGATATTATTCAGAGAATAAGAGACCTGGGAACCTGGATTCTGAGTGTCTAAATGAGTGGGTTTCTGTTTCTTTTTTTTTTAATTAGATATTTTCTTTATTTACATGTAAATTTCTCCATTCCCAGTTTCCCCTCCAAAAAACAAAGAAACAAACAAAAACAACAAAACAAACCCCTGTTGCCTCTCCCCTCCTCATGCCTGCCACCCCACCCTCTCCCACTTATTGGGACTGGCATTCCCCTACACTGGGGCACAGAACATTCACAGGGCTGAGGTCCTCTCCTCCTATTGATGATCAAATTGCAATCATCTACTATACACATTCTGCCAGAACAATCAGACCCCTTTGCAGTCCTTGGTTGGTGGTTGAGACCCTAGGAGCTCTGAGGGTACTAGTTAGTTCATATTGTTGTTC
>NW_022196903.1:74452451-74486700 GCF_008632895.1 Mastomys coucha
ATCCATTTCCCTAAGAATTTCATAAATTTATTGTTTTTAATAGCTGAGTAGTAAGTACTCCATTGTGTCGATGTGCCACAATTTCTTTATCCACTCCTCTGTTGAAGGACATATGGGTTGTTTCCAGGTTCTGGCTAATATAAATAAGGCTGCTATGAACATGGTGGAGTATGTGTCCTTCTTACATGTTGCAGTATCTTTTGGGTATATGCCCAGGAGTGGTATAGCTTGGTCCTCCAGTCGTACTATGTCCAATTTCCGGAGGAACCGCCAAACTGATTTCCAGAGTGGTTGTACCAGTTTGCAATCCCACCAGCAATGAAGTAATGTTCCTCTTTCCCCACAACCTCTCCAGCATCTGAGTTTTTTTATCCTAGCCATTCTGACTGATGTGAGGTGGAATCTCAGGTTTGTTTTGATTTGCATTTCCCTGATGACTACGGATGTCAAACATTTCTTTAGGTGCTTCTCAGCCATTCTGTTTCTTATGCCTTCTCTCAGGCTTTTGTCCTCCTGTTTGTTTTGTTCAATTCCATGTGTTAGCTTCTGTTTTATTTTTATAGTATATTATAGTCCCATAGAAGTCCCAAGATGTCTGTATGATAGCAAGAGATCAAAAGTGAGTGTATGTCTATTGGAGAGGAGGTTGGAAGGAGGAGTAAAGGGAGAGGAAACCATAAAAATGATAATGTATTTTTAATAAAAGGAAAATAAATACAAGTAAACATACCATCTAAAGTCATTAATATCAAAAACTTCATGAGTTATTACATTATGACATTAGCTTTATTTCACTAGTTTTTAATTAAACCCAGTGTCCCCAAAGTACAGTAGCATCATAGTGTGGCAACCAACACTCATGTAGATTACTCCAAAAATACACAAAGTTTTGAGGCCATCATAAGACCATAGTCTTGTGACCCTAGGACATTAGTAAGAAGGTGAGAAAAGCCAATTATGATATTATTTCCAGTTCCTCTTCTCCAAACCATTTCCTATGCCAAGGTAATTATCACTCAAGTATCCACACACTTTATAGTGAGAAGAAAAGAGTCTGGTGCTATTGAGGAGCAGCATTTGAGGGCAAAGAAGATGGTTCAGCCTTGAAAGTACTGGTCATCTAACTGTAAGGAAAATAATTCAGATACTAAAATTCAAGTTAAAGGACTTAGCTCTAATTCCAATACCCATAGCAAAAGAGAAGGATTAGCCATTATAATTTGGCTAAGAAGACTAACCATAAAAGATAACTCTCAAATTCACTGAGAGATAATGCCGCAATGAGTAAGATAGAAGAGCTAGCTAGTGTGATTTCATCAACCTCAGACACACACACACACACACACACACACACACACACATACACACACGAATGCATGCAAGAAAACTGTGATGGTTTGTATATGCTTGGCCCAAGGTGTGGCACTATTAGGAGATGTAGCCATGTTGAAGTGAGTGTGTCACTATGAGTGAGGACTTTGAGATCCTCATCCTAGCTGCCTGAAAGCCAGTCTTTTCCTAGCAGCCTTCTGATGAAGATGTTGAACTCTTAGCTCTGCTTGCATTGTGCCTACCTGGACACTGCCAGTCTCCCACCTTGATGAAAATGAACTGAACCTCTGAAACTGTAAGCCAGCTTCAATTAAATGTTGTCCTTTATAAGACTTGCTTTTGGTCATGGTGTCTGTTCACAGCAGTAAAACCCTAACTAAGACAAAAACCAAAACCAAACCAACCAACCAAAACAGACAGCATTTCACAAATAATTTAAGTTTTAGAACAAGCTGTTAATTCCTATGTACAGAAATAATAAACATTATGGGTAAAGGTCAAGGATTGTTGAGAAATTAATGGAAATCATAGTAGAACAATTGAAAAATTATTAGGGTATTTTGAAAACACAAATATAGTCTGTCCTTTTTCTAATGTAGAACATCTTTGTGTATGTTAAAGAAAAAAATAATATTAGCCAATTATCTATGGCAGACTTTGGAACAAAGACCTCATTGAAGTCAGTGCTGACTTAGAATTGCATCTGTGCTGTGTTCAACAACACTGTGCTTCAATCCCAAAGGAAGCTGAGAGAATGTTCAGACAGATAGCTTCTAAGGTTTATTTTGTTTTCTATATCTCAGGAAACATTAAAAAGAACAACAAACTGTCATGAGTGTCAGGATCACGTGTTGTTATTTTTATCAGTTTGGCATTTTACCTAAAATTTTGTATGCATATAGAGTTAAATCACATATATTCCCAAAGTTCCTCAAATTTAAAATCTGCTTAGTTGAAGGAGAATGTATTTTTGTAAGTGTGATAAGAAATAAATTGGAAAAATTGAATTAATTGGCTAAATATAACTCTGACGCTGCCGAGACAGGAAGCAACCACAAAACCATTTGTGTTTGCTTTCAATTTTCTTTAATTTGAGATGATAATATAGTTATATTATCTTACCCTTCTATTTCTACCATCTAAACCCATTTATATACCCTTTATTGCATTCACATTTATGGCCTTTAAAAATAATTGTTATTATATGTATGTATATATGTGTATAATATGTAATTATATACATATAATTTCCAAAATATACCCCATTAGTCTCTATAATGTTACTATAAATTTATGTTTTCAGGATTGACTGTTGGGTATTGGATAACTAGTCAGTGTGTTCTTTCCTCTAAATGGCTATTTCTCCATATCTTATTAAACCTTAGCTGCCTGTTGTTCTTCATGTATGTTACTGTTGTTTTCCTTGTTCATCTCATGTTTAAGCAGTTATGTTGTTGGAACTTTATAGGTATAGCTTCTGGTATAGTAGCCACATTCTCTCAACAAATTCCTTGATCCTCTGGCTCCTAGAGTCTTTTCACTTTCTCTTTTACAATGGTCTCTTAGCCTTTGTTAGAGGAGTACTTTTGTAGATATATCCACTGGACTGTGCCCCACAACTTTGCATTTTGAGTGGAAGATGTTCTCCGTAATGATCTCCATTTACACAAAAAGTAATTTTCTCAATGAAGATATTTGATAAGGACTATACTTATATGTGGAGATAAGCATAAATACTTAGAAGGTTGTGAGAAATTGTGTTGGTCCATTAAAGTGGTGGATGTAGATTTTCCTCCAGGATCCATGGCTTCCCTAGCTCTGAGTAGTGGTTTAGGTTTCCCTTACTAGGCATGATGTCCCTCTCATTAAGTGGTCTTAATTAGAGAGCTGTTTCTTACTACCAAAGTATGCAAGGCACTACCATCCCCTTAGGGTTATTTTGCTATGCTCATTGTTATGGACCATATGTGCCATAACTTGGTGAACTGTTGCTTGTTTCCCTCCTTTGGAAGCTTTCATGGCACCATCTGGCAACATGAATTCTAGCCTCATGGAGTAGGCGTTCTGAACAGTTCCAGCTCAGGGGTCCTTGTTTCTGAAGTACATGTGGTTTTTAGCAATATGAACTGTTCTGTCACTTTTAGTGGGTTGACCAAGGACGACAACAGTAGTCTGATTAGGCAGAACATTTAGAAAATGTTGACCAATAAGTAAAAAAATGTATTGATCATACCTTGTACTGAAATTTTTGTCAGGTGGTCTTTGGTCCTTGGAGGGGGCCAGCCCAGATAAGGAAATGCCATTTAGACTATATGTAATTATACACGAACTGACATTTGTGTGATTATTTTGAGGTAAGTAGATAATAGTATGATTCCTTATGACTTTTTCAAATATTTTTGCTCTTATTTTACTGACTTGCTTCTCTACTAATTTCTTTTTCCTAAATAAAACCTCTCCTTTTATTCCTATTTCCCCCATGATTCTTTGTAGGGTATTTTGTTTACTATGGGATGAAGGAATATTGTTTGTTTATTGTTCTATACTTATCAAAGAAAATACATAGATTCAGTGCTGATGACTACCAGCACCCAATTTCTGGAGGAAGGCAGTGAAAGAGGTATGGTGTCATCAACTGGGGTCAAAAGCTGCTGATCTTTACCAAATTAACTCTTTCTTGCTATTCTGGAGCCAGAAGCTGATTGCTTCTGGAAATTTAATTCCTGCTTTTAGCAGCAGGGATTATAGGCACAAACAATATAAAATACCTTGGTGTGACTCTAACCAACCAAGTAAAATATCTGTATAAGAAGAACTTCAAGTCTCTGAAGACAGAAATCGAAGAAGATCTTAGAAGATGGAAAGATCTCCCATGCTCATGGATTGTCAGGATTAATAGAGTGAAAATGTCCATCTTGCTGAAAGCAATTTACATATTCAATGCAATACCCATGAAAAATTCCAGCTCAATGTTTCATAGACTTAGAAAGAGCAATTTGCAAGTTCATTTGGAATAACAACAACAACAAACCACAGGATAGCTGAGAAAAATATTTTCAACAATAAAAGAATGTTTAGGGGAAACACCATCCCTGACCTCAAGATGTATTACAGAGCAATAGTGATAAAAACTGTATGGTATGGGTACAGAGACAGGCAGAAAGATTAATGGAATAGAATTAAAGACCCACAAATAAACCCACACATCTATGGTCACTTTATCTTTGACAAAGGAACTAAAACCATCCAGTGGAAAAAAGACTGCATTTTCAACAAATGGTGCTGGTTTAACTGGAGGTCAGCATGTAAAAAAATGCAAATCAAGCCATTCCTATCTCCTTGTACAAAGTTCAGGTCCAAGTGGATTGAGGACCTCCACATAAAAACAGATATACTAAACTGATAGAAGAGAAAGTGGGGAATAACCTCAAACATATGGGCACAGGGGAAAATTTCCTGAACAGAACACCAATGACTTATGTTCTAAGATCAATAATTAACAAATGGGATCTCATAACATTGCAAAGCTTCTGTAAGGTGAAGGGCACTGTCAATAGGACAAAACAGCAACCAACAGATTGGAAAAAGATCTTTACCAATCCTACATCCGATAGAGGGCTAATATCCATTACATACAAAGAACTCAAGAAGTTAGACTCCAGAGAATCACGTAACCCTATTAAAAATGGGGTAAAGAGCTGAACAAATAATTCCCAACTGAGGAATATCAAATGACTGAGAAGCACCTAAAGGAAAAAAATACCCATGGACGGAGTTGCAGTGACAAAGTATGGAGCAGAGACTGAAGAAAGGACAATCGAGAGACAGCCCCACCTGGGAATCCATCCCATATACAAACACCAAACTCAGACGCTATTGTGGATGCCAGCAAGTGCTGACTGACAGAAGCCTGATATAGCTGTCTCCTGAGAGGCTCTGACAGTACCCGACTAATATAGAAGTAGAGGCTCACAACCATCCATTGGACTGAGCACAGGGTCCCCAATGAATTATCTAGAGAAAGGACCCAAGGAGCTAAAGGGGTTTACAGCCCCTTAGGAGGAACAACAATATGAACTAACTAGTACCCTCAGAGCTCCCAGGGAGTAAACCACCAACCAAAGAGTACACATGGTGGGACTCATGGCTCCAGCTGCATATGTAGCAGAGAATGGCCTAGTTGATCTTCAATGGGAGGAGAGGCCCTTGGTCCGATGAAGGCTCTATGCCCCAGTGTAGGGAAGTGCCAAGGCCAGGCCAGGAAGCAGGAGAGGTAGCGTTGGTGAGCAGGGGGAGAGGAGAGAAAATAGTTTTTTGTTTTATTTTGTTTTGTTTTGTTGTTTTTGAGGAGTAATCAGGAAAGGGGATATCATTTGAAGTGTAAATAAAGAAAATATCCAATAAAAATAGAAAAAAAAGAAATGTTCAACATTCTTATTCGTCAGGGAAATACAAATCAAAACAACCCTGAGATTTTACCTCACAACAATCAGAGTGGCTAAGATCAAAAACTGAGGTGACAGCAAATGCTGGTGGGGATGTGGAGAAATAGGAACAATCCTCCATTGTTAGTGGGATTGCTAGCTGGTACAACTACTCTGGAATTCAGTCTGGTGGTTCCTTAGAAAATTGGACATAGTACTACTTGAGACCCAGGTATACCACTCCTGGGCATATAACCAAAATATGCTCCAAATTATAACAAGGACATATACTCGACCATGTTCATTGAAGCCTTATTTATAATAGCCAGAATGAGACCCAGGTATACCACTCCTGGGCATATAACCAAAATATGCTCCAACTTATAACAAGGACATATATTCGACCATGTTCATAGAAGCCTTATTTATAATAGTCAGAAATTGGAAAGAACCCAGATGTCCTTCATCAGAGGAATGGATACAGAAATGTGGTACATTTACACAATGGAGTATTACTCAGCTATTAAAAGCAATCAATTTATGAAATTCTTAGGGAATGGATGGAACTAGAAAATATCATCCTGAGTGAGGTAGCCCAGTCACAAAAGAACACACATAGTATGCACTCACTGATAAGTGGATACCGCCCAAAATCTCAGAATACCCAAGATAGAATTCACAGACCAAATGAAGCTCAAGAAGAAGGAAGACCAAAGTGTGGGTTCTCTGGTCTTTCTTAGAAGAGGGGAACAAAATACTCATCGGAGCAAATATATAGACAAAGTGTGGAACAGAGACTGAAGGAAAGGCCATCCAGAGACTGCCACACCTGGGGATCCATCCCATATTCAGTCACCAAATTCAGACACTATTGTGAATGGCAACTAGTGCTTGGAGCCTGATAGAGCTGTCTCCTGAGAGGTTCTGCCAGAGCCTGACAAATACAGAGGCAGATGCTCACAACCAACCTTTGGACTGAGCATACTGTCCCTGTTGTAGGAATTAGAGGACTGATGGAAGGAGCTGAAGGGCTTTACAACCCCATAGGGAGAACAGCATGAACCAACTCAGAGTTTCCAAGGGCTAAGTCACCAACAGAGGAGTACACATGGAGGGACCCAAGGCTCCAGCCAAGTAGCTGAGGATGGCCTTGTTGGTCATCAGTGAGAGGAGGGGGCCTTGATCCTCTGAAGGCTTGATGCCCCAGTGTAGGGGAATGTGAGGGCAGGGAGGCAGGAGTGGGTAGGTAGGTGGGAGAACACCCTCATAGAAGCAGGGGCAGGGGAGACTGGATAGGGGCTTTCAGCGGGGCATGGGGGAAGGGGATAATATTTGATATGTAAATAAAGAAAATACCCAAGAAAAAAAAAGAAAAAGAAGCTTAGTTACTTAGCTCTTTTTCTTTGGCTCTAGGGCCCCCTTGCTGGCCAAGCAAGAAGCTGGGAGTTCATTAACTCTTCATGAGCCAGAGAGAAAAGAAAAAGAAGAAATAAGAAAGTTTGACTCATACACACACATACACACACACACAGAGAGAGAGAGAGAGAGAGAGAGAGAGAGGGTGAGAGAGAGAGAGAGAGAGAGAGAGAGAGAGAGAACTGTTGCCAGATCCATACATTTCTTCAGTTTCACTGGTGCACATGTATACTTACATATGTACACATATACCTACCTACACATGTACATATGTGGAGCAGAACCCCGAGAGCCATGCCTTATTTCTACTTTCAGCCTTTTTATATCTTCTTAGACAAAACTTCTTCATAAAATTACCTCATAGATAAAATGTTACACAAAAGGGGAGTTACAGAAGGATATTGCTGGTAAGTTCAAAACAGTGTTTCATTCTCTAAGAACATTATAAGTTTAAAGCAACTGTTTCCCATGGCCTTGCTTTATTGTAGTGCACAATTGTGTCTGAATCCTTGGACCTGACCTAGAATGAATGTTTTTCCTTGATCACAAATCCATCTCAAGCCTTTTTTTCTTCTTAGTACAATTTATGAAAGCTTGTTTTATTCCTTATTATGCAGCCTTTACTTACTATTCTATGAGAAGGTGGCACATTCTAGTCATGATTCTAACTTTATTATATTTTTCTAGCAAAACAATTAAAACCATCTCCTAAAACCTTCTTCATAAAATTACTCAAATTCTATAAAGGCATGAATTAATCTAAACAGCATTAATTCATGAATGTTCATCTTTATGTTGATCTGTAGCAAATTTGTTCAGTAGGGTGGGCTGATGCCCAGGAACTATTAGGCTGTGTAATAGTGGTTAG
The DNA here is from genome assembly GCF_008632895.1 of Mastomys coucha. Lineage (NCBI taxonomy): Eukaryota > Metazoa > Chordata > Mammalia > Rodentia > Muridae > Mastomys > Mastomys coucha. Next base: position 74,460,492 of record NW_022196903.1, read on the forward strand.
AAAGGCATATCACCAATGAGAAGTAGTCCTGAAATGAAGTCTCTGGAGCTGTACCTCTGTAGAGTGTAACTATCACATCCATGCAAAATGATGAACCATATCCAGGAAATTCATATGCCATAGCCTTTCCTAGATGTTTTCTGTCAATCCAGTAATAGTGACTTTGATAGATCATCCATCTCCAGGAACACCCAATAGTCTAACATGAGAGACACGTACTCCATCTGGGGTGGACAAATTTGAAAATAAGAGAGAAATGTGAGAGTAAACTTGTATCAGTATTTCAAGCTAGGTACTATACAAAATACTGGTCTAGGGATTAGGTAGATGAGTCAGTAATTAAGTGCACATGCTGCTCAGTCATGAGTGTCAAAGTTTGGATTGCAGTACACATCCCAGGTAGCATAGAAACACATGGAACTCAAGTTGCAAGGGGTCTTACAAAAGTCATCTTCTGCTATCTGCAGAACCTGTATACACATGTACATATATCACACAGACATACGAACACAAAGCGTGTGCGGGAGCGCACGTGCACGTGCGTGCACACGCATACACACACACTAAAATCTTTTTTAAAAGAAAAATTTAATACCACCCACAATGAAGGATGTATTGTGAAGTCCTGTTCTGTACTTTCACTTTAATCACTTTGAAGGTACAGACTTTCTTCATATATATGCAATCATTGAAGTTTCAAAACTTCAAAACTGAAACAGTGTGTGATAAGAGGGAAAAGATGGAAAATTTCAATTGCCCTTTGAGCTGTGGGAAACCATTGTTTCTTCTCTCTTTGCTCTTAGCAGGCCTATACTTTGGCTGTTTTACAAATTAAAGTGAAATTTAAAATAACTGAATTGTATTAACTTAGATGGACAAGTAAAATTAAACAGTTTATTTCCTCATATGCTTATATACAATGTTCCATGATTGCATCAGTATTTCATGTAGAAAATATTTTATTTATACTCAGTAGATGCAAATGGACTTAGAGACATGGCAGCACATGAATATGAAGGCTTTAAAAGACTAGCTCAATATCTCCACACTGAAAACTCACTGCTGCATTGGCCTTGACACGACCTATAGAATTTTGTGTTGGCAGGAAACCAACTTTGAAATTTGTTCCACAGCAAATCATCCTGGCAATGGACTTCCAGGAATTAAATCCTTTACATAGTTCAGTAGTGTTGCCAGAGAGCATGGGGGGTTCTCCTCTGATAGTAACAACGGAAAAGTCTTTGGCCAGAAATCCAAAGCCATATGTTAGTCCTGTCAAAAATGATATGGATCTGCTTACAAAAACCTTGCTCAGTGGCTCTGCCAGGAACCCTGTGGCTGTGTCCTGCCGGAAAGCCATTGCATGTGTTATCACTGCCAGAAATTGATGTTGCCCTGGGATAATCTAACAGCACTAAAACTCAGCCTCTGGGCTTTTGCATCAGACACCAACCATTAACAGAACCTGGGAGTATGTTCCAAAGAAGTAAGGACGACTTGCCCTCTCTAGGGTGAAGATAGGCAACCCTCCAGTGTTGGTACTTAGGACTAATTAGCTGTATGAAAAAGCATTCTGAATACATTATATTAGTTGATTGTTTCTTGATATCCATCAGCCCCAGCTAATGCCTTCTCAAGAAAAGATTTAAATAATAACTTTATTTAGAGTAGAGAGATGGACAGATAAAATTAAAGTTAAGGTATCTTGACTACAAAGTTTTTCTTTGTAGTTCTAAAAGTACTATCTATTTAATGATTTCTATATAGAATCCCAAGTAAAACCATAGGTTCCTGGCTTTTATTACATCATAAAATGAGGAAGATTAATTTCAATATTATTCAACATTGTCCTTATTGTATAAAGGCTTTATGACAATTGCATTGTATTATAAGTAAAGAGATGGCTCAGTGTTTAAGAGTGCTTGATTATTTTTCAAAAGACCTGAATTAAGTGCCCAGCTCCCACACTCACAACCACTTTCAATTCTAGTTCCTTCCTATCTTACACTATCCTTTTGCTTTCAAGGTATATATACCCACAGGTACTGTCTCACAGGCCCTCATCCAAACCCATACAAATAATTAAAATTAAATACTCCAAGTAGGCTGCATATATTTGTACCAGTTAGACTTTGAAGTTTTAAATTACATCTCAATTTACAATGATCTACCTACATATCATAGTTGCATAAAGTTGTGCTATACAAGGTATTAGTGTTGATAGTGTCTAAAATGCATTTAATTCCTCCACAAGTTCATTAACTAGGAAAATTTGAAATAGCACTTAGAAAATTTATAACTTGATGTACTTTTAAAATCATTTCTTATATTCTATTAAGTATTAACCTGTAATTTATTAGACCTTGAAACAATTACCCAACTTATACCACAGATAAGTTGAAGAATTTTTGTTATCCAAATGAAGAACTATTCCCTAAAATTCCACACAAGCTGACATCTCAAATCAATCACTGAATAATTTAGTTTTCCTTTTAACATTGTTCATTTTCACTTTTTAAAAAAAAACTATAGTTGATTCTGTTTTCAAAATTTCCACACTGATAATTTTGTGTGTCTAAATTGCCATAGAGATATAATGATATTTCTTATAAAGTCTTTATCCTTACTCCACTCCATATTCCATTCTGGGGGACTGCTATAATTATCTACTCTATTTTACCATGTTTCTCATTGAACATTTGGTTCATAAGCCAATATATATCTATAACAATTGCAAAATATTTTTCATAAAACTAGTTCTCATATCAACTGTTGGAGTTATGTCAAGTGCAATTTCACATGGTTTAATAACAATTTCTATACTTTGCTTTTTAATATTCCCCCTCTCTCTTTCTTTTTCTTTCTCCCTCTCTTTCTCATCCATCTATATCTCCCTTTATTACCCCCAAACACTGGGTATTAAACTCAGGGTCTTGAGTGGAGTAGGCACAGTTAGCTGAATCCCCAGTCCAATGTTCAGATCTTTCACAAAAATGAATTTCAAGTTCTGTTCTAAATCCCACAGAATGTATTCTATTCTGTTTCCAACATTCTCTCTCTTACAATCCTGAAAATCTCCAGTCTGTCTCTGTCAGTCTTCTTATAACTATTGCAATGACCACAACATAAGCTATACTAGGCTCTGATGTTACCATGTTAAGTAAGCCTGGTCATAAAACAGCATCATTCAAGGAAGAAAAATTGCTAATAAATAATTACATGTGTTCACAAATACTAATTTTGGAACAGATTGGGTGATTATTTGTCACAGGATGGAATAATGTATAGTTATTACAATGGTGAAATAAGTCAATTTATGCCATATCATCTAATTTTAAAGTAAAATATTTCTAGTGCATGTTATTTAATATAGATTAACAGAATACATATAAAACCAATATAATATCACTGAAGTTTTATAAGTTTTAATGTAGAAAACTTAATGTATGAAAGAAAAAACATCCAAGGGCTGGTAATATTTAGGAGTGATTTTCCTATAACATTATGTTATTGGAATTAAGTATTTTATGAGATGTTTTACAAGAAAGAAAATATAGGTTTATTTTAACAAGAATATTTTTCTAATGTCTAATTTCATCAGCTGTGTTTTCTGTTTTGCATAAAATGACACTTTGGTCTATCATTTCTTTCCTCCTTTGTTCCATTTAATCAAAAATGTATACACTATCTCTCTATTTGCTTTAATCTTTTCAAACACATACTTAGTATTTCATTTCTCATATTTTATGTTGCTCCATGAGGAACCATTGATTTTTCATATTCTAGGCAGTGATCTAACTGACCTGCATCCCCAAACACACACACACACGCATACAACCCACACTGTTCATCCTATGTAGCTTATATTTCTAATTAGAATAACTCATGGTCGTTTTTGTCTGTCATTCTTCTATTATTCAAACTTAAACAGAACTTGAACAATGCTTCATAAATGCAAACATCTCAATTTTCATGCTTCTACCACTCACAAGCAAAGATAATCATGGAGAAATCTAACTTTTTCTTTTAAAAGTGTTCATTTGGTGTCTGTCCATAGTTTGCTTTATAATGGTCAACTCTGTTATTAAATCTTTGAAGACTATAATTTTTTCTTTTATATATCTTTTAAATTTATCTTCTGGTATGGAATATGGGAACTAAAATGAAAATTATTGAACTTTTGAAATTTTTCTATATTCCAAAAAGGGTCTAAATACCAATTTTTTTCTCCTTCTGCCTTTCTTTCTTCTTCTCCAATATGAACAATACATCTTTAGAAGTCCATGCCTGTCTAAATCCTTCTCCACTTGCCTGCTCTGTCTTTGGATATATGCTTTCACATTTGATCTATTGTTCTTTCATCCCAAGAGTCATTTTATCTCTCCACAAGGAGCCAAAAAGAAAAAAATTCCATTTCCCCTTTGTACACTGGCTTTAAAATTAGATACAGCAGGATTAACAAATCTGCAGCAGGGGACAGGACAATCTACTCAAGGCTGTAGGAATAGCTGGCTAAATGCTGAAACCTTTGAAACTATTAATGGACTTTAAGATTCAATATTTTTAAAGGAAATCTGAGATGTACTAATAGAGAAAAGCATTAATCTGCAGTACGTTTCTATACCATGCCCAGGGACAAGAATTTTATTTAACTACGTGTTATCTTTTTCTCACTATGACACAATTCCCAAGAAAAACAACTTGAAGGAAGAATGCTTGCTTTGGCTTCAGATATTAGAGAGTCCTATCTATGATCCCTTGGTCTGAGTTATAACTGACCCAGGCATCATAGTGCAAGTATATGGTAAAAGAATGCAGACAACTTCATGGGAAACAGGAAGCAAGGAGACTGAAGTAGGTGCTAGAAACAAAAGAGACTCCTCAGTGCACCACTTCCTCCACTAGCAGCCATCCCCTTCAGCTTTCTACCCTTCCCGATATCTCATTCAATGACGAAGTGTTTCAAAACATTTATGTTTATGAATTTTAAATCATGTGCATATATGTGGGGCTATGTGAGTGCAGTGTACACAGAGTCCATACAAAGGCATTGAAGTCCCTAAAGCTGGAGTTATAGGCGGTTGTGATCACCTGACATGACTGAGTACTAAACATTGGTCCTTTGCAAGAATAGTTTGTTCTCTGAACTTCTGAGGCATCTCTCCAGAATGGATCTTTTAATTGAATGATTATGTTAGAGCTTTGATGATCATATCAATTCCCAAAGACCCCACCTCTGAACACTGCTATGTGGAAGATCAAGCATTCAAAGCAAGATCTTTCGAGAGACATGTAAAATCTCAATCACGTTCTGTTTCTTCAAGTACCTTAGGTACACCCTGGACATGCACACATTAAAAAATTATAAAACAATCTTTAACTCAAAATTGCTTTTGAAAGGTGAAAGAGTGGTACCTTATTCCAAAATATCCTCCAAGGGGATATTTCCCAGATCAGCTGCTTAGGCAACAAGTGCCATGGTAGCTGTAGCAGAAAGAAACCAGGCTCTATCTCAGGCTGGCAGAGTGTCTTAGAAGTATCACCCACCTGATGCTACTTTTGCAGGTATGTAACATTATTTGAGGCGTGGAAGCTTGTACCAAGATTTTAGAAATTAGCTGATGTTAGGCAATGTGCTATAGGATCAAATTTCTATACAGAGCCCCAGAAAACCTATTACTTATAGTTATGGAGGTGAAGGTTATATTTTGAGGGAAGTCCAAGGATGACAGAAATATCAGGATTGTGGGACATGAAGAAATGTAGTATAACTGCCCCACAGAATAGACTGCATCCATTGTTTGACATTGGCAGAATTGGAAGCACAGATCTACCTCTGGCTGTTGGAGCCTTAATGATTTCATTCTTGATTTTAGATGTGAGACATGGAATTGCAGGATGCAGTGATGTTATTACTGGATTTTTCTGTTGTTTTTGGCTTGCTATTCCCTTGCCATGTCCCCACTTCTCCTTTTAAAATTGGTATATAGATAATCTGATATTAATTATCAGAAATATTTTTATTATTCTATTAGAGGTGCTCCTAGTTATGAATTGACAAGGTCTCAGAGTCTACGAACATATCTAAAGTTGTTAAATGCTGGGAATTTTAGGAAAACAGTAAATGAATCTTGTGTTATCAAATGAACATGAAATGTTAGGGGTTAGAGGTGAAATATATGATATTAAACTGATCTATTTCTATGTCAAGTTCCCAAGGCTGAATTTGTAATTGTTAATCTTGACTATTGACATTTTCCAACGGTCTTAAATTTGATCAAAAGGCTATCCTGAGTGTGGGGACTCTATTGTGGGCTAGGGTTTCTGGTTGAATATAATAGTGATGATGAAAGGTGTACCAGTATCCCTCTCTGCTTCCTGACTGTAGATGCAATGTAAGCAGATACCTCATGTCTCTACCACCAACCTTTCCTGTCCATGGCAAACTATATCCTATAAACACAAGGGAAAATAGACCCCTCCTTTTCCCTTACATTGATCTTTCATATATGTTTTTGCAACAATGAGAAATGTAATTCAGCACTTGAAGCTAAGATTGTTATAGGAGGCACCTCTGAGAAGGTAGTCTTAAAGATGAGCATCGAGAAGAAGGCAGCCATGTGAATAGCTTCACAGGCCCATACTTGGCCTCCTTCAAACTCTGAAAAAATTTCTACTTGTTTTCTCTAGTGCATGAATAGGGAAGAATTGACAGAGATGAGCGCAGAAATTGAAGCTTAGCTTTGCCATCATGACAGATAGCACGGAAACTGCACAGCCTGTCACTCAACACATTCCTTTGTCTACCTCAATACCTGGTAAGTGCTCAACAAATATTACTTGAAATAAATACATAGTCTCAAAGGGAGAGAACATCTTTAATTATAGCTATTATTTTAAAACAAACATAACAAAATTAAAACTGAAAGTTGATTGTGAGTATTACAAGCATATGGCTCAGTAGCTGCTGCCTTCCCAGCCTTTTATATTCTAACAAATTCTAGCAAATGAAATATAATTAACTCTCGATAAGAGTTTTCCATTTACTTAGAAAAAACACTGACAAACAAAATTAAATTTCTCTTGAAAACTAATTGTTTTATAAAGGAAAACCCAAACATTATGGAGTGCTCCTATTTCCAAAAATAATGAGTCATTTTTTTCTTCTATCCAGAAGTATTGGACAAATGTGCTTTCAGATAAATGTTAAGGGCACAATTAGCATGAAGTATAGGGGGTTCGTCTCTTTCTTTCTTCCTTTCTTTCTTCCTTCCTTCCTTTCTTTCTTTTTTCTTTCTTTCTTTCTCTCTTTCTTTCTCTCTTTCTTTCTCTTTCCTTCTTTCTTTCTCTCTTTCTTTCTTTCTCTTGTTCTTTCCTTTTCTTTTTTTCCCAACTACTCCAATCATTGATAAATGAAGTTTGGTTTTAATAGCAACTTGCCACAAATTAGAATCAGGTGAGGAGGAAACCTCACCTAAGGCATTTTCTTGGTCAACTTGATTCATGTGGGAAGACACATGACAAGCATGGATGGCACCTTCTGGTAGCAACCAAGAAAAGAAAGGACTTGGCAGTAGCAAGCTTATTTTTCTTTTCCTCTTGTGGCTTTAACTCTTGCCATTTAGCTTATTTAGCCTTTTCCAGCATGAGCCTTAGTGTTTTATGACTTCTGTCTTTGACTGGGGACCAGCCACTCTCTAAAGAACCCACCAGATCTAGGCACCAGATTGAGGCTAATGAGTCATCTCCGAAGTTCTTTGCTGCTCTCAGGTGGGAAATAGCTGTGTTACTACATTAATATGAGCTGATTTAATAAAAAATTAATATATAAGTATATGTTTATCTATGGTTTAGTTCCAGGACAGAATTCTAACTGGCACAGGTAGAGTACTTCTTCACTGCTCTTCCTGGGGGACTTAGGTTTTGAGACTTCTCTCTTCTTTGTGTCCTTGCTATTTTCACAACTTTTCTCACAAGCACTAGGACGGCTTGTTTTTATGATGGGCTAGTGATCACTTTTGCACAGTAGCTCTTCAAGGTGTTAAACTACAGTTAATTCTATACATGATTTGGCAAACAAAAAAATGACTTTCATGGACCTCTGTGCATCATCCTAGATCCCCTACTTCTATAGTGAATGCCTTCAACATCTGCCATTAAAAATCTCAATTGAAGGACCTTGAAATCTTGCTTCATCAAAGCCCAAGTTTGTTCTGTTTGGTTGATAGCCATAACATACTGTTTTCATACAATTTGCCTTATTAACTCAGTTTCCTCAAATAAGGAGAACTAGATAATATAATTTAAGTATATTATTATAATTAAAGAATAAAGGATAAGGCATGGGTGGATTGTTATGTCAGTGCCACATCTATCTTAACTAATGAGATACCAAAGCTGAAGGAATGTACATCATCTACCAAGATGGTATACTTGTGAATGGCTTCAGTTGGAGCACTCTAAGACTGTCTGGCTTGAAAATCTAAGATGTCCAGACTCAATTTTCTTTGGTATTGGAAGTTACACAGACAATTTTTATAAACATGTACACTCCACTTTAAATCTTTTAATATGACATCAAAAGGCAAGACAAGCCATGTTTGCCATCCAAAAATCTCCTAGATAAGGAGTTAAAAAGGAGAAACTCCAATAGTTCCTGGTAGAGACTTTCTGAGCATCAGTGAAGGATCTCAACATTAGCTACCACATCTGTCTACATGCAATCTCTTCTCATTCTCAGCCTTGTCATTGTAATATGTAAGAAAAAAATATATTTCTACCGGGTAGGTGTCTTAATCGTTTTCCTATCGCTGTGAAAAGAGACCATAACCAAAGAAACTCTTATAAGTAAAAGCATTTAATTGGGGGTTGGCTTACAGTTCCAGAGGTTTAGTTCATTTTCATGGTGGGGAACATGGAGACCTGAAAATAGGAGCTAAGGCAGTAGCTGAGAGCCATATCATGATTGACAGGCAGAGAAAGAGACACTAGACCTGGGTGGGTTTTAAAATCCTCAAACCCCACCCTAGTGACAAACCTCCTCCAACAAAACCACACCTTTTAATTCTTATCTAATTGTGCCACTCCCTGATGACTAAGTGTTCAAATATATGTGCTTGTGAAGGTGATTCTCATTCAAACCACCACCACAGATGACAATCGTCCCTAAGTGAATTATAATGTCTCCAGGTCATTTCGTCCACACTTGTGATGCGTAGAAAATGTGCTCTGATATTTTCTAGGTAGTATCACCAAATTATGGAGCTATGAATAGTAAATGTCATTTGCCGCTATTACAAAGTAAAGGTGGCAACTAAAGGGAAACCATAGAATTTCTTAAACTACCATAGTCAAACATAAAATAACCATGTAAGATGCATCAACACCCTACTTATGCAGAGCTACCAGGATCTTGATTGTTAACTTACTAAAGGGCAATGAAAATGAAAAAGAAAACACTATCCTATGTCTAGAGAAAATAAAAAATGCATTCTTATGAATAATTACAATATTAATGGCTATGGGGGAAACAAGTGACAATTTTTTTTTTTTTTTTGGTTTTTCAAGACAGGGTTTCTCTGAATTCACTCTGTAGACCAGGCTGGCCTTGAACTCAGAAATCCACCTGCCTCTGACTCCCAAGTGTTGGGATTAAAGGTGTGTGCCACCACCGCCCCGGCAACAATTTTTCTTTATATATATTTGTGTTTGACTACAGAAAAAATACTTTTCTGTATCATTTTCTCATTTGACTTATTAAGAAAATATACTACATTTTTCTAGTCTTATGACATGGATAGGGATAAGTAACAGAAGATGAAGATCCATAGATAATGGTCGCATGGTCAAGGAATTCTTTTTATGTATATTGGAGAAAAAAGGGCAAGTGTTCTGCTTATAATGTGTATTTGGTACATTGTGGAAAGTAAACTTGAATCAAATAAAATTGTGGTGGATAATAGTAATTATCAACTTTATAAGAACTGGAGCCTCTGGACATGGCTATGTGGGATTTTTCTTAGGCTATTTGACATATGAAGACCATTCCTAAATGTAAGTTGCCTCTTCCATCAGGCCTCAGAAACAAGGAAGTACCAAGGAAAACTTGTACTTTATGCTTTGCCTTCTTGATTTCACATCTTGTTGGTAAGGACACCTAGCTTATTCATGAGTTCATCTAACCTGTTGCTGATGGCAATAGTGTCACGTTTTGTTGATATCAGAACCTACATTCCTCAGCCTTCCAATATAGAGTGAAGACCAGTAGTTCTTAATGAATGCTTCATGTTCCTTGCACTATTGGGACAACTGAGACACCCAGCACCTTAGACTGAGTATTTACTAGTTCTCAATCTCTATAATGTAAAGACAGCCACTGTTGGACTGCCTAGATCGTATCATGTAAGCCAATATAATAACACGCCTTTTAGTAGATTTTAATTATATCGAATCTTATTTCCAATGAGGACCCTCATATACAATACTGAAGATGATGTCTGGCTTTCTCAGGGACACATGCTAACCTTTTAGAAAACAATTATCATGGCAATATGTTATGGAATTTTCTATCAGTAGATTCCCAGAGGTAACATTGAATTTGGCAGTTGCATCTGGTCTTTTGGGGACAGATAGGGCCGGATGATGTCCCATCAAACACAATGATCTAGTTTTTATCCTGAATGGGGCTCCTGTTCTTTTCCCAAATTTACTTTTTAACTGGAGTTCTTCATGAATATTAATAAATAGAAGTATCATAGTCTCTGGCTAATGCAAAACTACTCTGGCTAAAGAATTACTTGATGATATTAAAAGTTAACATTTCAGTCTTTCTGAGGTCCACATTTCTGAAGTTGTAGTTGAAATTTACATGGCCACCACCCTGATGAGTTCTAAAATGCTAAGCTGCCTTGTTATCTCCCTACCATCCTAGCTCCCTTACTATTTAATTAACCAGTCATCTCTGAAAGTCTTGCACTCACAAAGTAGCCACATTAGTCATCCTGCTTAGAGCCCTGATGATTTTTGTATCCTCTTCTCTCTCAAGTTGCATGTTTCCAGCAACTTGTTGGCCAAAATCATTGTTCTTGCATGATTTTCACTCTTCCTTCCTTTCTCATCACTAGGCATTACCGAGATCCAGAGCAGGCTTCTTCCACGGAATTTAACAAAAATCTTGGACAAAATACCAGTAGAACAAAAACTTGTAAAATAGCCCCAGACACTGGCAGCAGTCATGTTGTAGCAAAAGAAAGCAATAAGGTACTTAGGAAAGTTGCCAAGATTTGAAGTCTCATGAATGGCCCAGAGAATTTGCAAAGCCAGTACCTTTCCCTGCCACACAGAATAGTATCAGCAGACTCACCTGAACTATAGCTGTTTCTAAAGATGGACAGGGAACACACTTACATAACCAAGAGAAATATTGGGTGTGTTCATTATTTAGAGAATGATTCCAGGGATCACTCCAAATGACACACTCTTGGCTAAACTTCTAGGAGGGCAGAGTAAATGTTGTAATGCTAAATTCATGTATTCCCTAAGTTTTAGAGAGTTTATTTTGCTTATTTTGTTCTGTGCTTCATTACATAGTAATACAAGATGATGCAAATTATGAGGCAGAGCAGGGGAAAAATAAATAGAAAGCAAAAGTGTAACAGGAGACCTCTTTAAGTTTCTTTTGATGGCCTAAAATATATGAAAACTGATTTGAAAGATAGACCTATTGATGGAAAATCATGTCTAAGTCACACATGTCCATTCATGGTGTGTTGATAGGTAAGTGGCTCTGAATACTTTCTTTTTTATTGGTTATTTTATTTATTTAGATTTCAAATGTTGTCTCCCTCTCCCTATTTCTCCTCTCCCTATCCCATCCCCTTCCTCCTGCTTCTATGAGGGTGCTCCTCCACCCACTCACCCACTTCTGCCTCACTGCCCTAGCATACCCCTATGCTGGGGCATTGAGCCTCCACAGGACCAAATGCCTCCCTTCTCATTGATGCCTGATAATGCCATCCTCTGCTATACATATGCTGCTCGAACAATAGGTCCCTCCATGTGTACTCTTTGATTGGTGGTTTAGTCCCTGGGAACTCTGGGGATCTGGTTGGTTGATATTGTTGTTCTTCCTAGGGGGTTGCAAATCCCTTCAGCTCCCTCAGTTCTTCCCCTAACTCCTCCACTGGGGTCCCTGTGCTCAGTCAGTTCAATGGTTGGCTGCAAGTATCTGCATTTATACTAGTCAGTTTCTAGCAGAGTGTCTCAGGGGTCAGCTATACCAGGCTCCTGTCAGCAAGTGTTTCTTGGCATCAGCAATAGTGTCTGGGTTTGTTGTCTGCTGATGGGATGAATCCTAGATGGGGCACTCTCTGGATGGCCTTTCCTTCAGTCTCTGCTCCAGTCTTTGATGAAGGAAGACCAAAGTGTGAATGCCTCAGGTCTACTTAGAAGGGGAAACAAAATAATCACAGGAGGTAGAGGGAGGGAGAAAGGAGAAGAAAGAAAAAAGAGGAGCAGGGGTAGGTGTGGGAGAAGATGGTGAAGTACAGAGGGTCAGGAAATTGAATGAAGGTATACAGCAGTGAGACATGGGGAAGTGGGAGGTAGCCATTAGAAAGTCCCAGATGCCAGGGAAGCAAGAGGCTCCCAGGACCCAATGGGGATGTCCTGAAATATCCAACAAAGGGGAGAGAGAAACTTTAGAGGTCATATCTAGTGGTTAGGCACATCCCCCAGTTGAGGAATGGGGCCACCCACCCATCTCAAAAATATTAACCCAGATCCATCCATTTCCCTAAGAATTACATAAATTAATTGTTTTTAATAGCTGAGTAGTACTCCATTGTGTAGATATACCACAATATCTGTATCCATTCCTCTGTTGAGGGACATCTGGGTTGTTTTCAGTTTCTGGCAATTATTAATAAGGCTGCTATGAACATGGTGGAGCATGTGTCCTTATTACATGTTGGAACATCTTCTGAGTATATTCCCAGGAGTGGTATACCTGAGTCCTCTGGTAGAACTATGCCCAATTTCAGGAGGAACCACCAAACTGATTTCCACAGTGGTTGTACCAGCTTGCAGTCCTACCAGCAATGAAGGAGTGTTCTTCTTTCTTCAAAACCTCCCTAGCATCTGCTGTTACCTGAGTTTTTTTATCCTAGCCATTCTGACTGGTGTGAGGTGAAATCTCAGGGTTGTTTTGATTTGCATTTCTCTGATGACTAAGGATGTTGAACATTTCTTTAGGTGATTCTTAGCCATTCAGTATTCATCAGTTGAAATTCTTTGTTTAGGTCTGTACTCCCTTTTTTAATAGGGTTATTTGTTTCTCTGGAGTCTACCTTCTTGAGTTCTTTGTATACATTGGATATTAGCCTTCTCTCAGATGTAGGATTGGTAAAGATCTTTTCCCAACTTGTTGGCTGCCGTTTTGTCCTATTGAGAGTGTCTTTTGCCTTACAGAAGCTTTGCAATTTTATGAGGTCTCATTTGTCAATTCTTGATCTTAGAGCATAAGCTATTGGTGTTCTGTTCATGGATCTTGAAAATATCATCCTGAATGAGGTAACCAAATCACAAAAGATCGCACATGATATGTACTCTCTGATAAGTGATTATTAGCCCAGAAGTTCGAAATACACAAAGTACAATCCACCAATCACAAGAAGAAAGAAGACCAAAATGTGGACACTTCACTCCTTCTTAAAAGAGGGAACAAAATACCCATGGAAGGAGTTGCAGAGACTAACTATGGAGCCGAGACTGAAGGAAGAACAATCTCACCTGATATAGCTGTCTCTGGAGAGGCTGTGACAGTACCCGACTAATACAGAAGTAGAGGCTCACAGCCATCCATTGAACTGAGTAGAGGGTCCCCAAATGAAGGAGCTAGAGAAAGGGCAAAAGGAGCTGAAGGGTTTGCAGCCCCTTAGGACAAACAACAATATGAACTAACTAGTACCATCAGAGCTCCCAGAGACTAAACCACCAACCAAGGAATACACATGGTGGGACTGATTGCTCCAGCAGCACATATATAGTAGAGGATGGCCAAGTGGGTCATCAATGTGAGGAGAGGCCCTTGGCACTGTGAAGATTCTGTGCCCCAGTGTAGGGAAATGCCAGGGCCAGTAAGTGGGAGAGGCTGGGGTGGCGAGGAGGAGGGGGGAGGGAACAGGGGTTTGTTCTTGTTGGTCTTTTTTTTTTTTGATTTTTTTGTTTTAGTTTTTGGGGAGGAAATTGGGAAATATGACATGTAAATAAAGAAAATATCTAATATAAAAAATATTAACCCAGAATTAAGTTTCAGATTTGAATTACCCAAAAAATATAACAATTAGGACCAAGGAAAGACAAGAAAGACTGTATTTTTATCCTTCCTAATAATGTGCATTATACAAACATAAAAATACTAATTTTTATGATGATCAAAATAAAATTTAAATATATGTAACAAAAGTGTTCTCTAAGTATCATATTCCAGCCAAGTATTAGTGCCATGTTCTTCTTTCCACGTGAATTTCATCAGTTCTAAAGTAGAGAAATATAAAATCAAAAATTAAAAATAAAAACAACAAAAAGAGTTACTGGGTCTAGGAAGATAGTTCAATCAATGGAGTGATTACTGCTCAAGCATGGAGGCCTGAGTTTTGATATTCAGTATCAACACTAGAACAAACAAGCCAGGTATGTTGGTACAATCCTTTATTCCCAGCACTGGGATTGTAGAGATAATTTACTCTTCAGATCTCACTGGTAAGTTAGCTTAGTTGAATTGCCGAGTTCCATGTTCATTTCTCAATGTCTGAAACTACAAGGGTGAAAGTAGAAGACCCAATGTCAGCCTCTGACTTCTATATAAGCATGCATATACTGCATATACATACGTGCAAAGGAATACACACATACATACACACTTAGACACACACACACACACACACACACACACACACACACACACACACTCCTGTCATTGAGATTGAGCACTGAAAGTGGGCCAGGCATCTTTCTGCCTGCATAAATGGTTTGGCCATGTTACTTTGTGTTCTTTTTCAACAACTCAAAGAAATTAGGATCATCAGCAATTCTCATTCTGATTTAAGAAAACTTCACTATAAATAATCAATGACACATTCTGTTAGTAAATGTTAAAACTAAGATGAAGGCAGGTTACCATTATGAAATATCCTAGAGTTATATATTGTGTATTTCTATGGTGCACTTAGACAATTACCTTTTTCTCCCAGCATGCTGGGACATCCATGGTTATTATAATCTCTGGAAATGAGAAATGACAGACACAGTTGGCTGGCCAAACATGTTTGGATAGAGAACAATCGTTCCTCCCTCAAAAAGTGCATTCATATCTGCATATTCAAGCCATTAATAATGGCCATTACCCATGAGGTTCACACAGCTCTGCCCCTGTCCTTCTTCACTAGGGTTCCATTTCTTCACATCTGGACCACTGGTTTCCTTTGATTTGTTAGTTAAACAAAGATCTTACAAATGTATTATTTACATTATTTTGGTTGCCCAGAAAAAATAATTCACAGGGAGTTAATATTGTTCAGCCTGGGATTGGACACTCATTTATATGTTTGTGCAGTTGCAAGTGTGTATGTAAATATGTGTGTATAAACAAGTGTAGAGACCAAAGGAAACCTCAAATGATGTACTTGAATGCAATCTATATTATTTCCTTTTTATTCAGATACATTTACTCACTAATCTAGACTTTAGCAGATAGGCTAAGCTTGCTAGCTATAGAACACCTGAGAAGCACCTGTCTCAGTCTCTCTAACTTTGAGATTACAGGTACATGTCACCATCCTTACCAATTTTATGTGGATTCTGAACAATCAGATTCAGGTCCTCACACTTTCAAGACAAGGACCTTGCCAGACCTATCACCCTGGTTTTTAGTTGCAGATATTGTGAATAAATGATTAAAATCAGTATTATTGCTTATAAAAATGCCATCCACAAGTTCTCTTTAAAGGCAGGATGAATTATTTTTTTAAAATCAACTTTAGGACTTAACATTCAATATATAATAAATGCAACTTAATTATTTTTTTCTGAAATTTTAGTTTCATTTCTAAAATTTTAGTTTTATTTCTTGTCTGAGAGTGTGTTCATACATGTGAATACAGTGCTCTTAGAGCCTAGAAGAAAGTGATAGATCTCCTGAATTTGGAGTTACAGATGATTGAAAATTCTCAGTATGAGTGCTAGGAACCAAATTTGGATCCTCTATAAGAAAGAACATTAGGGGCTTATAACCAGGAAGCCATCTCCCCTCCTCCATTTTATTATATTTAAAAATTCAGTAGAACAGCTTTAAAACTCATAAAAATTTAAAAACACAAAGGAAACATTATAACTAACTGTCTTAGGGTTTCAATTTCTGCAGTTAAATGCTGTGGCCAATAAGTAAGTTGGGCAGAAAAGCTTTTATTTAGCTCATACTCCATATCACTGCTCATCATTGAAAGAAATCAGGACAGAAACTCGAACAGGACAGGAACCTGGAGGCAGGAACTCATGCAGAGTGCTTGACAGGTGCTGTTTAGTGACTTGCTCTTTGTGTCTTGCTCAGTCTGATTTTTTATAGAACCCAGGACAACCAATTGAGAATGGAACTACCCAAAATGGGTTGAATATTCCCTGTCAATCAGTAAATGAAAAAAAATGCCCTACAGTCCTACATATAGCCTGATCATATGTAGATATTTTCTTAATTGAAGTTCCCTTCTTTCAGATAACTTTTGTATTAAGTTGACATGAAACTATCCAGTACACTATCTTTTAATATGTGGCATTTAAAATAATGAAAAGCCCTAGCAGAAATCACAGTGGGGTTCTTTGAGCAGGCACATTTCATCCCAATTTTCTCTATAACCTCCAGGCCAGCAGCTGCTTTCTGTGAGTTCATTTCCTTAATAAAATAATATAGGTTAGTGAGTGTCATGGTATTGCCATGCCTAGAAGATAAGGCTCTCACAAGACTGGACCTATTAACTATAAGTCCTGGATACAGGGAAGGCTTATGAGATTCTTCCTCTCCCTTAGGAACTATTGGTTATAGATTGATATAGGGAAAGGGAGAGACATTATGCTGTGGCAAAGCTGCTCCAATAGACATTTCACACTTATGCTCTAGCAGATAGTCCAAGGTAAATCCAGTGGGTCAGAATGGTCTGAACACAGAGGAAGGCCTGGGAGGAAGTTAGGGGTATCTTGTTAGTGATGGGAGTAAAATAAGAGAGTGGGTGTGAGATGGTGTGTTACAGACATTTATGAAATGACAAAGGATATATTTAATTAAAATTAAAAGAGTAAATGGGGCCAGAGAGATGGCTCAGCAAACATAGGTTCTTGCCACTAGGCCAGACACCCAAGTTTAAACTCTAGGATCAACATGCTACAGGCAGAGAATTAACTCCCTAGCATTGCTCTCTGAGCTTCTCACACACTCTAGCAGGCATATGCCAACATACATTAACATACATATAAAATGATTTTTATGTTTACTTTTTTAGTTTTTTCTATAAAACTAAAAAATAGGTTTTATAACTATTTAGTTGTAAATAAATAAATGCATCATATACTAAAATTAACCAGACACAAAATCTATATATTCAACAACCTCTACACAGTTAAGATTTTAAAATTAAAAAAAAAACACAAAACACAAAACATTTTTGATGAAAGGAACATGAAGTCAAGTTAGTAGGTCTTTTGACTAACTCGATAATCTCTGAGTCTCTACAGAGAAGTAAAGAACATGGGCCGTAATAATACATAAATAGAGAAAATAATATGCAAATAGAGAAAAAAACTAAAAATGATGCTGGTATCAGTCCAATGAATGCTCATGTGCATATTACAGCCAGGACTGGAGAAATGCCATAAGACATATTGAGCACCCTCTTGCCAGCTGTTTGTGGAATATTTCCTCTCTAATTGGTTTTCTGCCTTTTAGCATTTCTTAGAAATAGTCTATATCTTAAACCCAAAGCCTTCCAATATCTACATTCCATCATCTTCCCAGAGTGTACTATTTATACTATAATGCAGAGGCTGGGAAAAGGCATTAGTGCATAGAACACATGTTGTCCTCCCAGCGGACTGGAGTTCACTTCCTAGGAAACACAACCAGCTATAACTCCAGCTCCAGGAGACCAAATGCCTCATTCTGGTCTCTAGGGGCACTGTACATGTGTTGACATTTACAAAAGGACACACACATATACACATATATGTAAGTAAAATTATTGCACAGACATATATAGAGCAAATAGTAAGCATCAAGTGTAATCATAAATGTGAAATGAACAGTTCACAGCCAACCGGTATGAGCACAGTGCTTTACAGGCTAAGATATTTCATCCTCAACATTTGGTGAAATAACTCATCTACCCCTTATCCAAGAAGTCCTATAATATCCATCACTTTCTAACAGAAGTGACACATCAGAGCTCAGTCCAACTCAATCTCATATCATTCCATCCAAATTATGTTTTTTTTTTAAATAGCTTTACCCAACCTACATAGGAAAAATAATAAAGACTATTATACCGTCAAGCTCTTTAGCTGGTATAATTTTTAAATGGACAGAGAAGAACAGAGAAAATATGTCAGTCAGTAAAGTATTACATGTAAGCATGAGGACCTGAGGTCAGGTCTCTTGTATGTACATACAAGACAAGTAGGGTGGCACATACCTGTAAAACCAATGCTGGGCAGGGCAGATAAGTGCACCTCTAGATCTCATTGCCCAGTCTAACTAAATCAATAAGCCCCACGTACAGTGAAACTGTGTCTCAATATAATAAAAAGGTGGTTAGAAATAATAGAAGATACAGATATCAACTTTTGGGTTTTATATGCATGTGCACATGCATTCATAACTATATACACCTACACAAACACATATGTGTATGTAATAATTCACTCTCTCTCCTTTCACTCCCTCTCTGTCCCCTTCCTCTTCTCCCTCTGCTCTGTTTTCTGTCTTTTACTCACTTAAAGAAAGTGTTTGGGACTATGTGTTTTGTATCCATCCAAAAATTACTTTCCTTCCTTCCTTCCTTCCTTCCTTCCTTCCTTCCTTCCTTCCTTCCTTCCTTCCTTCCATTGTTTCTCTCCTCTTTTATGCTTATTATTATGCATTACAGGTTGGCCTCAAAGTTACTATGGGGCAGAGAATGATGTTAAATTACAGAACCTCCTGTCTTAATCTTCCAACTACTGGGCTTGCATCGCCATGATGGTTTATGTAGTAATGGAGAACAAACCCAAACGCTTGACCAAATAAACTCCATCCTCAGCCCCAGCCAAAGGGGTTCTGAAGCCTCAGCTGCATTCCAGTAATCCTATGAGGTCTGTCTGTGTAAACCCAACACTTAGTGGCCTTTTCACTTCCCTCATAAGTAGTCTGCTGAGGGCAATTTGGGTGTGGCACATCCATCTGCCAACAGAATTGGTAAATAGTGAGAGGAGACACACAATCACTAGTGCAAATACAATGTATGTCCATATGTACAGGGACTGAGATAAATCATACCACACTTTGAGCATGCCACATAATCTCAATAAATATTTATACTTGATTGGCGAATTGTTTAAAAGATGACCATGTCACTAAGAAACCAGGCAAGTAGCCAGTAGGAATTTTAATGAGCTTGGCTTTCTCTCTATTTCTGTCCTGATCCATGGCCCTCATCCTCCACCAGCATTTAAGCCTCAAAAGCACAACTTGTCATTTCATTCTTTGTTTGCCTTTATTTCCACCAAAATTGTAAATAAATTCAGTCACATTGACTTATGAAAGTGCCTTTTAAACCATTGAACACATAAAAGTCAACCTGGGAAGTTCATTTAAAATAAAAATTTCCCACCCAGTTTCTCCTAGTATATCTGGGGGGTGGGTGAGTTGTAATTTTTACAAGAACTTTTCATGTACATCACCAAAGCCATGTTAAAACAGGAAACTGCAGTAAATTGTTTTTTACGTACATACATGTGTAGTATATACAGGTGCACTGTGTCTGTGCACATGCATATATTTGTGTATGTATTCTGTATGCATATAGATAAATGTATATGTGCTCAAGCACATTTTGTATACATGTGTGATGTTTGTGCATGTATACTTATATGTGATATATACATGCTTTTGTGTTCATATAAACATTTGTGTGTTTATGTGTATATGCAAATGTACTGACATACATAATTAGTGCAGATGGATGCCAGAGGTTGCTGTCCCATGACTTTCTGTATCATTTCCTACCTAGGATTTTGAGACAGGGTTTCTCATAGGAACATTGTCTAAGTTCGTTTTCTCTCAGTATAGTAAAGCATTGCCCAATCAGTTTGGGTTGATTTATTATTTATTGTATTATTATCTCACAAACAAAATAGAAATAAAATGATCAGTATACTGACAGCAGGTGACAAGCCAACAAGGATATGGGAAACTCTATATGTCCCCATCCCTAGACACTATAATTCATATTAGTGGCTTCTGAGGAAATGAGAATCAGTATCCCCCAGGAATAACCTCATATATAAACTGTCCAATCCCAAGTGGTCAATCCCACAGACATGCTAAATTGCTAAGTGGACTCAGTTTGATACACACACACACACACAGAGAGAGAGAGAGAGAGAGAGAGAGAGAGAGAGAGAGAGAGAGGAGGAATTTGGATCATGAGTTTAGGATTTTGGAGAAAACTGTAGTATTGAAAGGGCAGGTAAGGAGTGATGTAGTTTAGCTTTTATGTATTAAGTCCTCCAAAAATAAAATTATTAAATTTAAAAAGATAATACAAACCATGCATGTGTCTTTAATTCCAGCACTTGGGAGGAAGAGGCAAGTGGAATTCTGAGTTCATGACCAGCTTGGTCTAGAGTGAGTTCCAGGACAGACAGGGCTACACAGAGAAACCCTGTCTTGAAAAAAAATAAAATAAATAAAAATAAGATAATAATAATAATAATAATAATAATAATAATAATAATAATACAACTTACAAATTTTCATACTCCAATGAATGTTCACTTTGGTGCATTCTGGGGAGAATTTAGAATATTTCTTCTAAGGCTAATAACTTTATTTTTTTTCTTTTCCTAATATTACCCTTAGGAACACAGTGGACTTGCCTTCAAGGGATGCTGACAGCAATGTTCTCTCTACCTTCTAAGGACGTCAAGGTTGTTCAACTACACATCAGGATTAGAAAATGACCTGATCATCAGGCTTTTAAGCTTAGTTCACCTGAAATTTGTCTCCTGGATGCCATAACTTGGTGATCCCTATTAACCACTAATGATACATCAAACCACTAATGTCTCTGAGTCATAGTTATTTAGGTCAGAACAATTTGGAAATTGAGAACATCAAAAATTGCTGAGGACTTCTGAAATTTATCTCATTTTTAAAAAAGTGGTTTTTTTACTCACTGGTTTTGTGTATGTGTATCTATATATGTGTATATATATGTGTATATGTGTTGACAAGTGTTATACATATATGTACTAACTGGTTTTGTGTGTCAACTTGACACAGGCTGGAGTTATCACAGAGAAGGGAGTTTCAGTTGGGGAAGTGCCTCCATGAGATCCAGCTGTGGGGCATTTTCTCAATTGCCCCTTGTGGGTGGTGCCATCCCAGGGCTGGAGGCCTTGGGTTCTATAAGAGAGCAGGCTGAGCAAGTCAGGAAAAGCAAGCCAGTAAGAAACATCTCTCTGCATGGCCTCTGCATCAGCTCCTGCTTCCTGACCTGCTTGAGTTCCAGTCCTGACTTCCTTTGGTGATAACAGCAATGTGGAAGCTCAATAAACCCTTTCCTCCCCAACTTGCTTCTTGGTCATGATGTTTGTGCAGGAATAGAAAACCTGACTAAGACAATGTATAAGCATGCAATGACACACATATGGAGGACAGACAAGACATAGAACTGGTTCTCTTTTTCCAGCACATGAGTTTTGGGAATTGGACCCAATTTTCAGTCTTACCCTCTTAGCCATTTTGCTAGCCTGTCTAATTTTAAGTACCTTTGTCATAAATAGTAGTTTGACAATT
Source organism: Mastomys coucha (assembly GCF_008632895.1). NCBI lineage: Eukaryota > Metazoa > Chordata > Mammalia > Rodentia > Muridae > Mastomys > Mastomys coucha. Next base: position 74,482,591 of record NW_022196903.1, read on the forward strand.
ACTAATCTGGGCTCTAATTCTCTTGTGTACTCTTTGCCTTTGAAATTCTCACATAAATACAGAAAAATATAAAATACATAATTTTTTTAAAATTATGTCTATTTTGTATGGATCAAACACATGCAAGGTTTCTTTATTTTTTGGGGTATTATTGATGTTTGAACCTAGAGCTTTGTGCATACATTGCAGGAGCTCTACAGCTAAGTTATATTCTCAAGCCCCTTTTCTTTTTGTCATTTTCTTTTCCTTTGTTATTTCTTTTTGAGACAAAGTCTTGCTAGGTATTCTAGCCTGGTCTTCAGCTCTCTCTGACCAGGATGATCTTGAACTTTTGATTCTGTTACTTCAGCTTCCTAAAAACCTTAAATTAGAGACCTACAATATCAGGCTTAGTTCATACAGGGTTCTTTTACATTTATTAAATATGTTTTTCTTTCATTTACAATGTAAGACCAGGTCAGACTTGATGTCAAATCTTTAGTCCCACTACTTAGGAGGAAAAAGCAAGTAGTTTCCTGTACATTTGAAGTCATCCTGGTCTGCACAGTGAGTTATAGAATAGCTGGGGTTACATAGTGAGATCCTATCTAAAATTTTCAAAATGTATATTAAAACACAGACCCTAAGAATAACTATTATTAGTAATATATGCATGAATAAATGAACTGGAAATAGTCTATTCCATTTTATGTGGACCAAAGCCAATGATCTATATTTTGTTTGAAGTGTGCTAAGTTATTTTTTGTTATTCTCAGAAAATTTAATATACATGGACAGTGTCTCATCATCATACTCACCCAACCCTGGTCCTACTTCAACTCTCCAAAGGACCTCTCCTGTCATATCTGCCTCCTATTCTCATATTCTCCATGGACCATCTCAAAAGAAGGGGTGGAAAGTATGTGAGAGCTAGAGATGTGAAGAAGTCCTATGGTGTGCTGTCTTCTGGACATGTTATGCCTATTGGACACACAAATCACAGCAACAATAATTATCTGTACAATGCAAGACAGCCAGTAAAACACTTCAATAGTAGAGGGGCAGTGGCCTCTCAAGATATCCAGGCTGAGGACCTATTGGACATTGATGGTGGCCGAGGAAAGAGAGTGACTTTTCTTTAAAGGGGTATGGCTAATGAATGATGGCCCTGTGTGTATATGGGTAATAACAAACAAACTCTGTTAGGTAAAATAAACAAAATAATATCAAGTGGTTTTGATGAGTTATCAGTGTTGCTCTTTGTCTCTTTCTGTCTCTCTCTCTGTCTCTCTCTGTGTGTGTGTTTGTACATATGTACATATATGTATGTGTGTGTACATGTATGTGTGTGTGTGTTTGTATTGTTTTGTTTTAAAGCAGATTGCATATCTTAATTTCTTCCTTTCAAAGAGGTGCAAGAGTAGAATGTAAAATTTCTCCCTCAGACTAATGATTTTTTTAATTTAAATTCCCAGTCTTGATGTATGAATGAATGTAATCTCCTTATAAAACCCCACTTGTAAATTTTTTCATACTGGTAGGTCAATATGTGTTCGATTCATATGCTACCACCCATTTCTCAGCCAGACATGAAGACTATAATATTTAGTAAAGCCTCGTAAACATCAAAGCTGCTTATAGTCAGAATAGCAGCAACTACTTATGTCACCTCCCAAATGTGCACAGCTAAAGCCTTCTGGAACCACTGAATAAATATCTTAACACAGATCAAATGTGTAACTGCCAATCTTGTCCAGGATCTCCCTTTTATTCAGTGTTTAGGCATTTGGGCTGCTAACAAATGTCTGTTAAACCTTACCCCAACCTGTTTGAAAAGATGTTCCAGCATTCAGAATTATGAAACTATCTTCACACCAGATGACAAGAATCTATCCACAACCTGTTGTGTTAGCTATGAGCATTTGGGGAGGTTATGATAATGAGAATGGTGGAGAGATTACCTTCTGATTCAGTGTGACTCTCCCTTTGCTTTTGCACCAGACAATGACAGTAACTGACACACAGAACACTCTTTTCTTTCTATAAAAGGATATTTATTATTTAAACCCAAGCCAGTTGAGTTGGCTTGTGTCTGTAATGCCAGCAATTAGAAGTTGTAGGCTGGAGGATTAGAAATTCAATGACACCTCAGCCACATAGCTAGGCCAAGAGACATACAAAACCTTTCTCAGACAACAACAAAAATAACCCCTGCTTAGTTATAAACAGTATTTCCTATTGGTGATAAAATACAATATGTTTAGCAAAACTACCCAGGGTGCAAAACTGCAATGTATATTGCAGAGCTGAGCCATTGTGTGCTGTGGGGAAAAAATAGCCTTAAATGAGCCTACAGTTTAATCAACTCAGCAGTTCCTCTCAGCTTTTATATATCTTCAGCGTGTGCATATATTTGTGTTCTGGTGTGTGAGCCAAGGCTTGTACATGCCATGGTATATTTATAGAAGTCAGAAGACAACCTCAGGAGTGGATCTCGTCTTGCACCTTAGGCAGTGACAGGATTACTTGTGGTTTGCCAATGTGTACTCAATGTAGGCTTGAGTGTTTCCAGTGATTCTCCTGTATTCAGCTCCCATCTCACTGTTAAGACAACCGGAATTACAGAAATACTCTATGAAATCCTAGTATTACATGTGTTCTAGGGAGGTGAACTCTGGAATTCAAAATGTGTGGCATTTGCCTTACTCACGGAGACAACTGGACCCTTAGTCAATGTTAAGATAGATATGGTGACTTTAAATGTGCCTTATTTTATGAGCTCCTCTTTTGAGGAGTGGTCCAACTGGACCATGCTGTTGTCAGTTATGCACTGGAGAGTTCTTATTCTGCATGATTAATTTAACCTGGGTACTTTTGCATATTCCAATTTTCCCACTTAACACTGCAAAAAGACTAAAAATTCCAGCAAAGGCACTGACTAAAGCACAACCATGTTGTCCCAATTACACTTTTTCTATTATTTATAGAAATATATTGGAAAATATCCACATATATGTGTGTGTCTATATGTGCATGTATAACTACATATTTATATATAGGTGCATGTGCATATAAATATGTACATATGAACACATATGTATACACAATATACACAATATATATTCTAACACATAGACATACTTAAATGCATGCATATATACACATATACATGTATGTATAGTTATATACATGCATGTATGCATATAGAAAGATATAAACATATAAACATATATAAACATCCACATATTCATGCTTATAGGCATATATATACATTATATATGTAATATATTTTATCTGTATTTTTGGGATGGTCTTCCTAAATAACAATTGAATGACAAGAAGTAGAATGGATTTGATGAGATCTAGCGTAATGACACTGAGCAAAAAAAAAAAAAAAGATAGGCTTAATTTTAAAATTTCAAACCATTAAAATATGCATAGATACAGAAAATAATGAAAAGGCATCCTGGCAGAAAACTACTCATGCACAATAATTTGGAGTGTTGCCTAAGGGGACTCAAACAGAACATCCAGCCTATCATCAAGTTGGCAGAGATTAAAGTTCAGAAAGCTCTACCCTCAGATGCTCAGATATGTAAAATAATGTCAAGAAAGAGAAAAATCAGTTTAGTAAGTAGGTAGGTGGACTGTGACATGGCATGGGCCCATTTGTCTGTCTGTGTGTGTGTGTGTGTGTGTGTGTGTGTGTGTGTGTGTGTGTATCAAGACAGAAGGTAGGGAGCTGGTTTAACAAGAGCATCTGTATGTGTGTGTGTGTGTGCACATGTGTGCACAAATATGTGAGTGTGTGAACATGACAGGTGTATTGTGTCTGGATATCCCCATGTGGTTTCAAATGTATGAGGAGGTCAGGTTTCTTCTTTGATAACTCTGTATCTTATTTTCTGAGACTGTGTTTCTTACTAAGCGAGGAGGACATCTGCCCTAGCCTGGCTGGCCAATGTGATTTGGAGATCTGTCTCTCTCTACCCTTTCCTTCAGTGCTGCTATTAAAGATGCACACCATTGTGTCTAACCTTTGCATTCAGGATCTCAACTCAGATCCTCACAGTTTAAAGCAGGTTCTTTTTTTTTTTTTTTTTTTTTTTTTTTTTTTTTTTTTTTTTTTTT
>NW_022196903.1:74488381-74508751 GCF_008632895.1 Mastomys coucha
TGGACTTGAGCTTTGTACAAGGAGAAAGGAATGGATCGATTTGCATTTTTCTACATGTTAACCTTCAGCAGGTTCTTTACCCACCAAGGCATCTCCTTAGCACTATAATCTGGATTTGGACACAGCTTATCATAACTCTCTAGGACTGACTTCACTAACCTAAAAGGGTGTCTGGGCATCAGGGTGGTTATTATATTCAGAATGTTCTTGTTTGACCCTTCTATTAGGTTACCAGGAAAATATTAGATTATCTTACCCATGTCTGACTTCTGACTTTCGGTACAAAATTGAGGCCGTTTGGAAATGACTGGTTTTTACATTCACACAAACTACAATCAAAACCTCTGCTCAGCAAACTGAAAACTAAAAGCCATTCTTACACATATCAGAGAAATGGAGTCAACCACTCACAGTTCCAAGTGAATGGAGAAAGAGGGCCAGAGAACCACAGTAACCCAGAGAAGAAACCCTGAAGCAAAAACTACGCCAGGAATCAGTACAAAAACAGAGAATGCTGCATCGACATTGGAGAATTGCTAGGGTCTGACTGGACAACTCCAACAACTAAGTCCACGTGAAGCTGTGCCTTGCAGGTGTACTGACTCAAATGAATCTTACCTCTAGAAGCAGTGCCAGGACTTCACAGTGAGAATTAGAGCAAAATATCTCTTCCTGCTTCTGGAAGTGGAAGAAGAAAATAAGAAAATTTAACACTAGGCTACAATATTTCTTCATTAACAAGGCCTGCCCTCAGTAGAAGGTATTTTATCAGAAATCAAGTTTATCTCCTTGTTCTACTTTGGTCTATGTTGCCGAGATAAACACCATGACCAAAGGAAAACTGGATGTGAGGTTTTATTTTATCTTGCAGGTTATGGTCTGTCATTGAACAGAGTTGGAGCATGAAATGGTGGCAGAGACATTTAGAGGAAGATCCTGAAACAGTGACTGTGGAGGAATGTTGTTTTCTTGCTTGTTCCAGGACTCATATTCAGCTACCTTTCTTATACATCCCAGGGCGACTTGCCTAGGTATGGCACTGCCCATAGTTGGCCCTCCTACATCAGTAGCAAACAAGAAGATGCCCCACTGACTTGCTCTCTGCTCAATCTGATAGAGACAACTCCTCAGGTGAAATTCCCTCTTCACAAGTATGTCAACTTGACAACCTAGTTTGTCCATCAAACTCATTTTAGTTCTTTTGACTCAACTAAGAGTGGGATCACTGAAAGACTGGCATATGATAGTTGGATTAGAGTTTCTCTTCACCCCACATTTTCTCTTATCAATGAATCTCCTCAAGAGCCAAACCAGTTGCCATTTAGGAACCCAAAGTATAACAGTGATATTTTGATTTCCTCAGAGGTAATTTGACCTCTATAGCTATAACAAATGACATAACCAATGCTACTTAATAGAGAAAGATTGGTATGTCTTGTATTTTCAGGTCACAGTCAATCACTGAAGAAAGTCAGAGCAGATACTTAACCTGGCACTAGAAGCACATGGAGGAATATTAGCTGGCTCACACTCTTATATAGTCCAGGATCACATGCTTAGAGAATGGTGTCACTCACAATGGACTCAATCCTTCTAAATAAATGAACAGTCAATTAAATCTCCATATACATTCTTTTTTTATTAGATATTTTCTTTATTTACTTTTCCAATGTTCTCCCCTTTCTTGGTTCCCCCTCTGAAAAAAAAAAAAACCTATTCCCTCCCCTCTCCCCCCTCCTCACCAACCCACCCTCTCCTGCTTCCTGGCCCTGGTATTCCCCTACACTAGGGCATAGAGCCTTCACAGAACCAAGGGCCTCCCCTTCCATTGATGAGTGACTAGGCTATCCTCTGTTACATATGCAGCTGGAGCCATGAGTCCCACCATGTGTACTCTTTGGTTGGTGGTTTAGTCCCTGGGAGCTCTGGGGATGCTAGTTAGTTCATATTGTTATTCCCCCTAAGGGGCCACAAACCCCTTCAGCTCCTTGGGTCCTTTCTCTAGCTCCTTCATTGGGGACCCTGTGTTCAGTCCAATGGATGGCTGTGAGCCTTCTCTTCTGAATTAGTTGGGCACTGGCAGAAACTCTCAGGACTTACATGATAATCAGATGTAGACTTTTCTCAATCAAGCTCTTCCTCTAAGATAACTCTAGGTTACATCAGGTTGATGGTTAAAAGTAACCATGACTAGAAAAGAAGTGTGACTATCAAAGGGAATTTTAGATTCTTAGACAGAAAAGTACTGCCAGGAAAATCCAGATAAACCTAAGTTGGGAGTGGAGGCACATTTCTATATACTCAACGACTTGGTGAAGAGAGGCAGATTGAAGTCATCCTTAACTGTGTAGTACATTTGGGGTCTTGTCTACATAAAATCCTGTTGCAAAAAAGGGGGAAAAAGACACTGGGAAAAATTTTCAGTGAGTAAGTACTTGCTTCACAAGCAAATGCCTGAATTCAGACCCCTTTCCCCTGCCAGTACCCACAGTAAAATCTTGGCTAAGTGATAGGAACCAGTAACCCAGATGTGGTCCTCTTCAAGGGAAGAAATGGTTCCTTTTTTTTTTTTAAGATGTTTTCTTTATTTACAATATCTCCTTTCCCAGGTTCCCCTCCAAATAAATAAATAAATAAATAAATAAATAAATAAATAAATAAAAATAAACAAAACCTAAAACAATCCCCTGCTCCCTCCTCCTCCTTCTACTCACCATCCCACCCCCTCCTGCTTACTGGCCCTGACATTCCCCTACACTGGGGCATAGAACCTTCACAGGGCCAACATCCTCTCCTCCCATTGATGACCGACTACTGAACCATCTCTGTAGGCTGTGTAAGAAGCATTTCTAAACTATTTAATTCTAATTTCATTCACTGGACTTTTCTCATATATTACATCCTGTGCACAATTTCCCACTCTCCGCTGAGCCCTCATCTAACTACCCTGTTCTTCAAATGCATTCCTCCTCCATTTTCCTTCAGAAAAGAGCAGGCCTCCGAGTGACATCCACTAAACATGGGAGATTAAACTACATTAAGTCTAGGTACGTTGCTTGTATTAAAGCTGGGTGAGACAGTCTAGTAGGAAGAAGGGGGTCTTAAAAGCAGGCAAAAGAGTCTGAGACAGCCCTGCTCCCACTGTTAGAAGGCCCACAAGAACACCAAGCTACACAACTATAGCATATATAGAAATGACTTAGGTCAAACCCATACAGGCTCCCTGATTTTTGGTTCAGCCTCTGTGAGCCTCTATAGGCCTAGGTTATTTGATTGCATGTTTTCTTTTGTGGTATCTTTGACCCCTCTGGCTCCTACAATTCTTCCTCTCCATCTTTATCAGAATTCCCTGAGCTCTGCCAGACGTTTGGCTGTGGGTCTCTTCATATGCTTTGATCAGTTCCTGGATAAAACCTAAATAATGGCTATTATTCTAGCTCTGGTCTAAGAATATAAGAGCGTCTCTTCCTTTCTTTGTTTCTTTCATTGTTTTTTCCTTGCTTCTTTCCTTCCCTTCTTTCTTTCTTTTTCTCCATCTCTATCTCCTTCTCCTCTCCTCTTTTGCTTTCTCCTTTTCTTCCTCCTCCTCCTTTTCCTCCAACTCCTTTTCCTCCTCATCCTCCTTCTTTGCTAGTAGCATGAGGTTCTAGTCTATCCTAGGTCTCTGAGCTACCAAGGTTCTGGTTTCTGGCCCTCCAGATAGTACCAGAGTGAGCTCTATCTCATGGCACAATGACATGGGTCTCAAGCTGGACCATTCATTGGCTAGTCTTACAACTTCTGTGACACTTTTGCCTGTCTTTCAAACAGGACAAGTTGCAAGCCTAAGGTTTGTGGCTGGGATGATGTCCCAGTCCCTCCAGTGAAAGTCTATCCTGGTTATAGGAGTTGACCAGTTTAAGCTCCATATTCCCCTCTACTAGGAGTCTTAGCTATCACCCCCAAATGACTTCTAACTCTAGTAATTTCTCTCAGTACTCTCTCCCTCCATGGCCCTAACTAATTCCTCCTGTCCCAGTCCCTACCTGCCTACACTGGCCTCCCAAGGAGTTGAATCTATTTCTACTTCCCTGGAAGATGATTCTTTTCTTTTCCATCTTCTTCCCTCTCCTTCTTCCCCTTTCTTCCCTTTCATTTATCTCTCCTTCCCTCCCCTTCCTCCCTTCTTCCTTTTCTTTTCTCTTTCCTTCCCTCCCTTCTCTTTTCTTCCTTTCTCCTTCCTTACCTTTCTTTTCCCCTTACTCTCTCCTTTCTTCATCCTGCCTCTCCTGTTTTGTTTTCATAATTTTGGCTTTGACAAAAAAACTCCAGGATCTTCTCAATCTGTGATCCTTCTGCCTTTGCTTCCTCTATGCTGGAGTTAGAGATGTGTACCTTCATGTATAATACAACCTTGTTTTCATTTCTGCTTAGACTTTGACTCACTGAGGCCATGGGCCATGGCTTATATGACATAAACAGATTTGAAGAATTCTTCTGAAGTGAACCTCAAATAAGGATTTCATCAGTTATTTCACTTTAACATGACAAAGGCTTCACTTTTGATATAAACAGAAACATAAATAAAGGAGAAAACTTGTCTGGAATATATCTTTCTTTTTTGATAGCTTTATAAACATTTATCTAGGAAACAAAGTAGACCTTTCTCATAGACTTATATTTCTGTGTCCCATTATGGGCCTGTGGTCCCAATGCTGCTGCTGAGTCTGCGCGTTAGTTAAGAGGAGGCAATGCATAATCATGAGATATTTTATTACAGAAAAGAGAAAATACGCTAGCCATGTAGAGAGAAAGAAGGGTGAGGTAGGAGAGGAGAAGAGGAGAGAGAGAAAGAAGAAGAAAGCAAGAGAGAGAGGGGAGAGTAAGAAAGAAAGGAGAGTGAGAGAGGAAGAAGGCAAGAGAGGACAAAAAGCAAGAGAAACGAAGAAGGCAAGAGAAAGGGGAGGGGGGCAAACTGCTCCTTCTATATTGTGAGGTGTGGATATCTGTCTGTGGGGAGGACCATGCCTGGCTGTGGTCAGATGACTGAGCATAGGGTCCAGCTAGAATGCTGGGAGCTTGAGGCATTGTCTAAGTGACAGAGCACACATCTCCTGTAGAGGCAGCTGGGGGGGGTGGGACTAAAACAGGAGCCAGAGACCCAGGAGTTATGTCCAAAAACCTTCTGTCCCTTGCAGGCAGAGATTACCCACAGGGGCTCCGGAGTTCTAGATTTTTACTCAACTAGGCTCAGGTTGCCTGAACAGACCATTGGCCTACATCCCATTACAATTTTCACAGTATGAAAATTCAAAATAAACTTGGTTTAAGGCTTAAGAATTAAATTTTGAGATTAATATTGCATGTCTGTAGTATATCTAAAATAGATGTCATTCACAACTAACCTTGGAAACTACATTATCCAAAAGCTACATGAATGAAATTAATCTATTTGTACCTTATTAGTTGTTTGAGAAGCTACTCAGTCATTGTTTTTCACTAAGGTATATGATAGGTAATTTAATGAAATGGGTTCCTCAAATCCAACAAATTGGCAGTTTCAACAAGCAGAGCTGGATAGAGACAGGAAAACCAGCTAATAAAATTGCCACTTTTTAAAATGAGTAGCTGACAAGAAAGCCAAGCACAAAATGCAATAATGATATGAAATACTTTTCTGGCTCTGCCTTGGATGCTATAGCTCACAATTAAAGTGAAAGTCTCCGTCCGATGACCAGAAAAGGAAAATTGTCTTAAAAGGCAGTATTTGGAAGTAGGGCAAAAGTTTGCTTTACTCCAGGAATTTATATCTATTGTCTTCTAAAAGAAAAAGAATCAGAAACCTCCAACAATGTAGTCCCAAAAGCATGATGCTATACAGAGGTATGTCTAACTGTACTGATGTCACTGGAAATACCAATAATTAGAAACTCAATTTGATGTTTTTTAGAAGATGTTCTGGGACCAATTATAGACAATCAGATGTAAGAGTCTTCTGCCTGTAGAATTCAATCTTTATAAGTATTTTGGATTTCATTTAAATTTTTATAAACATGAAACACAAAGTCCATGCTAATAGTAGTTAAGAGCAGTGTAGAGTAGCACACTGGGAACCAGTGGATAGAGAGATGTCTAAGAAACCTCAACTAGAATCATAAGATTCTGCTTCCTTTTTGATTTACTATTTTTTCTCTCTGTCTCTCTGTTTCTCTCTTTCTCTCTCTCACTTGTGTGTGTACATACACATGCATGCACTTAACAGCCAAGGCCAAAGAGGGCATTGATTGATTTGTCTGGGCTGGAGGTGACAGTGGGTGTGAGCAACCTGACATGAGTGTGGGAACCAAACTGTTGCTCTAAAAGAGGGCGGCACTTGTGCCTCAATCTACCTGCCTTTCTGTCTGGCTATCTGTTTGTCCACCTGATACAGGATCTCATTTTGTAGAACCTAGCTTCTGAGGAACTCTTTATGTAACCAGAGCAGACACTGAATACAGAGAAATTCACCTGTCACTACCTCCCAAATTCTGGGAAAGGTGTGCATCTTCATGAGAAGCAACAACAAGCACTCTTAATTGCTGAGACACCTCCCCAGCCCAAAATGCGTAGTTCTTAATATATGTCTCCAAGAGAAATTTAAATAAAATTAATTCATACATTCATGTATGAATCAAATATAACCAAAACTTGAATATATTTTATTAACCAATTTAAACTAAAGCTTTAGTTTTATAGTAAATTGTTTTCCAGTGACTTTTTATAACAGACACTTCAAAAATCAGTTAAAAAACTTAGCTCATCAGAGGTACATATGAAAGATACAGTTCATGATGCCTATTATTTTACAATGCAAAACCACTTGCTAGTAGTAAAATGTTCTCCTTATAATTCTTTTCCGTTAGTCACATGTGTTTCGACTAGAACCAGCCTCACAAGATGAGGAGAGGAAGCTGAAGCAAGATCACTAGTAAACAGTATCAAGCAACCAGAAGCAGAAGATGCAGCCAGTTTAAGATGCTAGGGACAGACTTCTGTAACAAACCCCAGCTTCATTACCCAGGTGTTAATGGGGGATACAATACATTGAGAAGAGAATCAAGCTATAGGAGAGAAGGAAGATCAGCCAAGTGGGCCACAGATGACAGAAGCGAGGCTTGTATTGATCTAGCTGGGCAGCACTGTCCTCTCCAAACATACTCTCCATTGATCTTTCAACAAACATTTACCTGTGCTTAATGGTACACTTAGCAGCTTAAATCACTGAGGAATACTTGAAGCACAATGGGCCCACACATTTGTGCAATGACATTTGATTAATGAGCATGGACTTGAAGGTTATCCTGACTGAATAAGGATTCAGAGTTTAGAAAGAATGGAACATTTGGGAGCCATGATTGAGCCTGATATTTGTGCCAAGAACATAAATCCTAAATTGTGGGAAAGCTTTCTTTTTATTAAAGCATTGGTTCTGTGTTTTTGTTTTGTTTTGTTTTTCTTTTTTCTTTTTTTTTTTTTTGTGCTGGCTTCTGAGTATAGATGGACTTAAAATAGAGCAGAGATGAAACCATTCCATGGGACCAGCTGCGCAAAGGGAGAAGGGCCTGAGAGTAAATTTGACTTTATAATCAACCTATATGCAACATGAAAGCAGAAGAGTTTGTAATTTTTAGGTATATTTTATTTGATTGGCGTTGTCTAGGAAGATGAGCAACTTCCTGAAAACAACCTGAACTGGTATCATCAGCACTGGGGCAACAATCTTGAGGCAGAGTGATTTACCAATATGACACTATTTAAACTTTCTTAAGATATTTGGTTTCATAGTTAACTATGTATGTCTTGGCATGTCTGAGTGCAGATCTGAGTTCAGAGCCCAAAAAGACTAGAAGAGGGTATTGGATACCCTGGAGCTGGAGTTAAAAGTGGTTCTGAGCTGCCAGGCATGGGTGCTGAAACACAACTCAGTTCCTTTCGAAAAGCAGTCATTGCATTTAAACACTGTGCCATTATTTCAGCCCTATATTATCCTGTTTAAAAGACTGTACTGTTGTTGGTTGGGGGCATATATAAACACAAGTATAGAGGCAAAGAAGCTAGTTTGAGAATATAAGAGTAAAAATACCCAGGATTATGTGGAGAAAGTAGATAAATCTAACTAGACAGTAAAAGACACTGAAGCTAACATTTGCAGTAGTCAAGACTCAAAATGGCTTCTCAAACAGGGAAGCACCAGGTATAAGAGGAATTGTGGGGCACAACAAAGAAAATTGCCAATCTGAAACTGGTATATTCAGTAAACAGAAATCTGGAAGCAAAGAGGTGTATATGGAAGGAAGTGAAACACCCGGACTAGCTATGTGATGCGGTATGTTCTGTGACATAATAACAATTCCATGAATATGAAATCCATGAATATGAATAGCTCAATGGGTAGAGTGCTTGCTAACCATGCACTACCTGAGGGGTCCATCTTGGGATCACATAAACCAAGCAAGGAACCACATGCTTAGAATCTCATCAATCAAAAGGATGAAGACAGGAGGATCAGAAGCTCATAGTTGGTCCAGACTACTGACCCTATCTCATAGAAAATGAAACAAAACTAAATGCTAATCCATTAATTACTTACTTAATTAAAGGGACTGCATACATGAGTGTTTTTAGTAGATAAATCATATAGCTATTTTTGGAAAGATTGCCAGATGGCACTAAAACCTGGAGCTGAATCAGGAAGCAATTAGAAAATTTCAGTTAGAAAGTTAAAATTTGAGCAGAGGCATTGCCATTTAAAATTAAACTGGGTGACCAGTAGAAGAGTAAAGCTGAAAGAACTGTGGAGAAGGAAAGGGATATGAAAATTTGGAGGAGGAAATAAAAGTAATTAGTCCTAGAGATATACTGGGTAGGCTTGAGGAGAGTGGTCGAACTCTTAGTCATTTTAATGGCTCAGATAAAAATAGCCCCATGCTCAAATACAAAAATCAATGTTGAGAGTGCTTTTTACATGTGGGAATTTACATACTGAAGTTTAAGTCTTATTAAGAAATATACTTAAATTTTAACACCACCTATCTTAATAAACGTTATACATTCTCTTAGAAAAGGCAAGCCAAAAGCATATTTATGGCTTTTTATTTTTAATTCCTAATTGTACACTATTTCTAATATGTAAATATATTTGTTTCTGGTATATACTTAAAATCAATGCTTACATGGGCTTTAAATCTTTGTCTGCTAAAGGATAGGTTCATAAAGGAAACACATTTATTAATAAGCTTTGCTTTAGCTCAGGAGGGAGAAAGAAGGCTTATTTTCTATTTCTTCAAATCCTTGATATTACCAGGGATAATGATAATTGGGAAAGCTCTGAGGGAGAGATGAGGTTCTGAAAATCAAGTGCATTACTTTAATTTGCACTGCTCCCTGCAAACTTAAGTTGGAGCCTGGCAGGAAGGGAGGAGGGCATAGTTTTTAGGTCCCTTTAGGAACCTGTACAACAGACATCATGCAAGTGCTACTTATAGGCAACTCTGCTGTTTTAAATCTCTATCACTTTTTGAAAACTCAGAAAGAGTTTTCAGGCTTCTGCTCTGGTGATAGGTTTCATAGTCTTTTGTGAGTAATTACCTTCCTGGAGTATACTAATTTTTAATGTTTTCTGTCTGGTATGTTTTCTGCTCTTCCTCTTGAAAAATCTGCCTGGATACCTTTAGTATTCCCTAGCTTCAGAAGTACTTAAGGCTTACTAAGTATTCAAACGTTCCCAGATTTTATGTGTCCTTAGTCAGTTCGTGGGCTTAGTTTGGAAATCCAGCAGCAGTGGGGCCGATAAAAGATGAAAGGACGTAGAGTGTGAGACCACTCTTCTTACATACTGAGCTAAAGGCAAGCTTAGAATATACAGTGAGATATTGTACTGTTTAAACATATATGGTTGAGGTGATGCCACTGTCAGGAAATCGAAGAAGAAGAGCAGTATTTATTCTCCATAACCCACCTAGGAAGGTGGCACAAACTTGTTATCCAGGTTCTTGAGAGGGAGATACCTGGGATTCACTGGGCAGCTATGTTAGCCTACTATATGAGTTCTAGAACAAAGAGAACCCCAGTCTCAAATGAAAAAAAAATAAGAAGAATAAGACACAAAAGGAATAATAGCTTAGGTTGTCCTCTGTCCCTCATAAGTAATGAGTGTGGAGTGTGTGGGCAAACCAGTAGATCCCATCTGATTCTGAGCAAAACCCATTTCCTTTAACATCCTGACCGTACTGGAAAGAGCCACCCATCCTTTCTCCACATTTCAATTTTCTTACCTATCAAGAATGACATATTTCCTTCAAAGGGCTATTTTGTTGCTTTTTTAAAGTATGTATTGTATTTAGAAACTGTAGCAGAGAGCAATCCTGCAATAAAATGCAATTCCTTTTCATTTTCCCATTCTCTTCCACATTCTTAACTTGGAAATTGACATTTCCCTCCTAATACACTCTTTTCAGTCCTTGCTGTTGCTCAATCTATAATTATAGTTTAAACAATAAAGACGAGTTATAAAGATCTGAAAAATTAGGATACCACTGGATAGTTTGCATGAAAATGACTTTGACGTTAGAGATAATTGGATTAACCAAAAAAGTAAAAATGATAGAGGAAATTACCTTAAATGCAATAGTTAGTAATTGCCTTAAATGGTGTTCCATGGCCTTATATAAGAACTGTTTAAATTGCTACATTACATGGTTCTTTATAGGCACCTGCAGATACCTGCTGTAGATGTTCATCAGCAGATGTTTTTGTTTATCTTGACTCCTTAAATTGTAGTCAGACCTAGTGGGAAGCTTTAAAGGAGTAAGGTGAATGCACAAACTCAGAAGATCCCTCAAGTAGCAGACAGCTTGTGGAGACACTACGTTGTCCTTTCAGCCCCTTACCCTATGGATGCTATTCATTATGCAAGAGAACACACTTCAGAATACACAGGCACTGAATGATAAAACTTTTCATTATAAGTCAATAATACAATATATGTTGAGATAGAGGCAGTAATTAATAATTAATCATAGCATACATGTATTCTAGTTGTAATGACAAGCTTATGTTGAATTCTTAGTAGACTTAAATTCCCTTGCATTTTCCTAAATCAGTATACAATGAATACTATGTGTTAATGTTCTATGCTATTTAATTCTATACACTAAATTATGTAATTATATTGCTTACTATTTAGAAATTTTCAGTTTATGGGCTAGATTTTGTATGCAGACTTTATGCCTCAAATTTGGGAGTCAGATACAGGTGGATCTCTGTGAGTTGGAGGCCAGCTTGGCATATACAATTAATTCCAGACAAGATTATACAACCCAGTCTCAAAAACATAAAATATTCACACTTTTTAAATCATACCCCTGTACCATTCTACAACAGTTTGGGTGTATGTATATATATATATATATACACATATATATGTCTATGTATGTTTTATATAAACATACATAGACATATATATGTGGTATATAAACATAAGTATGATTTATATGATCTGTATAAATTAATATGAGGATATCCATACCTATGTGCAAACACAGAGTGGACATGAGCATATTTTGAGGATATTAACTATTGACAATTTTTCTAGTTGTCTTGTCTTGAGACAGTGTCTATCAAAGAACTAAAAGTTGGCTATTTCAGCTAGACTGGTTGCCAAGAGAATTCTTAGGAGCTGAATACCTTTGCCCTCAATATTGGGCTATAGCCATGTACAGAAATGCCTATAATTTTTTATGTGAATTCAGGAATTCAAATTTGGTCTTTATGCCTGACCATCAAGTGCTCTTATGTACTAAGCTACCTCTTTGGCCATGTGCATAAGATATTTATTAGCGAATCTTTGACATCTTTGTATACATCACTCCTAATTTTCATAAAAGAAAATTTTCTTTATACTTTTCTATTGAAATAGATTCTTTTCTCATACAATACATCCTGAAAATAGTTTATTCTCCCTCAACTCTTTCCAGTTTCCCCTCACCTACCCTTTCCCCTAGACCCACTCCTTTTCCAAATCTTCTTCAAAAAAGATTGGGCCTCCAAGAGACAACAACCAAAAATGGCAAAACAAGATACAAGACAAGGCCAAACTACTCATATGGAGGCTTGTTAAGGCAACCCAATAGGAGGAAAAAAGTCCCAATTGTAGGCAAAAACGTCAGAGATACACCAGTTCCCACAGCTAGGAGTCCCACAATAACACTGAGCTAAGAACCACAACATATATGGGGAGGAGAAATTTCTATAACCTGAATTTGTGAGGTAGAGTATATGAATATGGTTAAAATATTTAATAATGTAGTCAAGTCACTAACACAGAAGTGCTGATTTATTCTCCCACATAGAATTTCAAATTCTTTTCTTTTTCTTTTTCTTTTTCTTTTTCTTTTTTAAACTATAGAATGCTCAATACTCTTGGGCATACACTTACTGAAGTTTTGAATAAGATTACATTACACTAAGGTTTTGTTTATTATTGTTGTATACAGCACATCTGTCGAATTTGGATTGTATCAGGACACCATCTTGACTTCTGCTTCCATTGTGATTCCACTTAGCAATCAGCAGTTGCTCATTCCTGGCAGTGTTTCAGGAATCACCTGCTAATTCTACAAATATTAACACTTAGAAATGCTATGGGGGGAGGGAACAGGGTTTTTTGTTTTGTCTTGTTTTTTCTTTTTTTCAAAGGGGAAACCTGGAAAGGATATATCATTTGACATGTAAATAAAGAAAATATCTAATAAAAAAAGGAAGAAAATCAAATCAAATTGTATGTCACAGTGGGGATCTTTAACAGCACAGTATCCTTGTTTAATGGAGCAATGCAACATTTCATATATGGCCTCGGGTTAAAATTATAAATGTGTGTGGGGATTTTAAAATTAAAAATTTAAATTAAAAATAAATAATTAAAAAAAGAAATGGGTACTAACTAGTTCATAGTGTTGTTTGTCTCAAGGGACTACAAACCCTTTCTCTAGCTCCTTCATTGGGGACCCTGTACTCAGTCCAATGGATGGCTGTGAGCCTCTTCTTCTGTATTAATCAGGTACTGTAAGAGCCTCTCGGGAGACGGCTATATCAGGCTCCTGTCAGCCAGCACTTGCTGGCATCCACAGTAGTGTCTGTATTTGATGATTGAATATGGGATGGATTCCCAGGTGGAGCAGTCTCTGAATTGTCCTTCCTTCAGTCTCTGCTCCATAGTTTGTCTCTGCAACTCTTTCCATGGGTATTTTGTTGCCCCTTTTAAGAAGGAACGAAATATCCACACTTTGGTCTTCCTTCTTCTTGAGTTTCTTGTGGTCTGTGGTTTGTACTTTATGTATTCTCATCTTCTTGGCTAATATCCACTTATCAGAGAACGCATACCATGTGTGTTCTTTTGTGATTGGGCTACCTCACTCGGGATGATATTCTCCAGATCCATCCATTTCTCCAAGAATTTCATAAATTCATTGTTTTTAATAGCTGAGTAGTAGAGGGGTCTATGACTCAGTGTAGGGGAATGCCAGTAAGCAGGAGGGGGTGGGTTAGTGAGCAGGGGGAGAGGGGGAGGCAACAAGGGTTTGTTTTAGTTTTTTTATTTTATTTTATTTTATTTTGGGGGAAGTGGGGAACCTGGGAAAGGAGATATTGTAAATAAAGAGAACATCTAATTTAAAAAAAAATGAAATACACTCAGAAAAAAAGATATGCTGCAAAAAAAAATTGTCTGAAATTTAATAGTCTACTTTCTCAAGTATCTAAATAAAAATTTCCTCTATATAGGTCAGCACATAAATGGCATATGTGTTTATGAGGTCTTTATGAGGCTGGCCTATTTTACATAAGACAATGTTTTCTGATTATGTTTCTTATCCTCCAAATATCTCAATAAAATTCCATTGTGAATATGTAAAAAAAAGAAAAGAAAAGAAAAAAGAAAAGAAATGCTATCAGAGCTTTAGATTAAAGTAGATTAAGGAATAAAAGAAGCTGAAAAGACCAAAGAAAAATCCATGATAGGGAAACTCTGGAGTGATGGCTCTGAAATTATGAGGACCAGCATTCAGATACTAACAACAAATGAAACATGACTACATCTGCCTGTAACCACAGCTCCTTAGAAACAAGAGGATCACTGTGGCTTGTTAGATTCCATCCTTGTTAAAAAACACTGGAGCCCTAGGGTCAGGGAGAGACTCTATTTCAAAGAAATAGGTAGATAAGGACAGAAAAGGACATGAGCTACTCTGGGTGCACACGCACATACACACTCAAAAAATGTGCACACACATATACACACTCAAATACATATGCACATACACAAGCACACACATACATGCACATGAACATGAACAAATATACACTCACACATAGGCACACACATGGGCATACAAACAGACAGTCAAACATACTTGCATGCATCATCACACACATAAACTATTTTTAAAACTCACAGAGACTAGAAATAAGGTCCTTAAAGTTGCTACAATTTTACACAAGAATGGTGAATGGCGTTTGAGGGGATTATTGCAACTGACAACTTACTGTCTGAATTTTAACAGCTGTGCAGACAAAGGCATTGTGTTTTGAAGTTGAACATGGAGTTGTAATGAAGATTCTTGCATTTGGCTAGAGGTATACAAATCCTATAGGAACCCTATAGAAAATGACAGCAAAAGAAAAGTGTATGTATCCACACTGAGTGTGGAGCAATAGGGAAAACGTTTTCTTTGGCCAGAGCTTTCTGAATATGAAAACTGAACCTTGGTTTAAAGGCAGGACTACAAAGTTAGCAGATGACCTAAATGTTTGGGAGAATAACTTTCTTCAGTGTAATAGAGACATTTTCTTCATTGGGTTCTTCCTTTGCAATCTGGGTGTCTCATATTTGCCACCAGTAGTCAGGGTCAGAGAAGACAGGATGAAGTCTGGAATGAGTAGGGTCCACAGTCTGACTCTTTCTCTAGAGAGTCAGATATCACTGCCTGCTAGGCCAGAGGAGGGAAGCAGAGTCCTAGACAAGCAGGGTCCTAGTCCTGTTGAGAGTGAATGTGGTGACAAGCAGAGTGCCAGGCTGGTTAGGAGTGAGACTTTCTTTAGAGGTCTGGTGGGGTGGGAGGTAAGGGTGGGTGGGGATATGCTCATGGAGACAGGGGAGTGGCGAGGAGGTATGGGATAAGGAACAGTCAGAGGGTGGACCAGGAGGGGGCTAAAATCTGTAGTGTAGGAAAAAAGATAAATAAAATTTAAAAAAAAAGAATTATAGTGATATAGGTCTTTTAGGCAAAGGTCTTCTCTTTAATGAAACAGCTCTCTGAGACATACTACTTATTGGGGGTAGATTTGAATGCATATACTTGATTCAGGGTAGACCAAGCGTTATATAGTTTGGGGAGGGGTATGAGAATATCCAGGGATAGAAAAGATTATTGGCTGAAGGCTAAGGTCCTGAGATGCCTTATTAGCAGAGTTTCAGGAGTTATGCTATGACTACTTGTAACCATCTGGTTGGGAGTTTCCAGGTTACATCCTTATTTTAGGATATAGGGGCTTTCCCCACTTTTTTTTTTTTTTTTTTTTTGAAATCACAGATCTCTGTACAGAGTATTACAGGCAAATGCCCTTTCTTTTCTTCCTCCAAGGCTTATCTGCTATGTTGTCTAAAAACAGACTGAGGAATAAATTCAAGAAGGTAAAATCTGATTCACATCCTCCTGTCTTATTTTGAGATAGGGTTTCATGTATTTCAAAATGGGTTTGAACTAAGTATTTAACCAGTGATTCTCTTGAATTCTGATCCTCTATTCTGCACTGACATGACTATGTCACCATGCCTGTCTGAGACAGTTATTTCTGTAACAATAATAATATTCCTTGTTCTATAAAGCTTAATCATTCTCAGATACAGTATAAGTAATGAGAAATTATCACAGGTGACAAAGTGTCATAATCATTGCTTGAGCATTTGATGTAAAAAAGTCAGGCCTGAGAACTTAAAACCATAAGCATATAACATACCTTTCATGTGTTCTAATACACCCTGGAGTCTTTGATCACAGATATCAATAGAAAGGTTGGTACTAAGTCAATCATACACATGTTGTTCTTGACACAAAATAGTTCTGGAAGCTAATTTTGAAAAGTTAAAGAAACAAATTCTAAGAGACAGAAAATTTACAGATAATCTAATCTCAGAGTTAGAAATAACAAATACAATATAAATTGAAAGTGTGGATATCAAATATAAATAATCTATAAAAGGTGTGACTTTTTATAGTTTTTAAGACAAATTATGACTTTACAATCCTATTTTTAAAGAAATAATTTCATTTCTTTTTTCTTTTATTAGATATTTTATTTACATGTCATATTTCCTAGTTTCCCCTTCAAAAAAACAAAAACAAAAACAAAAAACAACAACATGAACAAACCCCTGTTCCCTCCCTCCTACCCCTGCTAGCCACCATACCCTCTCCCGCTTACTGGCCCTGGCATTCCCCTACACTGGGGCACAGAACCTTCACAGGGCCAAGGGCCTCTCCTCCCATTGATGACCCACTTGGCCATCCTCTACTATACACATGCTGCTGGAGCAATCAGTCCTTGGGAGCTTTGAGGGTACTAGTTAGTTCATATTGTTGTTTGTCCTAAGGGGCTGCAAACCCTTCAGCTCCTTGGGTCCTTTCTCAAGCTCCTTCATTTGGGGACCCTGTACTCAGTTCAATGAATGGCTGTGAGCCTCTACTTCTGTATTAGTCGGGTACTGTCAGAGCCTCTTGAGAGACAGCTATATCAGGCTGGATTGTCCCTCCAATAGAATCTGTTTTAGAATTGCATCCTCTCACAAGGACTGTTCCAAAACTTTCACTGGATATGAGCAGGGGACTTTTCAGTCCTTTAGCTGAGCCCAAGACCAGATACAAGGTTTTCTACATAGGTACAATAGGTAGCAATATAGTATACAAATTCTGATTGGTAAGGTCAAAGGAGATGGTGAGAGCCTGTTATAATTTTGTACAGAATTACAAGAGCTTTATTTAAGTTTTTTTGCAAACAGTACGCTTTAAATGTACTCTTCTCTCTCCTCCAAGTCTTCCAAGACCAACTCTATTTTGTTCCTCTATCTTCTCCCTCCTCTTTCAAAATAATTTTAAACAACATGGACAGATAAAAAAAAAGAAAATAAAAATTAAAACATAAACTAAAAAGAAAAGAAAGAAAAAGTCAGTAAGACAAAAATAACAAATCAAAAAGCATTTGCACACACACACACACACTCACAAAATACAAACATAGACTCCTTTTTGTGTTGTCCAACTATTCCGGAGCATACAACCTTCCCTAAAATATGGTTTTTATACCCAATGACACCCTATTGAGGAAATCTGATTTTATCTTTCCCAAGGTATATCAATTTCAAGATGCTTCTAGGTTAGGGATGAGACTCTGTCTACTTGTTCTTCTCAATGCTGGGATATATCTGTTTTGAACATGTGCAGGTCTGTGTGAACTATCAGTCTCTGTGAACTTATATGTTAAATTGCTGTTATGTATAAAAGATGCAGTTTCCTTGGAGTTCTCCATCTCCTCTGGCCCTTACAATCTTTCCACCACCTCTGTACAAATCCTGTGCCTTGAATGAACATTTCAAATCTTGTACTCTCTACACATTGTCAAGTTGTGGACCTATTTGTTAGTTCCCATATCCATGAAGCAGCTTCTCTTATGAGGGTTGACTGATACTCAGTTTGCAATTACTCCAGCAACGAATAAGTATTCTCCTGTCCTCCATCCTTACCCACATTTTCTGCCATTAATTTATTGATCTTGGCCATTATGAATGAAGTAAGATGAAATCTCAAACTACTTTTAATTTGCCTATAGAATGGGAAGAAATCTTTACCAGCAATATGTCTGACAGAGGATTACATTACCACATTTCTTTAGAATGCATCCTAATAATGCAAGTGAGGGAGAGATTAGGCCTATCTTGCATAGATTTGGACATTAGTGACTATAATTTCTAAAAAGAAGTCCCCTCAGAAGAAGAAGGCATCTACTGGGAACTTAAAATACTATTTCCAGAACAGGACCTCCAATTCATTGAAAGAGTTTTTTTCTGAAATGTCCAGGTACAATTTATGAATGTGACATCTTGTCTTTTTCAAAAGGACCTTATAGTATTTGATATAGTATAGTATCTGTATATTATAGATATACAGTTCAGGTTTGACAAGGAAACACTCGTGAATCTGATGTTAAAGGGACATCTTCCAGTGAATATAGTCAACACTAGATGGGTCAGTCATACAAGAAACTTTAGGGCATAGAAATGTATCCTACTGTGCTCAAACTCATCTAGATTAACTGCTAATGCCTGCAGCTATATGCATTGGCAATGGTAAAAGTGACAGAATACCATTCTTTCTACCTTACAGTCTAAGTGGCTGGACCACTGGGTCAAAATTTCCAGATCCCTCCAAAAAGTTGCTGTATGGACAATCATCAATCACCAATGTTGGGGAGTCTTTCTATGAGTATTCTGTAAAATAAGATTGGTTTCTTTCCCTTGAGGGCTTGTAGAATTTACAGTGCAAGTAGAGACTTCTAGACCCATTCATAAATGATTTTGACCAGGAATGATCAAGGAGGAGTACGGAGTGCAAGACTTTAAATACTAAGCCCTAAATGAGATATCTTTATTAAAGCCCTCCACTTAAGGATCGGTAATTGTAGAAGAGGAAGTGGAAAGATTGTAAGCATGAAAGGAGGTGGAGAACTCCAAGAAACCTGCATCCATACACAACAGGACTGACACCCATGTGAGCTCACAGAGACTAGCAGCACACACAGACCTGCATATGTTCAAAACAGAAAAATCTCAGCACTGAGAAGGGTAAATGGACAGAGTTTTACCTCTAAACTAGAAGCTATTTGCAATTGACATCTTCTGGGAAAGAGAAAATCAGTTTTCTCCAAAGGCATGTCACTGGCTATTATTATTCTCCCTGATTATTATCCTAGAGGAGGTCCAGACCCTTAGTCTTAGAGTAATTGTAAGTGTGAATACAGACATTTCCTGGTCCTAGGGAAATCCCATTGTCTCTAAGCCTATACATAGCTCACTAAAGGATATGGGCTCAGATAGATGGAGAAGAAAAGTTGAAAGCCCCCCAGGTCTCATATGGATCAGCAAATGCAATGAGTCAAGGGCAGTGAAAAAAAAGTCATCCAAGTAAGGTCAGAAAGGTAAATTTATTTAGTACAGTACAAAGAAGCAGTACGCAAGGCAGTAATTTTTCCAAAAGGAATATTATATTTAGTTTTCATCATAATTATTCTGAATATGGTTACCACCATGAACACTTATCTCTTATTCAAGATTATTGTACTTTAGTTGAACAACTACTTGGCTTCTGAGATAACTGTATGAAATTTCACCACTGTTATGCTATTTCCACCTCATTTCCTTTAATGTAAGGAATTGGTTGAGGGGATGCTGGGGGGAGGTGACAGTGATCAACATGGATAAAAAATGAACAAATAAGTAAACCAATGGGGGAAATCTCAAAAGAGATTTAATAAACTACTCTAGCAAGCTTGAAGTGTTTCAGATGTCTCAAATGTTATTAAAATTTTAATTTAAAGAGAGTTCACTGAAATTAACAGCCAAACTAGAGTTCATATTGTAAGAAAGATCACTTAAAGATTACCTGGTAGGGTATAATTTTCTGTGACTTACCTCTAATAATCCATTGTTTGTCTCTAACTTCAGTACGAGAAAATGACCCATAGAGAAAGTCTATCACTACTGTTTTTAACATACATCATGGGACATTCTTCTAACACTAATCCCAACCCTAACCCTAACCCTAACCCTAACCCTAACCCTAACCCTAACCCTAACCCTAACCCTAACCCTAACCCTAACCCTAACCCTTATTGTATCAGATAAGTCTCCAGTGTTCTCTATGGATGGCTATATTTTTCTTGTTGTCTTAAGACATTAAAATCCAAAATTTCATGGTTTCATCTTGCCAAGAAGTTGCATAATTGAAATCGTTTTTATCTAGTTTAATCAGGAAATATTCAACCCTAACTTTTCTTTACAAAAATCAGGTTTATTAGATGTAATAAACACGAAATATAGGTCTATAGGCACAGAACTAATACCCTTCAAGATCAAGTACTGAACTCTTGAAGGAAGAATTAGGGCAATAATGAAATTTTTTTAAATGAAAAACAAAGTACCAAGCTTGATGAATTTTTATGTGATGAAAAAAGTGTTCTCGTATACAAAGAACTCAAGAAGTTAGACACCAGAGAACCAAATAACCCTATTAAAAAATGGGGTAC
>NW_022196903.1:74509690-74534305 GCF_008632895.1 Mastomys coucha
AAAAAAAAAAAAAAAAAGAAAAAAGTGTTCTATTCTATCATCATTTTTGTATTTTCTGATATTTGTTTTAAATACAGATGAAAGTATAATGAGAATAAAATCTCACCAAATGTTAACAGATATAAATCAGAGTGAAATAGAAAATCCACCAAACATTAAAATATTAAAATATTAATGAAATTCTAAAAGCACATGCACCAAAGTAAAGTGTTAACTATTGTTAAATTTAAAACCTCAAAATAACATGACATGATTTTTTTTATACTTTATAGAAACTTGTCTATAAATACAAAGTTGGAACTCTTAATACTAACAACATTGTTTATGCAATAAAACTTTACAGTAGTGAAATATAAAGGGAGAAAGGATGCTATGCTTTAATCCTTTAAAAGAAATAACTAATTTAGATGTTTTATAACTGGAATCCAAGCACAAACATGGAATATAAGAAGGTACCTGCAAAATATTCGGTGTTGATTGTGTAATCCTTTACATGTCATCATTCAAGTTAGCAATGAATTCTTGATTAATTTCTTCATCATCATCACCATTACCTAATTCTATCATAGCCTGAAGTTCATCACTCTATTGTCACCCAAATCTCTAGCAGCACATCACAAATACCTTAAGTTATTTTACGTTCCTCCTCCTCTGTCTCTTCTTCCACCTTCTTTTCTTCCTCCTCCTTCTCCTCCTCCTCCTCTTCTTCTTATCATTTGCTTTGCATACTTCATGCTCCCTTCTGAGAGTTAAACTAATTTTTTTTTTCTGACAGAACTGTCCAGGCAATGCTTACCAGAGTATAACCTCTGCAGTAGAATGTTGTCTTCTTCTGGTTTTCAGTTCCCAACCTTGCAAAGGAGATAGTTTCTGCTTAGTCAATGCTTTAAACCCTTGACAAAGCTGGATTCACAGAGTGAGAGCTCTGTGGAAGGAGGTCATGGTTAAGATTGCTAGCCCAGGCTCAACTGTCCCATTTCTGGGGCTCTCAGATGTGTCTATTCCTTTCACAAAAACATGAAAATATTTGAATATTAAAAACACATAGTCAAAGCCTAGTAGGTAGTTTATACAGTGAATCAGAGATATGTAAGAATGAAAAGTCATCCATTTCATGTAAGGTATTAAGTATTCTGAAGAACTGAGCACAAAAATGCTATAAGTATGAAAATAAAGGATGAACTACAAGGACATATAGGCACTACAAATAAAAATAAGAGAATGGGATCAGATTTATTAAAAGTGAGACTTTTCCAAGATTACTGATATCTTTGAGAAAATAATTTGAGAATGTAATCATTGAATGAAATAACAATATGGACATATAACAGTGGACCTTCAAACTTCAAGAATAAGTTATTGCTTCTTTGAATGTGTATTCATGTATGATATGTGCTCAAATATATATATATTCATGTTGTAGCAGATTGTTGATTGCCAGAATCTTAATCACACTTCTGCCTTCTTTAATAAGGCAGAATCTCTCAATCAAAATCAGCACTCATGTATTCAACTAGTCTAGCTAGCTATCTTGCTCCTAGGATCCCTTCAGTTTGCCTTTCAAGCCAAGAATTTCAGGTGGCCACTATGTCTACCCAGCATTTGGATAGGTGCTTGGGGTCTGAATCCTGGCCCTCTTGCTTGTGCAGTGAGAGTAGCAGCTTTAGAGCTACCACCTTAGCCTCAAACACAATCTTAACCACAGTTAGAAAATAAAAAAGAAACAAGAATTAATGAGCATAAATCTATTTTATAGTGATAGAATCTTGGAGCAAAGGAACCAGGCCATATTCTTAAGGAAAAAAAATTCTTAAGAATTTTGGAAATGTTCCAATTCTGAGCCTTAACTATCAAAGTCCATTGTCAGACATGCTCAAAACAGGTTCATTTTCCACTTAAAATATGACATCAGGAAATACTAATGGAAAACATGTGAAATTATATTCCTTTCCCATTACAAATGGGAAGTAAGTATTCATATTCATACAGCTAAGTAAATTATACACTGTATGAATGTCACATATATTTATATACAATATACTTGAATGTATATGTCTATATAGGTGTGTGTGTGTGTGTGTGTTTCTAAATAGCCGTTCCAGAGAAATCCTTCAGTATGGTCATACAAAGTTGCTTTTCATTACTGACCATTTACATAAGACTAATGCTTGGGATATAACTTCATGTTATACTCACATGTAAGCTCACTGTTTCTTCCTAGCCTTACAAGATCATGGAAATCATAAAATTGTGATGAACTATGTGAGAACTTGGCCTGTTGTTATGGAAAAGAAGAGAACACAACAGCAAAGTCGGTAGCTAGCTCTGCACTTACGTCATAAGACCTCCCTCTGAGATACAGGTCATCGCTGATCCTCACCAGCTAGAAGTAGGTCTTGTCTATCGTATATAGGAGGCTTAAAGCTAGAAGAAGGTCTTGTCTATAGTATATAGGAGGCTTAAATATTGACTCCAGTTAGGATGTTTCTTTGAACAGTAGCCAATGGGGAACCTGTGCAGTGTTCAACCCCAATGAACTCATTGATTCTCAGCTGAACCTAAGGTATCTTCATTAGTATGTTGTCTCCTTCAGTATTTGAAAGGAATAGAATTTTTGTTGACAATTTTGACATTTCACATGATAAAATGTAGTGTTTAAAGTCAAGAAATTAACTCACTCTTAAAATTGAAATACACTTTTAAATGTAGTAATGCAAAACTTTACAGAGGAAAATATTAAACACATTTATGCAGTTTATGGAATCTCCAAAGCACTTTTTGTCTATAAGCTACATTTGCATGTAAGAAAATGCTAACAACATTTTTAAGAAAAAAATCAATTTCAAGAAGCTGATGGAAGGTGGGAAGTGGTAAGGTAAGAAGCTCCATTGTCAAAAAGAATCTGAGTTCTGATTTTATTTATAAAACCCATTCATTTTCTTTCTTTTTTTATGATATAAAAAAGATTTTGTTAAAAACAGCAGGTGAATTTAAGTAGAGACGTACTATTGTGATTGATGAGTTTTGATATCTTAACCAAATACTTGTTAATTAAATTTTTAGTGATCAAGACGTTTTTGTTTCTCAGTAATTTATTTTTATTTTTTCCCTTTAATGAGAATAGATTCTTATCTTATGCACTATGTCCTGATTACAGCTTCCCCTCCCTTCTTCTTCCTCTCGATCTTGCCCATTTCACTTCCTTCCCGCTCCACTCTTTTTGTCTCTCAATAGCAAAGGTAGTGTCTTTTCCATTTTGGAGTAACTAAGAAGGTGTTTTATTATTTATATTCTTTGACTACCTTATATTAAATATAAATAATAAGAATATCTATAAGTAATGAGAACTTTGATTCTTTCAGTGTCTGAAGTTTAAAAATTATATTTATTTGTGTATATACATATATTTGAATATTATATATGAAAGATCACAACTTTCAAGATATTTACATAAGTATATATTTCAGTATATTTCTGTATTACAAAATGAGTTTTCTTTTTATTTAAGTTTTATCCTTCATAATTTAATAGTGGAAATTTATAAACTTTTTATGATAATGAACATTGAATTACATCACATATTTCTGGCATGTTAATCACATGAATAATAACACAATGTTGTTTTTAGCACTATAGCCTTGGTCTTTATGTGCCCTGTGCTGTTTTCTTACATGGCTGGGAAATACTTGTTCTGGGTTCTCTCTTGCTTATGGGAGTTCTGTACCGACATTACAAGTAACATAGTAAATAATTAGCCTATTTAAGCTGACCACCTTGAAGAGTGGCAACTAGCTATTGTTAATTTAGGTTTTTTTCCTTTCAGTGTTTTAGCTTGTAGAGACTAACTGATGTATTGTTTGGAAACACAACATATTTGTATAGGCACTAACTATAAACTAATATAAAAAACAGGCAAGATTTTCTTTGTATATGATGTAATTCATGTGATATAGTTTACTAAGGCTATTTCATTAATGAACTACTGCATTTCTCAACATATACCTCATTTCATTGCGTAGTGAGCATTTCATTCTTAATATATTTGAGATTTTTTAAAGTATTTATTTATTTATTTTATGTGTGTATGTATGTAGATGATTGTATTTTTGTGCAATGCATGTGTTCAGTAACCAAATATATCACAAGATTTGTTTGGAGCTGGTTGACAAGGTGTTGTGATGGGCACTGTAGGTGCTGGGCCTGGAACCCATGACCTCTGGAAGAGGAATAAATGGCCTTAACCACTGAGAATTTTGAACATTTAGACCCCCATAGTATCTATAACTGCTTATAAAATTTCTTTGTTTTTTAGCATTCATTTTAACATTACTGTGCTTTTGTGAAATAATTTGAGAGCCTCTGAATACATTCATAGTTCTTGAACACTTAGAATAAAAATGAATTTTCATAAAACCTCATTAAAACCTTTTATGAGATATATCTTTTCTCCTTAGTTCTTGAACAACTCATTCTGCTTCTAGAATTATTATCTAACCACTGCTATTATTAGTTAATAAATCATTCTACCTGTTATTCAATATCTTAAAGTTATAAGTTCTTTCATAATGGTTTATTGCATTATGATTTTGAAGCCAATATTTTGTTATATTTTTAAATGACTTCTCTGTCAGTGTTAATATAACCTTTATTTCCAGGCAAGTTTTGAAAATTTGTATTCCTTTCTAGTGATGATCTTGCCTAAGTTTGCCTATTTCATTGAGGATATTTAATAAAATTAAATACTTATTCCAGTAATTATTTTTCTAGAATGGATAAGTTACAAGCGAATCATATTTTATCATGATTATTAATCATTTAGTCTTTCATCTGTCTTATTTTATATGCTTCTTTACATTATTTTCTCCTTTAAGTTTAAAAAGCCAATTATCAGTATAGTTTTAAAAACCTAAAGTTTAAATCATTGCCACTCTTCCTGACAATTATTGACTTTTTTGCAATTGTATTTTGTAGTTTTGATCAGTGATTTAACCCAGAGGGATTTGTAAACCTTGAAACTAGTTAAAATTCTTTATTCAGTTATTATTATTAAAAACTTTTTCCAATGTCTTAGTGAATGCATTCCCCAGAGTATAACTCATACTCTCTATACATTCTGTATAGCACAAGCCAGTGGCAGGTGAACATGTGTAAATTGTTTCTCTCACTCTTGACTCTGGATGTGTTGCGACTAGCTATTTAGTTTTTGCCTTAGCTCCCCACATATGAGTGATGAAGTGTTAACTAACACAGTTTTTTTTTTTTAAAAAAAAAACCTTCCTCTCTTGCATTTCTTTGTGTCAGGATATTAACATTTGTATGATATATTTTATATCAGCAGAAATGAAATTAGAGTAATCAACTTCCTGATTAAATGTATTCTTATAAATTTACAGGAAAGACTACATGGAATATGATATGTCTAACATATAAGTAATAATTTAAATGAGTATAAATTTATGCCAAACTTCACAAATATTGCTTTATTTGTTTTTATGTTTTGAAAGGTAAAGCTGAATTAAATGCATAATTTCTAAATCTGTATATCATATGTATTTTAACCAACATATGAATTTCTTTAGTTTTATTTTGAAATTTCAAAAAGAAAAAATCACATTTCATTAATTCAGTGTTCATTTTAGCATCACCTAGTATCAGAAATATTTAATGTTAATTTTTAAATGTTTTAAGAGTTTTCATACAAGGGTACTGTATTTATGCCATTCCTACCCCTTCTTCTGTCCCTCTAATGCCTCCTATTCCTTCAACTTACTCTAAAATTTATGATCTCTTCTTGTGTGACTCTGTGTGTGTGTGTGTGTGTGTGTGTGTGTGTGTGTGCTTGTGTGTGTAGGCCTTACAAAACTCTATTGAATAAGCCTTCAGAGGGCTTGTAATTTGAAGAAATAATATTTTTAAAAAATTGTCTATTTTTGTTTTGTTTGTGTGGGGATACAGAGCTAAACAGAGAATTCTCAACAGAGAAATCTCAAATGACCAAAAAGCACTTAAAGAAATGTTCAGCATCCTTAGTTATCAGGGAAATGCAAATCAAACTGACCCTAAGATTCCACCTTATACCAATCAGGATGGCTAAGATCAAAATTTCAGTTGACAGAACATGCTGGGGAGGATGTGAGGAAAGATGAGCACTTCTCCATTGCAAACTGGTGGGGCTGCAAACTGGAACACTCACTCTGGAAATCAATCTGGCAGTTCCACAGAAAATTAGAAACTGTTCTACCTGAAGACTTAGCTGTATTGTTCCTGGGCATAGACCCCAAAGTTGTTCCCTAATATCACAAGAACACATGCTTCTACTATGTTCATAGCAACCTTACTCACAATAGCAAGAAACTGGAAACAACCAAAGAATGAATACAGAAAACACTACTCATGTGTTAAAAACAAGCACAGGAGGAGAGGGACCCTGTAGGAGGATCATCAGTCTCAACTAACCTGGACACTTGAGATCTCTCAGACACTGGGACCAGGCAGCATACACTAGCTGATAGAAGATCCCCAACACATATACAGCAGAGGACTGTGGAGTCTGAACTCAGACAGAGAAGATGCACCTAACCCTCAAGATATTGGAGGCCCCAGGGAGTGGGGAGGTCTCTATCAGATAGAGGATAGAGGAGTGGGGACATACTTCTGGAGACTGAGTGGAAGGAGAGGAGGTATGGGATATGGAACAGTCAGAGGGTGGATTGGGAGGGAGATAAAATCTGGACTGTAAAAAAAAGATTAAATAAAATTTAAAAAAAAAAAAAAGAAAAAAAAGCAAGAACTTCATGAATTTTGCAGGCATATGGATGGAACTAGGAAATATCATCCAATGTCAGGTCACCAAAAAGACATACATGGTATGCACTTACTGATAAGTGGATATTAGCCTAACCGTACAGAATTCCCATAATACACCCCACAAAGTTCGTGAAGTTAAATGAGAAGAAAGGCCACAGTGAGGACTTACAAGCAGGAACAAAATAATCATAGGAGCTAGAGGTAGGGAGGAACCTGGGTGGGAGAGGGGATGTGGAGGGGATAAAGAGTCAGGATTAGGCTTGAGGGAGATAGGAAAGATGTCCAGGAGATTTAATGGAAATATGCAACTGCTGGTGGTGGGGTGGGGGGAACCTCTAGAAAGTCCCAGAAATGTAGGATAGGGGAGGTTCCCAG
The DNA here is from genome assembly GCF_008632895.1 of Mastomys coucha. Taxonomy (NCBI): domain Eukaryota; kingdom Metazoa; phylum Chordata; class Mammalia; order Rodentia; family Muridae; genus Mastomys; species Mastomys coucha. Next base: position 74,516,873 of record NW_022196903.1, read on the forward strand.
GACACAATGTGGGTGACCTTGGCTGAAATGTCCAACAGTGGAGATACAAAAACTGATAAAAAGAAAAAAAAAATCCAGTAGTTAGACAGGGCCCCCAGGTGGAGGGATGGGAACACCAAACCACCTTCAAAGTTTTTGATCCAAAATTGTTTCCATCTAAATGAAATGCAGGGACAAAAATTAAGCAGAGACTAAATGAATGGCTGACCAGTGATGGGCCCAACTTGGGACCCATCGCATGGGAAGGTATTGTTTCCTGACACTGTTACTTATGCTATCCTGTGCTTGCAGACAGGATTCTAGCATGGCTGTCCTCTGAGAGGCTCTACCGTCAGCTGACTGAGACAAATGCAGATACCCACAGCCAAGCCTTGGACTGTGGTCAGGGACCTTTATGGAAGAGTTAGGAGAAGGAACAGAAGGGAATGGCAACCCCACAGGAAGAACAACAGTGCAAACTGACCTGTACTTCTAGGATCTCCCAGAGACTATGCCACCAACCAAAGAACATACATGATCTGGTCTGTGGGCCCTGGCACATATGTAGCAGAAGACAACCTTATCTGGCCTCAGTGGAAGAGGATGAACCTAATCCTGTAGGTACTTGATGGCCCAGGGTGGGGGGATGTTTGGGAGGGCATTCTCAGAGGCCAAAGGGTGGGGGGGTAGGGGAAAGATTCTGTGACGGAGGGTTGGGAGGGGGAAACTTTTGGCATGTAAATAAATAAAATAATGATAATAACAAATAAACAAACAAAATATTTGTTTGCTTTATGTGCATGGAGCATTTGCCTGCATGTATATCTGTACACCATGTGTGTTTCTGGCTCACAGATGCCAGAAGAGGCCATTTGATTTTCTGAAACTGAAGTTACAGACAGCTGGGTGCCAACAGCTAGATTCTAGGAATAATGTTGGTCCTCTGCAAGAACAGCAAGTGTCTTAACTCCTAAGACATCTCTTCAGTCTCCTTGTTGAGAATTTTAAAGGAGAGAAAAATTCATGTATATATTTCCTACATAATTCACTTAACATAGATCAATCAACAATATTACCCTTCCTACAGTCTCTAACATTAATTTCAGAAACATTGGAAAATGAAACATAAATTAAAATAATAACTAAATGACTTTGCAAGAATTGGATATTTATGTTTTTATTTATAAATAATTAAAAATATTATTCTTTATATAATTTTATATATGCAAATATTACATTTGCATATATAGCATTGTTAATTCTGGAATTGAAAATGGTAGGTAAAATATTGCAATGCATATGTCTTCCTTGACTTCCAGACTGTAGCTTTTGTTTATATTCTCATCTGCCCATGACAACTCTCAGGTCATTAGAGATGATCTTTTAAAGCTCTGCTGTTATACAAGTTGCAAAAGATGACATCTTGCAGAAGTAATTTCATTCTTGAGGTTAAAATCGCTTTATCCGAATTACCTATCAGTTATCTGTATTTTTTTCTGAATGAATATTCTAGAACATATCTTTTATGTTTGGAGATATTCAAAATTTCAATTTACTATCTTAATTGTTTTTATATAGCAAGAATTTTGGTAAATCCTATTTTCCTACTTTATTGTTTCTTTGTTTTATTATTCATAAATGCATAACTGGGCTATTGATGCTTGATAACAGTAATAGCATAACATGCCATATTTTTATTTCATTTTTGATAGAAACAGCTCACACATTTGCTGGAAATGGGTCTCTTTCTGAATATTATATATTTATATTGGTGCTGATGTTTTCTCGGTTGTTCCCAAGCTGTGGTCTGGAAGATAGCAACAGTCAAAACCATTTCCTCTTTTTCAGCACCTAGAATTTACACAAGTATGGTTCAGACATAAAGCTTTATCTACTCGCCCAGAGTCACAAAAGCCATCATTAGCACTTACTGAGACCATCATGTATGTTAAAGGGTTCTAAACTTAGCTCAGCTAATGTAAGCCCTATTAAGATCTGGCCTGCATACTGACGCTCTTTCTCTTTAGCCTCAGTCATCAATGTTTAGTGGATAAGGGCATAGATGTTGGAGTTGTTAAGAGGCCTGTGGTGTGTGAAGCTTTTTGAATCTACAGTCAAAAGGCTGGTTCTCAAAGGCTCCTTTCTCTAGCAGATAGAATAACTATTGAAAGGCTCAAGGTCAGAGATGTCTTCCTTTGACTTTCACCCTGTAGTGAAGCAGCTCACTCACCTATGAATGTCTGAGGAATTGAAGTTTAAAACTTTGAAACATAGCAGACTATACATGTTCCAGAAGCATTCAGTAAGTGCCATGACTTTTGCTTTTTGCACCCTACTGAATATAAACTGTTGTAATACATACAAAGTCAAAATCAAAGCACCAAAGGGATTTCAGAAATTATTGAATCATTTCCAAGGAAAAAGTTAACTATAATATCAAAAACTAACTGGTCATTGGTACATTTGATGTGGTTCTGGGCAGAGAAAATGGTGCAACATTGAAAGTATTCTTTTGAGTCTTTTGTCTTTCAATCAGTCTGCATTCTGGAAAAGAAAAGATACAATTTTTCTCTAAGCAAGTTAACATAAAAATACAGACTTGTCTCAATTTTCTCTCCAAATGTTACATTATGTAGAATGTAAAAACAATTATTACTAATGCTACTATATTATAATTATATATTATATATATATATTATATATATATATATATATTGATATAAAGATATGGGTTATGCTAGATATGCTAGAAACTGAACCAGGGACCTATATAAGAACAATAAGTGCTCTTAGTCACTGGGTCAGTCTCCAGGACAATGCAATTTTGATACAGTGATCTAGAAGACATGCCTCTCATTTCTGGTGAATAATAACAATTTAGATCAATGACATTATCTCTCCTGATATAGAAACATCATGAACATTCTGTTGGAGAAACTAGAATTTTATAAACTTTAGCTGAGTAGGAAAAAAAGAAAAAGAAATTTTAAGAATAGATGTATGACCACCTGACTACTTTTTCATGGTGAGTTTGCAGCTGGAAAACAGAATTCTCTAGAGCAAATACCTATTCAATAAAAACTGCATATATAAAATAGTCATCATGTATTACATGCCACAATGAATACATATAATATGTTATAAATGAATTTCTCATTGGCTCCAATTCACTCCATCTTCAGTAAAGGAATTGGAATATATATATATATATATATATATTCATTAATGTTAGAAGAAATGTTGAAAGAGAAGCCTCACTTTTGTTTTTGTGTGCTGTACTCTGGCCAAGCTCTTGGAGCAAACTGTGAGTGATGTTCAGTAGCCATCAACTTCCCAAATCACATCAAATGTGAATTTTCAATAACTCAGGTATGGTTGCAAGATATCACAATTGAGAAAGTATCTCTTTGTTTTGGGGCTATAGCATAATATACATTAAGCACCAGAGACAGCCTGTTCTCATATACATAAATGGGGATCAAGGACAAAACAATAATCCAAATGTCTTAATGGCAGTCAACTGGTCATGGATTCCAATCAGAAGAGTTTTTATGTAATTCCCTGTGGTGGTTAATCTCTTTGGGAACTTGGTGGGATTTAGTATCTACCATGGTAGAAACAAGTTTCTGGGCATGACTCTGAAGACTTTTCTGGGTTAGATGAACAAAGTGGGAAGAACCATACTGAACATGGATACATCATTCAATGGGCTCAGAAAACAGACTGGATAAAAATTAATGAGTATTAACATTCATCATTCTCTGCATTCTGGTTATAGATTATATGCTTGTGGCCAGCTGCTCCCACAAGCTCATTTGGCCATGGTTATCCATCATGATGGGATATCGCCTATTATCACGAGCAACACTAAACCATTAATTCATTAAGATGTTTTTGTTGGGAATTTTATACAGTAATAAACCTACAAACATACTTTTTTAATCACACGAATGACCAAAACTTAATGTCTGGTAACAAAATAACCACAGTGGGGAATCAGGTAGTTGTGTGTCTTAAGTCAATTTATAGTTCTACATTGAAAGTATGGATCCTTGGAGGAAAGTACTTGTACATCTTTATCCAAATGTTTCCCATAAGGCCTACCCACCAGAAAGATGAGTAGTAGGCAAAATATGAAAAATAATGAAAACAATAAAACTAGTTAAAAGGTAATTTTGGTGATTAACTTTATCAAGCAGACTTTATCAAGTTCCTTTCTCTGCTTCTTCCTAATGATGGGCTTCAACCTGGTTTCATTAACTTTCTACTATAAGTACCTTTTTGTCAGTGTATTCTATTTTAGCAACAAAAGTAAAACTAGGTTGGTAATTGAAAAGATAAATACTCATATTTCAAAGTCTATTCTAAAGTTGATTTAAAGATGCTAACACACATATATTTAAATATGCCTTTTTGCTAAGGAAGTCTGACCCAGGCAGGGATATCTCAGAATGAGAACATAAGGATGATTGCTCCCACTAAATACCCTCCAATGGACATTGCATAAGAAACTTTAATGACCAATTGGACATAATATCACACTACCACTGTGGATGTTAATTAGTTTTTATCCACAGCCATTGAAGTGCTGGCTTAGATTGCACCATATTAGACTGCACACAACCAAGACATATTTTGGCAAGATTAAAAGCCACACATTGAGTTCAAGATGATGTTCCCTCACCAAGGCTGGCCTGGATCTCGTGACTACTGAGGGTTCATGTTGACCATAGTGAAACTCAGCTCTTGACTAACTGAGCCAATCAGTTTTCTGACTAGAGCTTGATTATATCCGAATATTCTCTTTCCTGAAATATGCACACATGATTGGAATGGATTTGCTTTCACTATGAACAGTGCCCTATGAACAAACTCACAGAACATTTTCCATCACATGACTTCTACTCATAGGACTTACTTGACAGAAGTAGTACTTCACTGGGTTTATAGACACAGTATTGAGGCTTCCCTAAGATTAAGTGAGGTAACCCAATCACAAAAGAATACACATGGTATGCACTTATTGATAAGTGGATATTAGCCGAGAAGTTCAGAATACCCAAGATACAATTCACAAACCACAAGGAATTCAAGAAGAAGGAAGACCACAGGGTGGGTATTTCGGTCCTTTGAAGAAGGGGACTCAAAATACAAAATACCCATGGGAGGAGATACAGAAACAAAGTTTGGAGCAGAAACTAAAGGAAAGGCCTTCCAGTGACTGTCCCACTTGGGGATCCATCTCATATACAGTTACCAGATCCAGACACTATTGTGGATGCCAACAAGAGCTTGCTGATAGGAGCCTGATATAGCTGCCTCTTGAGAGGGTCTGCCAGGGCCTGACAAATACAGAAGTGGATGCTCACAGCCATCCACTGGACTGAGCACAGGGCCAGCAATGAAGGAGCTAGAGAATGGACCCAAGGAGCTGAAGGGGTTTGCAGCCCCATAGGAAGAACAACAATATGAAACAACCAGTACCCCTCCTGAGCTCCCAGGAACTAAACCACCAACCAAGGAATATACAAGGAGGGACTCTTTGCTCCAGTCACATATGTAGCAGAGGATGGCCTTGTGGGAAATCAATGAGAGGAGAGGCCCTTTGTCTTGTGAAGGCTCAGTGCCTCAGTGTAGCAGAATGCCAGGGCCAGGAAGTGGGAGATGGTGAGTTGGTAAGCAGGGGAGGGGTGATGAAATAGGGGGGTCTCAGAGGGGAAATGAGGAAAGGGGTTAAAATTTGAAATGTAAATAAAGAAAATATCTAATAAAAATTAAATAGGATAATAAATTAGCCTTTCTACCTCCCTCTGCACCTAGGAGGAGGAGGGACCAGCCAGGAGGCACAGGCCTCAGAATCAGCAGGGCAGCCAGTGGAAGAGCCTATCTACCTCCATTTTCACCTAGGAGGAGGTTCTGCAGATCTACAGCCCTCTCTGCCCCTTCCCCTCAAGCAGAGAGCTTGCCTTCGGGGAGTGCTCCAATCCAGAGACTCAGGTGAGATCTCCATTTTCTCTCTGGTGACCATCTAAGGCTAGATCAGCCAGGAGGCCCCAGAATCTGCAGGGCAGCCGACACAGGATCCTTTCTACCTCCCTCTTCACTTCGGAGGAGGTTCTGCAGATCCACAGCACTCTCTGCCCCTTCCCTGCAAGTGGAGAGCCTGTCTCCAGGGATTGTTCTGATGCCATAACTCAGGAGGGACTGCTGATCCACATCCCACTGCACACAGGTCTTACCTGAGGAGAGCTGATGTCCCACAAGTGCTGACACAGGCTTACAGACCCACAGGAGGAACAAGCTCCAGCCAGAGACAGCAAGAACACCAAACACCAGAGATCAACAAATGGCGAAAGGCAAACGCAAGAATCTTACCAACAAAAACCAAGACTACTTGGCTTCATCAGAACCTAGTACTCCCACCACAGCAAGTTGTGGATATTCCAAAACACTGGAAAAATGAGATTTGGATCTAAAATCATATCTCAAGATGGTGATAGTGGAATTTAAGAAGAGCATGAATAACTCCCTTAATGAAATACAGGAGAACACTGGTAAACAGGTTCAAGCCCTTAAAGAGGAGTCACAAAAATCCCTTAAAGAGTTATATGAGAGCACAATCAAACAGGTGAAGGAACTGAACAAAACCATCCAGGACCTAAAAATGGAAGTAGAAACAGTTAAGAATTCACAAAGAAAGACAACTCTGGAGATAGAAATCTTAGGAAAGAAGTCAGGAACCATAGATGCAAGCATCACCAATAGAATACAAGAGGTCAAAGAGAGAAACTCAGGTGCAGAAGATACCATAGAAAATATTGACACAACAGTCAAAGAAAACTCAAAATGCAAAAAGCTCCCAACTCAAAACATCCAGGAAATCCAGGACACAATGAGAAGACCAAATCTAAGGATCATAGGTACAGAAGAGAGTGAAGACCTCCAAATGAAAGGGCCAGTAAATATCTTCAACAAAAGTATAGAAGAAAACTTTCCTAACCTAAAAAAAGAGATGTCCATGAACATACAAGAAGCCTATAGAACTCCAAATAGACTGGACCAGAAAAGAAATTCCTCTTGTCACATAATAGTGAAAACACCAAATGCACAAAACAAAGAAAGAATACTAAAAGCAGTGAGGAAAAAAGGTCAAGTAACATATAAAGGCAGGCCTATCAGAATTATACCAGACTTCTCGACAGAGACTATGAAAGCCAGAAGATCACGGTTTAATGTCATACAGACCTTAAAAGACTACAAATGACAGCCCAGGCTAGTATACCTAGCAAAACTCTCAATCACCATAGATGGAGAAACCAAAGTATTCCATAACAAAACCAAATTTACACAATATTTTTCCACAAATCCAGCCCTTCAAAGGGTAATAAATGGAAAACTTCAACACAAGGAGGGAAACTACTTCCTAGAAAAAGCAAAAATAATAATAATAATAATAATAATAATAATAATAATAATTTTCCAACAAAATTAAAAGAAAATAACTACATGAATACATTTCCAACTCTAACAACAAAAATAACAGGAAGCAACAATTACCTTTCCTTAATATCTATTAATATCAATGAACTCAGTTCCCCAATAAAAAGACATAGACTATCAGATTGGGTATGTAAATAGGACCCAAAATTTTATTGCATATAGGAAACCAACCTCAGTGACAAAGACAGACACTACCTCAGAATAAAAGGCTGGAAAACAATTCTCCAAACCAATGGTCCCAAGAAAAAATTGGGAGTAGCCATTCTATTATCTAATAAAATTGTCTTTCACCCTAAAGTGATCAAAAAAGATAAGGAAGGACACTTCATAGTCATCAAAGATATGATCTACCAAGATGAATTCTCAATTCTGAACCACTATGCTCCAAATCAAAGGGCATCTACATTCATAAAAGAAACTTTACTAAAGCTCAAAGCACATATTACACCACTCACAATAGTAGTGGGAGACTTCAACACCCCACTCTCTGCAATGGACAGATCATGGAAACAGAAACTAAACCAGGACACAGTAAGATTAACAGAAGTTATGAAACAGATGGATTTAACAGATATCTATAGAACTTTTTATCCTAAAACAAAAGGATATACCTTCTTCTCAGCACCTTATGGTACCTTCTCCAAAACTGACCATATAATTGGTCACAAATCAGGACTCAACAGATACAAGATTGAAATAATTTTTTGTATCCTATCAGATCACCATGGACAAAGGCTGCTCCTCAATAACAACATAAACAATAGAATGCCCACATACACATGGAAGCTTAACAACACTCTACTCAATGATAACTTGGTCAAGGAAGAAATAAAGAAAGAAATTAAAGACTTCCTAGAGTTTAATGAAAATGACACCACAACATACCCAAACTCATGGGACACAATGAAAGCAGTCCTAAGAGGAAAACTCATAGCTTTAAGTGCCTACAAAAAGAAACTGGAGAGATTTTATACCAGCAATTTGACAGCACACCTGAAAGTGCTAGAACAAAAAGAAGCAAATTCACAAAAGAGGACTCGAAGGCAGGAAATAATCAAACTCAGGGCTGAAATCAACCAAATAGAAACAAAAAGAACTATACAAAGAATCAACCAAACCAGGAGCTGGTTCTTTGAGAAAATCAACAAAATAGATAAACCCTTAGCCCCACTAACTAAAGGGCACAGAGTAATTATCCTAATTAACAAGATCAGAAATGAAAAGGGAGACATAACAACAGACATTGAGGAAATCTAAAAATCATGAGAGCCTACTACAAAAGCCTATACTCAACAAAACTGGAAAACCTAGATAAAATGGACAATTTTGTAGAAAGATACCAAAGTTAAATCAAGATCAGATTAACAATCTAAACAGTCCCATATCTGCTAATAAAATAGAAACAGTCATTAGTAGTCTCCCAACCAAATAAAGCCCTGGACCAGATGGGTTTAGTGTAGAGCTTTATCAAACCTTCAAAGACCTAACACCAACATTCCTCAAACTATTCCTCAAAATAGAAACAGAGGGTACTCTACCCAATTCATTCTACGAAGCCACAATTACTTTTATACCTAAACCACATAAAGACCTAACGAAGAAAGAAAACTTCAGACCAATTTCCCTTAGGAATATCAATGAAAAAATACTTAATAACATTCTTGCAAACCGAATCCAAGAACACATCAAAACCATCATTCATCATGATCAAGTAGGCTTCATCCCAGGGATGCAGGGATGGTTCAATATTCGGAATTCCATCAACGTATTTCACTATATAAACAAGCTCAAAGAAAAAACCATATGATCATCTCACTAGATGCTGAGAAAGCATTTGACAAAATCTAACATCCCTTCATGATAAAAGTCTTGGAAAGATCAGGAATTCAAGGCCCATACTTAAACATAGTAAAAGCAATATACAGAAAACCAGTAGCCAACATCAAACTAAATGGAGAGAAATTTGAAGCAATCCCACTAAAATCAGGGACTAAACAAGGTTGTCTACTCTCTCTATTCAATATTGTACTTGAAGTCCTAGTCAGAGCAATTAAACAACAAAAGGTGATCAAAGGGATATAGATTGGAAAGGAAGAAGTCAAATTATCACTATTTGCTGATGATATGATAGTATACTTAAGTAACCCCAAAAATTCCACCAGAGAGCTCCTAAACCTGATAAACAACTTCAGCAAAGTAGCTGGATATAAAATTAACTCAAACAAATCAGTAATCTTCCTCTACAGAAAGGATAAACAGGCAGAGAAAGAAATTAGGGAAACAACAGCCTTCACTATAGTCACAAATAATATAAAATACCTTGATGTGACTCTAACTAAGCAAGTAAAAGATCTGTTTGACAAAAACTTCAAGTTTTTGAAGAAAGACCTCCCATGCTCATGGATTGGCAGGAATAATATAGTAAACATGGCCATCTTGCTGAAAGCAATCTACAGATTCAATGTAATCCCCATCAAAATTCCAACTCAATTCTTCACAGACTTAGAAAGAGCAATTTGCAAATTCATCTGGAATAACAAATGACCCAGGATAGCCAAAACTATTCTCAACAATAAAGGAACCTCTGGTGGAATCACCATTCCAGACCTTAAGGTGTATTGCAAAGCAATTGTGATTTAAAACTGCATGGTATTAGTAGAGCAACAGGCAGGTAGATCAATGGAATAGAATTGAAGACCCAGAAATGAACCTACAAATCTATGGCCACTAGATCTTTGACAAAGGAGCTAAAACCATCCAGTGGGAAAAAGGCAGCATTTTCAACAAATGGTGCTGGCTCAACTGGCAGTTATCATGTAGAAGAAGGCAAATTGATCCATTCTTATCTCCTTGTACAAAGCTCAAGTCCAAGTGGATCAAGGACCTACACATAAAACCAGATAAACTCAAACTAATAGAAAAGTACGTGGGGAAGAGCCTTGAGCACATAGGCACAGGGGAAATTTTTCTGAACAGAACACCAATAGCTTATGCACTAAGATCAAGAATTGACAAATGGGATTTAATAAAATTGCAAATGTAAGGCAAAAGACACTGTTGTACTGGCTGGTTTTGTGTGTCAACTTGACACAGGCTGGAGTTATCACAGAGAAGGGAGGTTCAGTTGGGGAAGTTCCTCCATGAGATCCAGCTGTGGGGCATTTTCTCAATTAGTGATCAAGGGGATAGGGCCCCTTGTGGGTGGTGCCATCCCTGGGCTGGAAGTATTGGGTTCTATAAGAGAGCAGGCTGAGCAAGCCAGTAAGAAACATCTCCCCATGGCCTCTGCATCAGCTCCTGCTTTCTGACCTGCTTGAGTTCCAGTCCTGACTTCCTTTGTGATAAACAGCAATGTGGAAGTAAGCCAAATAAACCCTTTCCTCCCAACTTGCTTCATGGTCATGATGTTTGTGCAGGAATAGAAACCCTGACTAAGACAACTATCAATCGGACAAAACAGCAACCAACAAATTGGGAAAAGATCTTTACCAATTCTATATCTGACAGAGGGCTAATATCCTATATATACAAAGAACTCAAAAAGTTAGACTCCTGAGAACCAAAAAACCCTATTAAAAATGGGGTACAGAGCTAAACAAAGAATTCTCAATTGAGGAACACCAAATGGCTGAGAAGCACCTAAAGAAATGTTCAACATCTTTAGTCATCAGAGAAATGCAAATCAAAACAAGCCTGAGATTCCACCTCTCACCAGTCAGAATGGCTAGGATAAAAACTCAGGTGACTGCAGATGCTGGAGAGGTTGTAGAGAAAGAGGAACACTCCTCCATTGCTGGTGGAATTGCAAGCTCGTACAACCACTCTGCAAATCAGTTTGGCGGTTCCTCCGGAAATTGGACATAGTACTACCAGAGGTCCCAGCTATACCACTCCTGGGCATATACCCAGAAGATGCACCAATATGTAATAAGGACATATGCTTCACCATGTTCATAGTAGCCTTATTTATAATTGCCAGAAACTGGAAACAACCCAGATGTCCCTCAACAGAGGAATGGATACAGATATTGTGGTACATCTATATAATGCAGTACTACTCAGGTATTAATAACAATGAATTTATGAAAATCTTAGGGAAATGGATGGACCTGGAGAATATCATCCTGAGTGAGGTAACTCAATCACAAAAGAATACACATGGTATGTACTCTCTGATAAGTGGATATTAACCTAGAAGATCAGAATACACAAAATGCAATCCACAAACCACAAGAAACTCAAGAAGGAAGACCAAAGTGTGGATACTTAGGTCCTTCTTAAAAGGGGGAACAAAATACCCATGGAAGGATTTTCAGAGGCAAACTATGGAGCAGAGACCGAAGGAAGGACAATTCAGAGACTGTTCCACCTGGGAATCCTTCCCATATTCAGTCATCAAATCCAGACATTATTATGGATATCAGCAAGTGCTGGCTGACAGGAGCCTGATTATAGCTGTCTCTGGAGAGGCTCTGACAGTACCTGACTAATACAGAAGTAGAGGCTCACAGCCATCCATTGGACTGAGTACAGGATCCCCAATGAAGGAGGTAGAGAAAGACCCAAGGAGCTATAGGGTTTGCAGCCCCTTGGGACGAACAACAATATGAACCAACTAGTACCCTCAGAGTTCCCAAGTACTAAAACTCCAACCAAATACACATGGGGGGACTCATGGCTCCAGCAGCATGTGTATAGCAGAGGATGGCCAAGTTGGTCATCAATGGGAGGAGAGGACCTCGGCCCTATGAAGGTTCTATGCCCCAGTGTAGGGGAATGCCAGTGCCAGGATGTGGGAGAAGGTGGGGTGGTGAACAGGGGGAGGAGGGAGGGAACAGGGGATTGTTTTAGTTTTTGTTTTTTCTTATTTTATTTTATTTTTATTTTTTCTTTTGGAGGGGAACCTGGAAAAGGAGATATTGCAAATAAAGAAAACATCTAATAAAAAAAGAATATGGTAAAAAATTAATTAATTAATTTATAAAAATAAATAAATAAATAAATAAATAAATAAATAAAATATTGAAAAATGTCCATGCCTGCAAGAAGCCAGAGACTAATGAAACGTGGGCTATCTACCAGTGCTCTTTAGCTCCAGATCAAAAAATATCCCACCAAAAAATATATCCCTTATATTATGGATTATACATGTTTTGAAGAGGTATTTAAAGAGGTATCTTACCCCTTCATAGACAAAGTACACAAACTCAGAGCCAGTAGATACTAGACTTGAAGGTGTTTCCATTCATTGATACAGTTTGAAGCCAGCCAGCTGAGAGAACTCTGCTTATTTCACTAAGGCTGATAGCTTTGGCTCTACTATCAAAAACCATTCAGAATCCAATCATGTTTTGAATTTCTATCGCTATTACTTTGACACAGTGAAAGAAGTCTTGATTGGATCCTCTCACTAACTGATGGGACTGTTTTTATTCTACTCTTTCAACATGGCAGACCCTGGTCTTAAAAGCCTCCTATCATATCTCCAATCTTTTTACCACCTTACAGTGATTCTCCACTCACCAATGGTAAAAGCCTGATATCTTTGCCATGCTGAACAAGGCACTGCAAACACTGATTATAATTTATCTACTGGATTTAGTTTGTACCATTCACATCCTTTCTGTAATCTGGATACACAGGGGAAGAAGCAGAAAAATGAAACCATACACTAGATCTTTCAAGTCCTCCTCAATAATCCCCAGACTTTGGTGGAAGAAACTGTGTTATAATATTGATGCCTTGCTTAAGACTGAGTACCCACAGTACTTATCCTCAGGAGTTTGATGTGCTATGCATTTGGGTGTACACTGTTGACTGATTCTAGGTAATTCTATTTTATATAAAATAAAATCCAGTTAAATCTTAGAACAATTCCCTTTACACTCTTACTTTTCTGCTCCTCCAGGCTATGTTTGAATCTGATCCAGAACTAAACATATTTTAGCTAGAAAATTTGTTCTTCAATGGATGCAGACAGCATGGCCTTCCTCTTCTGTACACAGGAAGTTGATCTAATCATGTGACACTAGTTTTATTCAGTTCATCTCATTCTTATTTCTAGGAATAGGTCACTAAAAACTGTATATGTGCAGTTTTCATGTTTTTCAGTGTTGGCGGTTATTGAAAGGCAAAGATAACCTGTAATGAATATGCTAACAAGTTAACCTAGCCATTAATATTCATATAACTCAAGTTCTTTGGCCCTAAGGATAAATCTTAATCAAGAGCCATGCTGACGCATCACCAAGAAACAGTGGATCTGAAGACTGTCAGGCACTGAAACGGGAGAGGATAGAACTGTTTGATATCAGTTAGTCTTTCCTCAAAATTACAATTCAGTCACATATCTGTCACTTTAATGTTCAGGAAGTTGTTATAAAATGAATTTTTAACATATTGACATGATAAAGCAGCTCTGCTTAATCATGTTCATAAAATAGTTTTAATGGCATTTGCATTATTTACATTACTTCCTTCCCTGTCCCTTATTTAAACACAGGAGATTCCTGGTCTCCTAGCTGCTCAGATTGCAGGCTGCTGGGCTTCATCCTCTGGCTCTCACTTGTAGTGATGGCCTCAGAGTCCTGACTTCCCCTCACAGTCTAATACAATATTAGAGACATTCTGGCCAGTTATTCACTCTGCTATTCACCTCTGTGGTTATGGTGATTGCTACTTAAAAACTTCCTCATGGCAAAATCTTCTCCCTCCTGCTGATACACAGCATGCTCGGAGTACCTCCCTAAGACCTTCCTGTCCCTCTCTTCAGAAACTTGCTTGGTGTCAGTTGTGTGCTAAGTGGGAGTTTGGCTTTATCCCAGTATATTACCACCCCACAGAGTGTACTTGCTCTTTACATACTATGCATAAAGCACATCCCACTTTCCAATTGCTATATAGTAAAACAGACCCTCTTCGTAGAGAATGGGCTCTCAAACCTGTAGTCCTGGAACTTGGGAGGCTGAAGAAGAATAGTCATGTAATTAAGATCAGAGCTTGGACTACAGTGTGAAACATTGACCTTCAAATCAATACCTAAAATATGTAGATGAAAATATTTAATATGATGCAAGCACACCTTATATATTTAAATGTAATAATAGTAATGATTATGATAATAATAGCAAATCATTGGCTTTTTGCATAAATAAAATTTAAAAAGAAGAACAGGAAATAGATAGGCTACCAGAAGCCTCCAAGGCTAGGGTCCTCTCAAGTTAATGATTTAGCTAACTAGAATATACCCTGGTCTAAATGTTAGAACTAAAGTTGCTTTCTAATACTATCATGAGGAAATCCATATGTGCCTCAATGCATCCAAGAACTTCCAGGTTTTATTTCCAATGATCTCTGTACTTGTTTTATAGATAGATAGACCACTTTTCTGTGTCTGGAGCCATGGGGAGAGATTACTTTCAAGAGTGGGGTTCACTTAATGCATACCACCTCCAGATTCTCACTCAGATAAATAACAAATATAATAGCAAGAGAAATGCTACATTTGCAGAAAGACAAGAGGATTATTCATAAACTCCAAACACATCTGCATTTCTGCATATTAATGTAAATAACAGCAAAAAAAAAGTAATGCAAGAATTATTGAACAAAAGTAATTTATCATTCTATAAGAAAAGTCTCAGTGTTTTCCCACTTCTCCTGGTACATGACAACATGAACTCGTTGCCAAGGAGAGAATCATTTTCAGTACCTAGACTCTGCTCTTATTAAATAAAGAAAAAACTACTGACATGATTTGCTCTAAGAGAAAAAACTCAGTAAAGGAACACTGAAATTTCTTTTCTTTTCCTTTTCTTTTTCCTTCTCTTTTTCCTTCTCTTTTTCTTTTCAAGGCAGGTTTTCATTATTTATTAGATATTTTCTTTAATTACATTTTAAATGATATCCCTTTTCCTGGTTTCCCCTCTGGAAAAAAAAAAAAACCTACTCCCTCTCCCCTCCTCCCCCTGTTCACCAACCCAACTTCTCCCACTTCCTGGCCCTGCCATTTCCCTACACTGAGGCATAGAGCCTTCACAGGACCAAGAGCCTTTCTTCCTATTGATAATCAATCAACTAGGCCATCTTCTACTACATATGCATCTGGAGCCATGAGTCCTACCATGTGTACTCTTTGGTTGATGGTTTAGTCCCTGGGAGCTCTGAGGGTACTGGTTAGGTCATATTGTTGTTCCTCTTAAGGGGCTGTAAACCCCTTTAGCTCCTTGGGTCCTTTCTTTAGGTAATTCATTGGGGACCCTGTGCTCAGTCCAATGGATGGTTGTGAGCCGCTATATCTGTATTAGTTGGGCACTGACAGAGCCTCTCAGGAGACAGCTATATCAGGATCCTGACAGCCAGTACTTGCTGGCATCCACAATAGTGTCTGGGTTTGGTGATTCTATATGGGAAGGATTCCCAGGTGGGGCACTCTCTGGATTGTCCTCCCTTCAGTCTCTGCTCCATATTTTGTCTCTGCAACTCCTTCCATAGGTAATAGGCCTGGCTTTCCTGGAACTTAGCCTATAGACCGGATTGGTCTGGAACTCAGGTATCTACCTGCTTCTGACTCCAGAGTGCTGGGATAAAGTAAGTGAGGCATCATTGTCCAGGTACTTGAGTATCCTTAGTTAAGGGTCCATTACTGCAAGTAACATCTATGCCAAAAGGGAACTCACAGGCTTATGAATTCTCTGTATGCTATATGTCAAACTCAGTCATCTGTCCAATAAAATCTACACTCACCCTTAACAAAAGATGTTGCTAGCAAATGCCTGTAAAGCCAACATCTGTGCTTTCTTCCTTTATTTATCTTATTCTCTACAAATGGACTCAGACGACTCATATTTTCCAAAAAAATAAATCTTATAAAACATGATACATCTCAACAGGTAATCACATTTATCTTTTTCTTTTTTTCATATCTGATATATATATTTGTTCATGGCCAGAAGTAAACTTCATGTATTTTTTTCTCATTAAAATACCCAACCTATTTTAAGACAGGACCTCTCATTTGCCTGGAGATAACAGAACAGACTTGACTTGGCTGGCTAGCAAACCCTAAGGATGCATCTGACTCCACCTCCTTAGAGGCAGGATTTTGTACTAGTTATCTCTCCATTATTGTGATAAAACAGAGGACATATACAACCTCAGGAGGAAAGAAAGGGCCCATTTAATTTTACAGACTATAGTTCATCACTGAAGAAACCTAAGACAGAAACTTAAGGTAGATCTTAAAGTAGAAGCCAAGAGTAGAATACTACTCACAAGTTAGCAGCCTGGTTCAAGTACACCCCCCTTTTTAAAATATATCCTAGACCTACCTGCCTAAGGATGGTAGCTCTCACAGTGGGATGGATGCTTGTATAACAAAGAGTAATCAGCAAAATGGATCACAGACATGCCCAGAGGCCAAACTGATGAAGGCAATTCCTCAGTTGAGTCCCCTCTACCTAAGTATGTCTAATTTTGTGACAGGTAGCCAATAATAACTAACCACCAATTATAAGTATGTATCACTGCACCCAGGTTTTTATGCCAAGTCTGCAGATTTAAATGAGGTCCTTCTGCTTATACAGCAAGCACTCTTCCAATGGAGTCAGCTCCTTAGCCCTCCATTCATCTTAATCAAAAAATTATATGTGATTGACAAAAGAATTTATGTATATTTATGGTATATTTATTATGAAACATGCTTATAAAATGAATATTTGTCTAATTAAATGTGTGTTGACTCACATACCTTTATAAGTAATAGAATATTTTCTTAATTGTCAGGATTGCAGTATTCATAACCTTTCTCACTAACTTATTCCTCCTGACTAACTGAAATGTCATGTCATTTGATCAGTACTGCCTTCATATCATCCCTACCCAGTCCATAGGGAACCACAGAGGTCTACACATAGTCTCTGTTCTCTCCCTCTCCCTCTCCCTCTCCCTCTCCCT
>NW_022196903.1:74534315-74614546 GCF_008632895.1 Mastomys coucha
CTGTCCCTCTCCCTGTCCCTCTCCCTCTCCCTCCTCCCTTTCCTCCCCCTCTCTCCATGTATCTAAGATGGGCAGTATCTTGTCTTTATGCTTAACATTTCATTTAGCATAGTATTTTTCTGATTCATATAAGTTGTTACATGTAGAAGAACCCAACTTTCATTTTAAGACCCAATAATATTATAAAATTATATATGTGTTGGGAATTTGCTCTAATGATATGTCTTATTTTGGCTCTCAGAAGCTGCAATTCCAGACCCGAGGTTGATAATAAAGAATTCCTGCACAGTGACTGGCTGTGCAGGGAGATGGGGTGGGACTTTTAGATTTCATGGACAAAGGGCTAGGGGAGAGGAAAGAGAATCTCCATGACAGGGAAGTAGAAAGATGAAACTTAAAGGACTACCAGCATGTCAGAATCCAGGAAAATGGCCCTAGGATAGCAGAGATGAAATATAGATTTTAAAAGATGTTAACTCAAGAATGCAAGAGTGGAGTGTTTGCTAGCTGCAGGGAGATTTAGAAGTGTCCAGCCATTGAGCTAGTCAAGGCATATCATAATTATCTGGGCTATTTGTGTGTGTGATATTTGTGATATATATATATATATATATATATATCAAAGTTTCTCATGTATTCATCTGTTTATAGACAGTTAAGTAGACACATATTTTGCTAGTATTAATGATGCTATGGCAGATATGAAGATATGCATATCACTTGGAACACCAATTTCATTTCTTGTGGATAAATACTCAGTCATACTACTACTGGGTCCCATTTTAATTACATTTTGAATTGCCAGATTATTTCCTATAAATAACAAGAATTCCATTTTCTTCCCATTCTCTTCAACAGTCACCTTTTATTGTTAATAATAATAATACAGTCATAGAGAAAGTATTAGATAATACTTCATTGGGGTTTCAACTTTATTTCCATGATTAAGAATTAAGTATTTTTCCTATAAACATTGTCATTTTGGGTCACCTTCTGAAAGCAACTTCTCAGATGATTTGGCCCAACTCAAATCAGAATGTTTTCTTTCTTTTTAAGTAGCAGAAGTTCCAAACTGACATTGACAAAGCAAGCTCTTTATCATTGAACTATCTCTTCAATCTACTTTGGCCTATTTTGGGAGTGTGTATATTAAACAAGACATTTTCTTTTTTGCAAAGTTACCAGGAAACCATGCATGTTCCATTCTCATTCTTTCCCCCATGAAGAATATGTTAATCATGGCCACCGTGTCTATTATGAAGACAATGTTAAGCTAAGCATGGATCCTGTATCTTCTGTGAAGATAATGTTAAGTGTGCATTTTATGTCTTATTTTGTTCTGGTTCCTTTTCTTAAATTTGACAGTAGCATTACTGAACTAAATTCTGGCAGCAAGTCCACCAAGATGCGTTGTAAGTATTCCTTTGCTTTCCTCTCTTCTTCATGCATGGCAGACAAGGGCACTTTGTTTTTTGTTTGTTTGTTTGTTTGTTTGTTTGTTTTTTGTTTTTTTGTATTTTTTTTACTTTTAACTCTTTCTACTGGCTTGGATCTATGTGTCCACAGTTGGTATTTAGAACTGCTTATTCCTGCATTTACTGTGTCCCAGCCTTTGTGATTTTTCTCTGTTGCATCTATCTGGCTTATTCTTGGCTGAATGGTTTTGAAAAAAATTCTGAGGCTTCTTGAGCTCAGGTTTCCTCATCCGTAAAATGAGAGTTATAATAAAGCATGTTTAACAGTTCCATTATCAGTCATGTAAAATAATTCTTGGCAAAATACTAAACAAATGTTAGTTATTTTTAGCCTGTCAGACTATCACAGTACATCCTGCTTTGCTCCCATATACAATCGCTGAACTATTGTCAATAAATTACCTACAGCAATTCAATATAGCTCAGGAGATTCACCTGAATGGTTTTCAAATTACAAAACACACTGAATTTTCAAAAGGATGAAAACAAAAAGTACCAAATCACACATAGACTCGCTGAAGTTTAGACACAAATGTGGATGAAAGGTAAATACATTGCCTTATTTCTGTATCTCTGGTCTGTATTATTCCATGCACTCAATTCTAATTATTGCAAACTACCAAGTGTTATCTACACTGTGGCACAGTTGCTGAATTTCAAAATATAATAGGAATTAGAATCATGAATTTTAAAGCTGCACTTGAATCTAAGCTTGTATATAGTGTGTTAAAGGGTATGTGTATGTGATAGGTGCTAAAATCATGAACACAAGCCAGGACCTGTAAGGGACCACCAGAGAGATGCTGCTAAAAACAGACTAGAGGAAAATCATCTGCTTTATATTCTCTACTGTTCTTCCACAACCCTGTCCTTGCCTCCCACGTGCTCATCCAGAAGAAATGCCAGGGAAATATGGAGTGCGGCATCTAATTCAAGCAAATTATTTGGAGAATAGATGAGACTTCTCAGAGAAAGGGCTATATCCACCATGATAGAGGGTTAGACTAACTATGTCCAGTGACAACCTATAGAAGACAACTGGGTTCAAGATATATCAAAAGAAAAAAAAGGAAAGAAAGAAACCAATATTTAACAATGGCCTGCTTACATATTGCTTGTATGTGAAACTTTTATTCCTTTTGCAGACATTGTTAGAGTCCATGTGCATTTGTCTCTGTGGCTTTGCAATCTGTTTTCACCCTTTCTGTCTTTGAAAGCTTCCTTCAACATTCCTTGAAGGTGAATACCAATTTGTTTCCATGCCTGAGGGAAATGAGATGTGGAAACAGAGCTATTAAAATATTAAAACACCATTATTATGTACCTATCTGAGTGATGAAACAATTGAGAAGTAAAGTTAAAAGCAATTTGGTCCTTTTTTTTTTAAATTAAAACGTCCAACCTTGTACCCTTTGTCTATTCATTTTCTATGCTGAAGCACACAGATTTTTTTTAAAAAATTGTATTCATTTATAAATACTTTCTCTTAATTAATTTGATTAATAATTATAGGCTGAACTTTTCAGTACTTATGAAACTTATTTGACTTTGTTGCATATTACTCTAAGCAGAGAGGAAACATGAGGTAGAGAAAGCATTATTCAGGACAGAAATAGAAGCAATGATATTGGTTCCACAGATTATTTTTAGGAAAAATATGCATATTCTGATTTTCAAAAACTAGCTCTTCTTATTTTACTAAATGGCAATAATTCACCTTTTGGGTTTCTGCAAGAAAATAGAGTTTGAAAGTTTAGTTAAGGAGAGTGAATGGTTTGGAGAGATGGTACAGTGGTTAAGAGCACTGGCTGCTCTCCCAGAGGACTTCGCATTCACGTGACAGCTCACAACTCTTTCAGGGAACCCAGTGCCTTCTTCTGTCTTCCACAAGGCATGACATTCATGTTCTACACAGACACATGCAAAGTACCCATATACATAAAGCAAAAGAAAAGAAATGAAGGGGAAACCACGGTGAAGAAATGCTTAATCCTCTTCAACAATCCTTTGTACTTAGAAAAGTGAGAATTCTGAAATGATTGTGCTTTTCAGAAAGGTCTTAAGTTGTCAAGATGATGTAAATAGAAAAAGTACAAAGATAGTCTCCAGTTCCATGATTGTCAGTTTTTGATCATGTCTAAAATGGCTCATGTGTGAAATATCCTTCTCAGTGGGTGTGGAAAACTATGTGGCTACACAACTAGGCTTGTACCATAGAGGGTCTCAATATTTCAAAGTGTATGTTGACATCATAATACACAATATGAAGAGAGTCATTCACAAGGTCTGTGGAAAATGATTAGGATAAAGGGTGGAAACTAATGCTTCAGGATGGGGCTGAGGAAACCTGAGGTCTTCCTTTTCACTGTGTGAAGGCAGAACAGAGAGACACTATTCATGAGCTAGAATGTGGGCCTTTACCTAACCTTCAAATGTTGAGAAGGCAATTTTGTCTCCAGCCACAGAACTTACTGTACCTTGTGGTAGCTTTAGTGAGTAAAATGCTTGACTAAATAGCACAGTAGTGCAAAGACAAAGTGTAAGACGCAGAGGAGACTCGGGCATAAGTGTACTAACACATAAACAAAGTGTCTTTCTCTTCATTTCTTACAGGCATCACTGCTGTCTTTCTTTTATCAATCAGAATTCACCTGAATAACAGAGCTGGACCAATACAAATGCGGATGTACACAGCCAAATATAGTACTAAGAAGGGGGAATCCAATGAGGAGGTTGGGGCAAGGACTGCAGGAGCTGAAGGGGTTTGTAACTTCTATCAACCAAACAGTCCCCCCAAAGCTCTAAGGACTAAGCCACCAACCAAAGAGTACACAAGGGGGAACCCATGGCTCCAGCTGAATATGTAGCAGAGCATGGCCTTATCTGGAATGACTGGGAGGGGAGCCACTTGGTCCAGTGAGGCTTAAAGACTCAGGATAGGAGAATGCTAGGCCTCTGAGGCAGGAGTGGGTGGGCAGGTGACTGAGCACGCTCATAGAGGCGGGGGGGAAAGGAGAGATAGAGAAGTTGTGGAGCAAAAACAGGGAAGGTGGATAACATTTGACATGTAAATAAATAAAAATAACTAATAAAAATTATTCGAAGGAAACAAACAACAAAAAAGTTATTACGAACACACAAGTTTTCAAATATAAATTTAACCGTGGTGACTGACAAAGAAACACTAAGATCCAATGAATTTAATGAAGCCGGCTAAGAGCTGCAGTGGCATGGGAGACTAGAAACAAAATGAGAGATAAAGTGCAAACACTGACATACTAAAGAAGACACCAGAGGAAGATAACCCTAACCCTAACCCTAACCCTAACCCTAACCCTAACTTGAGCCTCTAGTAGACCTGGCTCTCTTGCTGCTCTTGCAGTGGACCCTAGTTCAGACTCCAGTATCCACCTAGTAGTTCATAGCAGTGTATAACTCCAGTCCCAGGGAATCCAACACCTGTTTCTGGCTCCCATGAGCATCATACATGGACATGGTCTGCTTACACACATGCACTCATACACATAAAATGAAAATACATACTTAAAAATTATATTTGCAGCCACGCAGTGGTGGCTCACGCCTTTAATCCCAGCACTTGGGAGGCAGAGACAGGCGAATTTCTGAGTTCGAGGCCTGCCTGGTCTACAGAATGAGTTCCAGGACAGCCAGGGCTTCACAGAGAAACACTGTCTTGAAACCCCCCCCCAAAAAAAATTTGCTTTAAGATTACATATACATATCTATATTCATGCACTAGATTATTTAAGACTTGGCATCCTTATCATGAAACATGGCACTCTTATTTTTTTTCAGGCAAGATATTTATGCAGTTGCAGTTGGCCAGAAGCTCCTGCTCCTCTTGCTTCCAACTCCCAGCGCTAGAATTGCAGGTTTGTGCCACCATACCTGGCTAAGGCATTCTATGTGCTTTGCTTCAGCATATTTTGTCAGTTAGTATTTTCTCACAATGTGAACTTTTTCCTGAAAACAGTATTTTCAGCTTCTATTAAGCATATCATCATGTGTAGTCACCACTGTCGATTTGGTGGTTGCCACAGTACTATGCATGGCCATTTCTTTCCGAGGTCATGGATCTCTACTCAGTAATTTAGGTTTGGAAGGACCTTCCCCTAATATATAATTTTCTCTCTAATTAGGATGAGTTGTTTTCCAATTTTGCATTTACAAAGAGAACAAAATAGTCTGACTCCAGGCCAAGATCCAATATGTATTTCTAGACCTGATCATAGCAATTACAAGCCTTTGTCTGGCAGACCTCCCTTTCCCACACCAAGCTTGGTGCATAGTCTAGGGCCTAGACTGTAGAGAGTGATATGATCTGGAAAGAGCTGCAAGCAAAGACTATAAATCTCATGATTTGTGTTGTCCATAGACTAAGCTGTATTATCAACCTAGGTATACCATCCCAAAACTCCTCACCAGGGGCCTTGATCTTGCCCCCTCTAATTGAGTACATTTCCAGTTTTGTCCCTTTTCTGTTTTGTCCCTTTTCTGTCCCAGCTCTCTACATCATCATCCTGGGATTATAAGAAGGAATTGATTATTTATTTAGTTTTCCTAGTAATAAAAACCATGACCACTTGAAAAAATTCAAGTCAATTGACACAGAAAGATAAGTATAAAACATCTGTCAGAAGGCAGAAAATTGTATACTTTAGAATCAACAAATTCTTTATTTCTCATTATGTTTAAAGAGTATGTGCAAATATTGAAGATGAACATATATTTGCTAAACTCATAGCTCAGGAAAGCCTCAGCTTTCTTGATGATTTCTTAGAAATGTCTTTGTCCTGGGGAAGACAAGGTTTCCAGGGAAAGCACAAGTACATTCATAGGTTTTGTTTCTTATACTTTGTTGCCTCTTCTGGTTGGGAATGCTTGCCAAGGGAAATTCATCTTTCCCAGGAAATAAAGCATGCTTAATTCCCCTGAAGTTAATTTGGAAAGCCTGATCCTGTGGAGAGAAGTGTGTAGGGAGATGAGAAACCTAGCTGCCTCCTGGTCCACACGTTTTATCATGGTTAATTTTTTACCTGGGAAAGAAAAGTGCCAATAAGAATGTATAATCTCCTGAAGCAAGTAAAAATAAGATGCTTCCCAATTCTACACAGAATATACTCATGACCAAACCAAACCAAACTAAACCAAACCAAACCAAACCAAAGCAAACTGAACAGGCTGAGGCAACAGCTCAGTCAGCAAGATACACACACTTGAAATCCCAGCACTGAGGAGTTAGAAACAAATCCCTAAGGCTCTCTGATCAGGTAGGCTAGGCTACATGTTGAGTTCCAGGTCAATTAGAGAACTCTCTCAACAAATAAGGTAGAGAGTATCTAAGACAAGTCAGCCAAAGTTGTCCTCCATTTGCACATACACACACATGCACCTGGGTACACACATACAGGGACATACACAAAAGCCAAAAAAAAAAAAAAAAAATCATGGCATACATTTTGAAAGACAGTGAGACTAAACAGAAGTGAGATGCATTAATTATGAGCAGGATTGTTCACTTGTTCTCTGCTCTAACAAATGTTTTTCTGTACATCATATCTTTATGCTTGTTCTTCCATTTTTGGAGATTTATATTTGATGAAGTCTCAGAAAAATGACATGGAAAATGATTTTTATAACTATTGCTGAGCAGAGATCGTTAGAGCTACATAAATTAGTTCCTTTCTTTGTACTTCATTAATTAATTAAGTGTGTTTCTTTGCTTGTCAAGGATGGGTAGATCATGCCTTATTTAAGCATGAGTTAGACATTTCAGATTCTGTGCTGGCCTGGTTAATTGATCTATTCGTCATTTAAACATGGAGAGCAGAAATGGCTTTACATTTAGCTAGCACCTAGGTCTCATACAGCGATGGGAGATGAGGGAAAAGGAAAGGATCTCTTCTAGCAACCTGAAAGCTGGACCAGTGACAGAAAACCAGACATCTGTAGAAAACAGCCAGAAAAGAATGAATAAAGGCCACTGTGTTTTGAAGTTTCTGAGTAGGTGTAGCCCTCTCTGTGTTAAATGGCAACACAATAATAATGATGATGATGATGATAATAATAATAATAATAATAATAAATAATACAGTAAACAATAATGTGTATACATTCATTTATATTATGCTATATGTTAGGCTGGAAAAACTGCTCAGTAGTTAAAATACTTGTTGTTCTTCCAAAGATCCAGAGCTTTGCATCTAGCTCCCATGTGTGGAGGCTCACAATAGCCTGAAACTCCAGATTCAGGGGATCCAACAGCCTTATCTGTACACACCTGTACACACAAAAAAACCATGGACAGATGTTTATACATATCCATACAAATTTAAAAATAAGTAAATAATTATAGTTTATTCTAACCAGCACAAAATCAGCTTATACTATGTCATATTTCATTAGTTTAACATGTGATGTCATTATATTGGCTTTTTCTAAACAAACAAAAAGGTCATTTTTCGTTGTGAAAATAATAGTTTTTTTCAAGCTACAGTCAAGTAACTCACACCCAGAATTTTAAATATATTATTCATAAATGTTTTGTTGAGTATTTATATTTATCCAGAAGCTATTTCTTAAATGCATGTGATTTATTTTAACTCCAAAACTGAATAGAAAATGTTAAATACAAGATACAAGGTGAAACAGTAGTGACACTGTGACTGAATTTCAGCACTCACAGGACTAAAACCAGAAATGAACATCTCAAAAAATGCTGAGGGCATCAGAAGTACTAAAATGTCTCAAAAAGTTGTTACAAAAATGTGTAAGAGTAATGCAGTTTATTACACTCTTTAGCAGGTGAAGCATATCACAACTGTGCTGACTAGTTTTATGTCAACCTGATAGATAGTCATCTGAGAGGAGGGAGCCCTAATTAAGAAAATGTCTCCATAAGATCAGGCTGTAGCAGAATACCGGCCCCTGTTTCCACATCCATTCTCTCAGCCTGTGTCATTTTACTGGGGAATAGTCCATTGATATTGAGAGACATTGATGACCAATGATTGTTAATTCCTGTTATTTTGGTGTGTGTGTGTGTGTGTGTGTGTGTGTGTGTGTGTGTGCGCGCGCGTGTGTGTATGCACGCACGTACACACACACACATCCCTTTTGGTTTGCTAGTGGGAAGTTATTATTTCCTATGCTTTTGGGGTATGGTTATATTCCTTGTATTGGAGTTTTTCTTCCAGTATTCCAGTTGGATTTATGGAAAGGTGTTTTTTTAATTTGTTTTTTTTTCCATGAAATATCTTATTTTCTCCATCTATGGTGATTGAAGAGTTTTCCAGGTATAATAGTCTAGACTGGCATCTGTGGTCTCTTAGAGTCTGCATGACTTCTGGCTTTTAAGTTTTCTGTTGAGAAATCTACTAAAATTCTTATAGGTTTTCCTTCATACATTACTTGGCCTTTTCCCTTGAAGTTTTTAACATACTTTCTTTATTCTATACATTTAGTGTTTTGAGTATTGTGTGGCAATCTTTTGGTCCAATCTATTTGGTGTTCTGCAGGCTTCTTAAATATTTATAGGCATCTCTAACTTTAGGAAATTTTTCTTCTTTGATTGTGCTGAAAATATTTTCTTGGCCTTTGAACTGGGAATCTTCTCCTTCTTCAAGCCCTATTATTCTTAAATTTGCTCTTTTGATAGTCTCCCAAACTTCCTGGGTGTTTTGTGTTAGAAATTTTTTAGATTTAAGATCTTCCTTTACTGATGTATTAATTTCCTCTATGATATCTTCTGGGCCTGCGAGCATCCCTTACACTCCTTGTATTCTCTTGGTGATGCTTATGTCTGTAGTTTCTGTTCTCTTACCTAGGTTTTTCATTTCCAGGATTCCCTCAATTTGTTTATTGCTTTTATTTCCCTTTTTAGGTCTTTAACAGTTGATTTCTTTCACCTATTTGATTATGTTTTCACATATTTCTTTAAGGACTTTATTCACTTCCTCTGTAAAGGCTTCTAACATCTTCGCAAGGTTGGATATAAGGTCATTTTTTGTGTGTGTGTTTCAGCTGTGACAGGATACCTAGGGGTTGCTTTAGCAAGATAGTAGGGTTCAGGTGGTACCATATTGCCCTGGTTCTTGCTGATGGTGTTCTTATGATGGCCTTTAGCCATCTGGTTGTTCCTGATGTTGGCAATCATTTGGTATTTCTTGTGGGCCAAGAAATGGAGTACAGAGGAACGACTGCAATTCACCTCTGTTTGGAGGACCAGCTGGCAGAGGATTGGGTAGGAAGGGTCTCACATGATAGTCCTTGACTGCAGCAGACCTCCAGTAACGTAGGCAGGGCAGTGGGCTGGGAACTGAAGCTCTCAGGGAGCAGGGTGGAGCTCACTACTGCTGGGCTTGCCCTATGGGGGAAAGTGATCCAGAAGGTAGGAGATTTGGGTTTAAAAGGTTTCACTTGATTGTCTCTTGTGCCAGCAGGCCTCCCGGGGTGCAGCACAACCAGAGCTGTGTGCTGGGAAATGGAACACACAGGGCAAGACGGAGCTCACAGATAATAGATTTTTCCAGAGGGTGGGAAGGAGGAGGGCAACCCAGCAGGAAGGAAATTGAGGAAGAGGGGTCTCACTTGGTAGTCTTTTATAACATCAGGCCTGGAAATGGAGACAGAATGCACAGGGACTGGGTGGCTTTTACTTCTGGCAGCTTGCAGCTGATGTGGAGGAGGAGACAGGGCTGGAAAGTAGGGGTCCCACCTGGCGGTCCTAGATGGCAGCAGGCCTCTGAGGATGCAGACAGTTGGTCCTAGGTATTATAAGGAAGCAGGCTTAGCAACAAATGAGAAGCAGGCTAATACGTAGCAACTCCTCCATGGCCTCTGGATCAGCTCCTGTCTCTAGGTTCCCACCCTGCTTGAGTTCCTGTCTGGAATTTCTTCAATGACAAATATTCATGTGGAAGCACAAGCTAAATAAATCTTTTCCTACCTATGTTGTTTTGGGTCTTGTCTTTTGGGTCTTACTATAGCAATAGTAACAATAATCATTGTGATTTAGTTGATTTATTATTGATACCCAGTCGATGTGGTTAACAAGAGATGAATGGAGTATGGCATTTGTTTGCTTATTTTCACGTATTTTTACGTGAAATAGAATCCTATTACTTCCCACCTTTCTTTTCTAACTCCAAACCAAAATTTGTATATACAAATTTTCTTTTCTAACTCCAAACCTTCCAATGCCACTCACTCTCAAGTTGATAGCCTTCTTTATTTGCTTTTTACTGTTACATATATATATACATATATATATATATATATATATATATATATATATATATATATATATATATATATATATATATATATATATATATATATATATATATATATATATATATACAAGTACACTTGCTGTGTCCATTTTTATCTCTGTACGTATAGAATTTCAGGGATGGCCAATGCATCTGACAAGCAATATTGGAGCTTGTCCCAAGAACAGATTATTTCTTTCTTCTCTTGGAAGTTATTAGATGCTCTAATTTCTAAATTAAGGTAAAAACTGAGAATACCCTCAAAAATGTGTGATCATGATCATGAGAATTCTCTTAATATGAGTTTACTTTCTATTTTGCCTTTTTCTAGGTTTATACATCACTGTTTAGAAATTTTTAAAAATCTTAGAATGTCAGAAATTATTTTGAGACTTCCCAAATATGGTCTTTAAGTTTTCTTACAACTCTTATCACTAAATTTCTGACTCCAAACACTGATTTGATTTTTGAGAGTCTTCCAGAAATCAACAGCATCACACTTCTTAAAATTAGAGTCATTAAAAGTCTGTGTACTCCAATGAGTTAAAAGTAATAAAAATACGTTGCTATTCCTTTTTTATTATCAATGTTACTCAACTTGGAACCGAGAGGCATAATAATTATTGATAGAGGTGCCACTTCTGTTGTGGATGAATTCTTCTCTTCCAAAGCATTGCTCTGAGATGAAATTATTCTAAACTATGCAAAAATATGTCACCTAGAATATTCCATATTTCATTCTTTTTATTACTTTTATTCATTTCTAAAATGAAGATCAGCCTGTGTTTTATTTTTATGATGCTTTAGCTTATCAAGCATCAAATAAATCCCAAATGTTTACTAATAATATTAATACAGACCTTTCACAGATGGGAACAATTTAGATTGTATATTCCAGTAAAGCCATCAGTCACATTTATACTACAGAAAAATAATCTCCCTGGTATCTTGGCTGCAAGTGAACTTGCTTTTAAATCATTTCCATTTACTTTTTTCTCCCAATCCCTTTGGAATGCATTTTATATCAGCAACAAATAAATAGTAATGATTTGTGCTTTTGCTGTGCATGCATATTTTATGTGAGATACAGAGACAAAAGGAATTTAATGATTCATCAGGAATATACAGAGATACTAGTGTGCATCCTGGTCCTTCTCATCTATGGTATCAACACAGAAAGAAATCACCAGAAGAGTAAAGGTTAGCTCAAAAGTTAAGAAAAGAACAACAATATGAACTAACTAGTACCCTCAGAGCTCCCAGGGACTAAACCACCAACCAAAGAATACACATGGGGGGACTCATGGCTCCAGCAGCATATGTATAGCAGAGGATGGCCTAGTTGGTCATCAATGGGAGGAGAGGCCCTTGGTCCTGTGAAGGTTCTATGCCCCAGTGTAGGGGAATGCCAGGGCTAGGAAGCAGGAGAGGGTGGGTTGGTGAGCAGGGGGAGGGGGAAGGGAACAGGGTTTTGTTTTTGTTTTTGTTTTTGTTTTTATTTAATTTTATTTTTTCTCTCTTTTTCTCAGAGGAAACTGGGAAAGGAGATATCATATGACATGTAAATAAAGAAAATATTTAATAAAAAATAAATGAATAAAAGGAGAAGAAAAGAAATCTGTGGTATAATGTGCAATCTTGGAGGGAAGACAACAGGTAAAGTGATTATTGAGCATTTTTTGTGTGATAAATATATCCACATAGGTAAATCCCAGCAAGTGCATAAAGAAGGAATGAAGTTTGCAGAAAGAGGGTTACTTGAATGACAACAGGAAGACCAGGTAATGAGAACAGTATCTTCCTAGAAAGTGTAAAAACTATAAAGTGGAAGTCAAAGAGTTGAAAAGGAAAGAAAGTATAGACATGGCAACTTTCTGTTCGTTTTTGTGGTAGAAAGTCCCATATTGGAATAACTGCAGATGCTAAATTAATGGAAAACATGAGAAACTTTGGTGTGATGTCTAGACAACATGACTTAAGTCTTTGGAACATCTCAGTATCTCTTACTTCAAAGCAATTTTCAAATTAATATTCTTTGCATATACTGTCACGTGAAAGTTCAGCACTATGTCTGTGTTTCACATCAAGTTCACATTCTTTTAATAAATTCATGTAAACATTAATAAATTTGACTAAAATACAAGAAAGTAATAAAATATGTTTTGTATGTCTACTCATCTGTCTATTAATATTATCTTGTGTTTGTCCAGTGAGAGAAGTATTGGGAACCCTGTTAAATAAATACTAATAAATTCTAGCTATGGTTTTTGCTTCTCCTCCATTCTTATCAGTGTGAGGTGTGTACATACGTATGGGTGCTTGTGAAGGCAAAGGCACATGTGTATGTAGTGTGCAATAGCAATTTAAGACCAGAGGATAGATAACATCTGGTTTAGCCAGATGGAGACATAAAACTTGGTAAGTATACATGGCTGACTGGTTGGCCACTGAGCCTCAGGGACTCTTCTGTCTCTGCCTCCCCAGACCTAGGGTTTATAAGCATGAGTTTCTTTAATGTGATGGTCTTTTCCTTGGAAAAGTTGTGAGGATGAAAGTTTGATCTTGCTTGGCTGAAATCTCTTCAGCCCTTCCATTTCAAATTATGAATTCCTGTGTCTGTCACCTACTTACTAGCAAGTTTTACACCATTGGCATGAATAAGGTAAAACAAGTCAATTAAACTGTAAAAAGGTGTATTTCTTCACAATCTCAAAATATCTTTTTTTCTTTGTTTTTTTTTCATATTTAATAAAATTATTTTGAGAATTTTATACATGAGTACTATATTTATATCATTTCTACCCCTCCTCCCAACTTCTTCTGTGTCCCTTTCCTTGGTATTCTCAAAATCTAAAACATGGAACAGGAAAAGATCCTAAGGCCTGAACAGTAGGAACCTTCCCTCACAGTCTACATAACACGTCCCAGGCCAGCAAGGTCTATAGACAGACCTTTCACGAAAAAAAAAAAAACCAAAAACCAAAAAACAAACATCATAGGGACCTCAGCTTGGTCTTTCCTTTCCCAGGAGCAAAATCAGAGATGAACAAGTTAAAACAAGTCAATTAAACTGGAGAAAGGTGTATTTCTTCACAATCTCAGAATTTCAGTCTGCAGTCTTAGATCCCTGCTGCATTGAGGCGAAGGCAACATGGAACAGTGCAGCAGGAGACCATGTAGAGAAGGACGTTTACTTCATAGGAGCCAAAGAGCAAAGAGAAAAGAAATGACAGAAATTTCAATTTCCTTGAAACAGCATGACCCCAGGGTCCTGACTTTCTTCCTCAAGGCTCTGCCTCCTAAACTTTCTATCACTTCCCAAGAACATGCTAGATTGGTGACCCTGCATTTAACAATTGGAATTTGAGAATGTGTGTCACCCAACACACAAGCAGTAGTAAATCGACTGCCTTATTTACACACATACTTAGTGTTTGCTACATCCAAGTTTTATTGAATCCCACCCTGGAAATCACTGAATAATTATTGTAAAGTGTGGTTAATTATAATGAAGAGTTACTTAGGTCCCATTTGGGTTGGTATCCCTAACACCTCAAAGAAACTCATTTAGCACTAAGAAGCCCAATGGAGGAAATGCATAAAGTTCCTTAAATTTTTAATTATTCCATTGAGAAGATAATACAAAATTTAAATACTGATAAAAATATTGGAGACATAGGAAATAACTTAAATAAAAATACTCTAGCTGTCCAGGAGAGGTGTAATCAAAAAAAAAAAAATCATCTAATACTGTTTTCTACTCTTCCTTCTCAAGAGGCACACAACAGGGGGATTTATAAAAGTTAACTTGGGTTTTTCTGGGAGATGAAGAATGTTAGAAAATAAACACGGGGATGGAGAGATCTCTCAGAAGTTAAGAATAAAGGGCTGTTCTCTCAGAGGTCTCAAGTTCAGTTTCTAGCACCCACATCTGAAGGCTTATAACCTGTCAACCTTTGACTCCAGCTCCAAAGAATCTGATGCTATCTTTTGGCCTCTAGTGGTACCTTTACAATGTAACACACACACACACACACACACACACACACACACAAACACACACACACGCACGCACACACAGGAAGAATAAATATAAATCCTTTAAGGAAAATAAACCTAATGATTCTAAGCTTCTTTTGGAGTAACAAGACAATATTCAAGAAATGTACTTTTATTTATGTAAGCTCTTTATTAAGATTCTGTTGCTTGGAGAACATGAACATGTCTTCAGTGATTCAGTGATGGTATTGGACATTAATATTGTAATAAAACCACTCTGTTGATGGGTTTTCAGTGTCCCTGGATCCTTTTCCCTAGATATAATGAGTGTGCCTTGTTCATTCTGCCTCCAGCAACAAATGGGAAGAAAGATCTGTAACTAATCAGCTGAGTGCTTGAAACTTTCTGAAATTCTTGAGCTGAGGATTTGTTATTCAACGCCCCCCAACCCCCATGCCCTTGCTGCTGTAACTTCATGTGATTATGTGAACATTTTAGATTACTGGAAAGTCACTGTCTGCTAAGGTAGAAAGTGAATATGCAAGGTTGTGATGACTATTACATTGGATTTCCATAGATAAGCCATGGAAATAAAGCTTAAGCATCAAAGGAATGTAAGCAGTTGCTAAGAACCAGTGATATGTGGAGAAGTAAATGCTGCTGTAGCACTTATAAGCTATGAAGAGAGATTGAGAAGAACTGTATGATTGAAAAGACACGACCGTAGCAGCAGAAGCTGAAGTGGTTACTAGGCAATTAGGACAGTTCCTTGAACCCACAAGACATCACACAGTCACGTGTAACCCTGTTCCAGAGGTTCTGAAGTCCTCCTCTGACCTGTAGAAGCACTCTGCACACACAGTGAACATAAATATATGTAGCTAAGCACTCATACACATAAAAATAAGTCTATGAAAAAAGACATAAAAAGACTATTTTTTTTTTGAAAAATGGAAGAATATAAGTATTCTACTAGGAGTATCAGAAAGTTAAGTAAGAAAAGTAGGATGTTTAGTAAATGAAATATATATTAAATGAATACCTATAGCTGTCTCTAACACTCCCAGCTTACATTGTTTCCTGAATTTAGGAATTTTTAGTTGCTGCCAGATTAGGAGATTCTCAAGAGTACTGACTGAGTGACTGAATCCTGTATATAGGATGGAAGGGAATTATCTACAAGCAAGATAGAGACTGGACCATGAATGTTTGGTTGTGGACATTGAAGGGACGTCGTCACACAGTCCTCCAGCGTCTTGGCTCTGTGCCCACATCCCTGTTGTCTGCTTCTGAGACACAAGGCTCCCCTCTCTTGTGCATGGTTGGCTTCTATATGACTGGATATTGTTGACTATCATCTGAGGTCAATCATTCTTCTTCCCATATTTATTGGTTCTGTGAATGTTCGACATTTGGAAAGACTAGAGAGAAGCTTTCTCCTCTTAAATAATAGTTATATTGAAAGTGGCTAAGTAAAAATGGTGGTCAAAGCTATTCACTGTGTTAAAAAAATTATCTTACAATAGACAATAAGAGACTAAAAATGATTAAGAATCCCAGAAATATCAGAGAGCTAGTGTACTGAGTAAAGTTCTTTAAAATTAGTCAGGTTACTAAAAATAGAATAAATATAAAATAATTGAAATGATTCAGCATCTTACTTTTCACCTGCCCTAGGAACAAAATTCAAATCCCAACTCCCACCTTCAAAGTAAATAAACAGGGATTTGTTACCTACCATACTGAATTTAATAAAACTTTAAGAACTGAGGCAGAGATTTCTACCAAGATAATCAGACCTTCTTATTACTGCTTGATTAAATATAAATATAAGCTTAAATTACCAATTTTATTTTCAGTAATAATATTATAAGTTTTTGCAGGCAAAGAAAATGCCCTATATACTTATCATAGAAGAAAGAATGTGAAATTGAGACTTGCAAAATATTACAGCTATTTATTTGTGCATGCATGTGAGTATGTGTGTGTTTGTGTGCTTGCATGTATGTACACTGTGTATATGTTTGCCTGTGAGTGTGTGTGCTTGTTTGCATTTGCAAGAACATGCTTATGAAGGTCAGGACAATATATGGTGACTGGTTCTCCCTTGCACCACCTACATTCTAGGGACCAAACTCAGCTTTTTAAGCTGCAAGTGCCTTTCTACACTGAGCCTAGAATTTCAAATGTAAATCTCAGTCTTATTTCTTTCCATTAAAATAATCTAAAGGATACAAATGCTATGCCACCATTTGAATAATGAAATTTTAAATTTTAATGTATATGTATGTATGTACTTTTATTATAAAAGCATCACTAAATCAGAATTTAAAAATGAAAGACAATGTTACATTTTAGTCAGAATGGCAATAAATAAATAAATGGGTGGGAAACTGAGTCTTGCTTTTATTTGTTCTGCTCTGTTTACCCCAATTTACAAGCAGCATCTACTGGAGAAGATATTAATTTAATGAATATATGTATAACTTTCAAAATTAGGGAGAGTCAAGAAACTAAATTAGAAGAATTCTTAATAAAGTAGTGCAGTGTGATATCCATCCTTCAAACCACAATAGGACTTAAGCAGTATTAGCATATCTTAGTGAAATTTTAATGCAAAAAAGTAAAAGGAGATCAGGTTTATCATCAAAAATCAATTGGCTACAGCTAGATGAGCACGAGCTAGCGCATACAGCGGAGTAATAAACAAGACTCTATAAAGAATGAATCATGTCAGATTAATCTAATTTCCTTATATGTCAGACTGACTTCTGAGATCAAGGAAAAGTAATAGATTAAATATATCTTCTTGTTAACAAGATTTTCAATGCTGTTCCATTTAACACCATCAATCATTATAAAAACAAAGCAAAACATGGCTGAGTCTGTAGGTAACAGAGGGGTTGGCATGTGTTCCGAAAGTGTTGAGATAATGACATTGTTGGCTGGGATAGGCTGGGATGCGTGGCAGGTCACATCAGTCCCTACCCTATTCCATGTCAACTGAGTGACATTTTTAACCATTTATTTGTTTTTTATTTTGTGTCAGTACCTACATGCATGTATGTGTATTAAGTGCGTGCCTGACACCCTGGGAACCCAGAACTTGTAGACTCTCCAGTTGACTAATGAAAGAGCTGCAAGCCACCCAGTGTAAGCATAGAGAGTTGAATCCAGCCTCGGAAAGAGGAGCAAGCACTCTATGGCTGAACCATTTATCCAGACCCTAAAATGGAGATTATTTTTCTAAACTAGGGCCTACTTACAATGTGAGTGTGCTAAGTTAATAGGAATATAAAGAATGCAAATGGAACACTTCACTTGTAGAGATAGTGTAAGAAGCTGACATTGATGTAATTTTCATCACTGTGTCAGCTGGAAGGGATTTAGACATGTCAATTACTTTTTAGACTACAGGAAGTGAACATTTTACACTTCATTCATTACTGGGGAGATTCTATTTTGGGTGGCCTCAAAAACTAAGTTATTAGTTTTACTCAACACTAATTTAATTGAACAATGAAAAATAAATTATTTCTATATGTTCTGCAGTGTTAAAACAAAAAAATTAAATGAAAATTACACTTTATATCCAACTAATATAGAAATAATAGCCAATCAGTTCTATTTCCATGAGGTTTAATAGGTTTAGCTATTTCTGCACTTAACAAATTTCATACCAAAGTTTATATTTATTCATGTCTATAAAACTTGTCAAGAGGTTGTCTAATTTTCTTTAAGTAATCTGATTTGTATAACACAAAGTTACTTCTGTTTATAATTTGACATTGGACTACACTTAAAGATGCTTCCTTTTTGCTTAAGCCTAACCTCAACTATTTAACTCTTTGAGGGGTCATATAACATAAGGCAATTATTTCTGAAAAAATTAGAATACTTATTTTATATGCACATTATATTCATTATACCTTTTAGGAAGCAAAATGATTTAATATAAAACTAATTTATAGATATATAATTTCCACTTTACTTTTTCCTACATGTTCAATATGTGTCCAGTTTGGGAGAAATAGAATGTACAAATTTATGGCCAGGTATTGAGGTTCACTGAAAGATTATTTCCATAGAACAGGAAGCCTTAAACTTGATTGCCAGCCTTGTATATGCTAGGTGTGGCCCTGTTCAACTGTAATTGAGTTTTTAGAGGTGGTTGTGGTTTAATTCTGCATTAAGCCATTGATTGTGGGTATTTTTTAAAGATTTTTATTGATTGATTGATTGATTGATTGATTGATTGATATATTTTGCCTGCATGGGTTTACATGCATGCCCTGATGACAAACGCCAGAAGAGAATATCAGATCCTCAGAAACTGGAGTTATGGGTGGTTGGTAGCAACAGCATGTGTTCTCAAAACCTGATATGGAAGCTCTGTGAGAGCAGCCAGTACTCTTATCCCCTGAGCAATCTGTCCAGACTCGTGGCTTGTACCCTCAATCTGTTGAGCAATGCAAAGCTATATTTGGCTCGACAAATAAACTCACTAGTACTGAAGCTGAAAATACAATTAATTAAACAATTATGACTTCATATTTTAATAGCCCTAATGGTCTGTTATAAAGTAGAGACACTATGAAACATTATTTAAAGCCATGAGAAATTTTAATGACAGATGAGACTATTAGACTTAGTAACATTCCATTGACAAAAAATCAAGTCTTCCAGCTCAAAGTCAAATATGGTGTATTTCCACAGCATGGATGTGGCAAGTATATGAATATAGTGTTTTTCCAACAGGAAATGGAAGAAGTATCAGAACATATCTGGAATCCCAGCATTATGGAGATAGAGGCAGCTGGATCTCTGAGTTAGCCTAATAGATAATGAGTTCCAGATCAGCCAGATCTACATAGTAAGATACTGTCTTTAAAAAAGAATTGAATAAAATTAAAATGTTGTCTTATCTTTTTTAATTGAAAATAAATTCTTTCATATAATACATTCCCACCACAGTTCTCTTCCCTCCAATCCTCTCAGCTCTGCTCCCAGCAACCTCTCCTGACCCCTAGACCTTCTCTCATTCCATTCCTCTCAGAGAAAAGCAGATTTCCTAGAGAAAACAGAGAACCAAAACAAAACAAGGCTCATTATGACAAAACAAGCGCCCTCATATTAAGGCTGAACAAGGCTACCCAATAGGAGTAAAAGCCCTAAGAGGAGGTAAAAAAATATTGGAGAATACTGGCTCCTAGTGTTAGGAGTCCCACAGAAGCACCAAGCTAACAGCCAGGACATGTACACAGAGGACCTGGTGCAGACCCTTGAAGGCCCTGTGTTTGCTGTTTATCTTTGTTCTTATGTTTCTATGCTCCTTGCTTTTCAAGGCAGCAATTGTAGGATCTAGAATTATTTCCTTATGAAGCCACCCGCCACTTCTGCTCATAAGCATACTCACTTTCCTTTTATGAAACTGTAGATGGAACCTTTTTTTTTCCACAATCATCCATTTATATATTGGTTTTACTACATGTATTTTGTGGAAAGTGTGTGTGTATGTGTGTGTGTTTGTGTGTGTGTGTGTGTGTGTGTGTGTGTTCCTTACACTCTCATTGAGAAGAGTTGAAAAAACTACCAATTTATTGAAGTAAAAATAAACTCTCAAAGAATCAGATGACTGGCCAAGGTCATCCACAGGTCAAGTGCAATCACGGCTTTTTGGTACTCCATTCTGCTGAATCACTCCTTCTCTGCCCTGAATGTTGATTTTAGAATAAGCTGGTTCTTAATTTTACCTCCTCTTAATGAATATTCATAAACACAACTGGTTTAAACAAGAAGTAGCTTTTCACCTTTTATGACTGCTAATGATTTTACGGAGGTATCTCACAACATTTCAATGAAGGCTAAGATTTTTTTTTAAAAAAAAATGCTATTTCCTTCTTTCACACTGATAGCTGGGTCAGGGTTTCATAATAGGATTAATAATAGATTCCTATTGCACAAATCAGATTGACTACAGGTTGTATTGAGGACACTCTTTTCCAGACCCCTTTCATGACTGTCTTCTATCTGACAATGTCAGCACACCACACTCAAGACCCAGACAAACAACAGAAATGTCTAACACCTTGTTCACAGGTATTTATTTTATTCTAAGCTCTCAATTGCTATGCTGAAAAGTCAGATAATATCAATTCTGGACCATTTTTATTATGTGTTTTAAATGTGGTTATCACTAGAGTGGTTCACTGGTAATGTTCTACTGAGTGTAAATTGGTAAATTTCAATAATGTACACAGTGAATCAAGTATTTACTCACAATTTCATGTTGAACTCTTTATTGCCTTCTTACCCTATGATAAGAACTTGGTACACCAAGACAGTGATGGTCAATGCCAGGGAATCTTTTCAGCTCATACATATTCACATTGTAAATTAGGTTGTCAGTGAAAAAAAAAGTTTAAAATAGATAGGTATAGAGAATTCTCCACCAAACTCAGAAAATAGGAAACTTAATCAGGCTCACCTAAGAACTAACCTAAGAAATCTCAGAAGCTCCTTCCTGGATCCTACAAGTTTCACAGGCCTCTCCTTCCCCCCAATTTTTGTTATATCCTCAATAAGAATGTTTGGGAAGAGGAGAGAGACTCTACTATCTGAGATGGATGCTGGGAAGTCATGAAGGGATGCAGCTTTCATGAGTTGTAATCAATGCTGGAGTAGGCTTCTTAGTTACACATTTTTTGAGTCACCCATATATGTATATATCTGTGCATGTGAACATACAAGTGCCTGTGCCTGTGCATGTGTGTATGCATTTGCCTGTGTCTATGTGTATGTGTGTGCTAATGATCTACATTTGCAGGTTAGGGGACAAGTTGTAGGAGTCAGGTCTCTCCTTCTACCATATAGTTCCAGGAATCAAACTCAGGACCTTAGGCTTGGTAGGTGGCACATTCATGCACAGAACCATTGTTTAGGACAAGAGATCTGTTGTTTAAAAGAAGAAAACACTCAACAAATGTTTGGTGTTGCTCTCAAGTGGGGAGCTTGGATAATGAACTGGTGTGCATAAACTGACCTATATCTTGTGTCTCAGAACAAGTTCTGCCTTGAATAATCACCCCACAAATGTGGGGAGTCAGATATATCTCACTTCCTATTGGAGCATCTAAAAGACAAATTCATTTAGCACTTTCAGGGACTTGTCAGGAATAGCTAATGATCATGAGACATGTTAGAAAATTATACCAGGTAAATGCTTTACAACCAACCTCTATCCCCAGAGGGTCTGTAGTGCTTAGCCTAATAAGTACAGTCCTTTCCCAGTCACTCCACTGCTGCACTGCAGAGCATTCATGCTGGGAATCAGCAGTTTTCTAGTCCACATGCAAGGACAAGTCTCTTACTGCATGTTTGTATTACACTCATTTGTTCCTTGTCAAAGTCCTAAGGGAACATGCTCCTTATATTGAAGAGTAGTTATTTAGCTTTAAAAAAAATGAGTCATCACTATTGAATTTTGAAAGTAGATTGAATGAGCAGTCTCAAAAATGAGTATTTATTTGAGCCTCCAGGGACCTATCTATAGCAACAGGAAACATAATGCTAGGCTCGACACACCAGATATATCCCACACAGCAGAGTTTCATTACAATAATTTTTTTCCAAAAAAAAAAAAAACCCAGAATCTGCTAGAAGAAATGAACTCTAAGTGGCTAGTGTCCTCCCAAGCCCACTCTCCAACCTGTCACTACACTGCTTTTCTGTAAGGCTAAGAGAAGCAACTTATAATGATATATATTTTTGCTCACCTTTAACCCCTTTTAGCAGGAGCTGTGCCACGTCTGCCTCCTGAAACATTAGCCAGATGAACCCTCTGGCAGTTTGTCTATTTCTTCTCATTACACTAATGTGGAAAATGAACTAGGAAGCATGCTTCCTCTCCCGTTAGGCCAGGAGCACATTTATAAGGACATCAGCGAGACTGTTCCTTTCATTCTGTCCCCAGATCCTCCCTCAGCAGCTGCATCTCTCTAACCACTTGTAATTTCTCTTCATTATCCTGCAATATGAGGCAAGGGAGACTCTTTTGTTGCAAGTGGCTATAGACATGACTGTCATTGGGTCCATTATTAGGTCAGTGGTGTGAGCTCAGAGAACAAAGGCAATGGGCATAGTAGTTGGTGGGAGATATTAAAGTCACTAAATTACCACAAAGGATCCAGAGAGGAAAGAGATCATTGCCTTTGTTTTCACAGATCATGAGCAGATACCAAATGGCTTTTGCAAGGTCAAGGAAAGCAGGAGGGCACAGAGGGAAGATGCAAACAACTTAAGCCCTTACCACAGCATAATTTCTAGGGTTGAGAGCAGCAGACTTTGTTCTTTTTCCTTTGCATATCCTCCCAGGTAGACTGAGGCCCGAAGCTTTCTCCCTTTATCACTTTACCTATTTGATATTCACTGTCTTGTTTCCTTTATGTATATTAACAATTTATGTTATTTCTTGAATCAAAAATACAAACATCTTTTGGTAATTCTTAAAGAAAGCCTTCTACAACTCTGTGTATGTGTGTGTTCATTTATGTACATATGTATAGGTATGCTTGTGTGCATGATGTGTACATATATTTGGAGGACAGAGATAAACCCTAAATTTATTAAGTCCTTGCTGTTCATAAGATGCTGTCCACAACATTTTTTAAATGATTTATTTTTTAATTACTTGCATGTGCATGCATATGATGGGTATGTGCACACATATGCAGAATGCCACAGTGTCCAGAGATGAACAATCAGATCCCTTGGAACTGGATTTCCATTTAACAGTGAGCCCCTAGATTCAGTCTCCATATGGAACCTGGCTCTTCTTGAAAAACAATATTTGCTCTTCATTGCTAAGCCTTCTCTTCATCACCAGTCCTGTTTATTGAGATCAGGTCTCTCACTTGCCTAGAACTCACCAGGTACACTAGACAACCAAGTACCCAGCCAGGCCCTGGGGTCTTCATTTCTCCCCTTACCCAGCATTGGCTTTACAAATCTATGCCACCATATCCAAATACTTTACAGGCATTTGTAAACAACTTAATAATGCAACTCAACAGTTTAGAAACAAGAACAAAGTAAACCCACGTTCAGCAGCTTAGAAATAATAATAATAAAAATAATAAAAGCAGAATTTTTTCAAAAAATTAAACAAAGAAAACAATACAAAGAATCAACCAAAGGGCTGTTGTTTTGTTAATGATAAGTAATATGAATAAAACTTCAGCTCATTTAACCAGGAAAAATAGGAAACCCAAATTTTCCAAATCAGAGACAAAAAATTAGTAACTACAATAGGTACCAAAGAAAGTCAAAAGTGTATACAGGATTGCTTTAAAAATACCTTAGTTACAAAAACTAAGGGAAATTGACAAGTTTCTAGAACCACTGACATTAAACTGGAAAGAGATCAAAAATTAAGCAGCCTTATAATAAATAAGGGGACTAAAACAGTACAGCTTGAATGCTGAGGGCCCATGTGCTTGCAAAGCACACACTATACTAACTAGTTACCTCCCTAATCCCTACTGTGTTTAAATACAGGAAACAACATGTCTTGTTCTCCCCATAAGCAGTGTACCAGCATGCATCAAGTTTGCATCAGGTAATTGAATGCTGTGAATCTGAGACCAACCCTAATTTTAGGGTCTTGGCTCAACTGCTTTCAACAGTTTCCCTAAATTTCCACTGGGCTCAATCTTTCTTCTCCTTAGGGTGTTTTCTCAATCTGATCCACATCACAGCACTGCAAGGTCTATCCCCACCTCTCCACAACCTTATCCTGTTTTCCTTGTCAGCATGTCATTATTATTTGTGACATTCTAACACTGTATTTTTTAATTGATAGATAAAGGTTTCCATTTGATTCTCCTACTTCAGCCATAATCTAGAAATGAATTTGATGAGGTTGGCATAACTGTTTTCTAAACCAAATTATCCAAGATTCGCACATCTGGTCATGAACTGTTGGCCAATGAATATGCACTAAAGGACTGGCTTTTGCACTATTCTATGATATTAAGGTTGTTTTTAACCTCTGTGATTCTAAATCCCTAGGAGATGTCCACCAATTACTTACTCAACAAGACTTCCTATATAAGTCTTAAATAAGTAAATAAGACAACCTTCCAGCTCAGCTTGAGCCTGAAGCATCTATTTTTATTTCTTTATAATTGAATAGTATGATCATTTCTATGACTTAGGTACAAAAAATATTGCCCAGTGGAATATCTCCATTCAGTCTTCACCCTGACTCTCAGGTTCTCTTCAGGATATAAGCATGAATTTTGACCACATTTTTAAAGCCAAAACATGAATGACTATGACCAGTTAGCATCTTCATGCACATCATATCCATGGAAGAAGTTGAAGACTGGCAAAATGAATGCCCCACTGGTCAATGTGGCTTACAGTTCTCACTTGAGAAATTATCTTAGATTTCCAGTATCCAAAGAAACCTAGCTGGCCGCCACTGAGTCTCTGTAATCTCAGTGCTTTCAAAACAGAAAGAGGATCCTTAGGAGAGGCTATCCCTCAGACTAGCCAAATTGGTATGACCTAAGACTCTAGAGGGGACACTGTTTCAGTAAATAAACTGGAAATGGATAGAAAAACACCTGACCTTTGGTCAATCTCTACCCCCACACATAGAAAGGTAAAGGTGTACTCAAACTCATGTACCCACAAGGTGAGTGTGCAGACACATATATACTTTTTTTCTCTGTCTCTGACTCTCTGCCTTTCTCTCTCTCTTTCTCTCTGTCTCTGTCTCTCACACAAATAAGCTATAAATAAATAAAAGTAACACTTTCTATTTCAGGGTGTAAACAGATTCTTGGTCAGCTAGGTAGAGAGTATCCTGATTTATTATCAAATTACCTATTATACTTCATAGGTAAAAATAATACCAACGTGGCATATAAGTCTTACCACACCACTTAAGATGCTGAGTGTTAACTGACATTGCTGAAATCCCAACAAGGGCTTCTCTCTACATACTGATCCCACCGTGATCATGGATTCTTCCTTTCTCCAGAAGAAACCTAATCCTCCCCTGTGTTTTGATTGTGATCCTCCGTCCTTTGCATAGCTGTACTATGAGTGCATTACTTTTAAAGCCAATTCATTTCTTTTTATCTTTATGAAGAGATTTTATATAGTCTTTTTTCCTGTCAATGCTGATACTTTATTTTATTTCTCAGGTTCATTAAAGTCCATGTGATTTTCCACTTGATCTGTTCCTAGGTGTCCCAGTGTGAAAGAGGTGAAAGACAATGTTTACCCATTCTCCTGGATCTTGTGGATTCTTGTTATGCCAGGGCTTTAGCTACTAAAGCAAGGCTACTTGTCACATATGTAACATAATCTTTTCTTCCCTTTTTTCTTTTTTCTTCTCTTCTTTTCTCTTCCTATCCTCCCATCCCTCTTTCCTGTCTTTCATGTGTGTATGTGTGTGCATACATGTTTTGTGTGTGTGTGTGCATACACTCTCACAACTATACAAACAACAATATGCATGAGGAGGTCAGCTCAGCAGTTTTAGCAGCAAATACCCTTACACACTGAACCATCTTACTGGTCAGTGAACACTTTTTAATGATGTAGAGTATACTTTCATTGAACTCTATTCTTTTGAAGAGAAGTGCTGGAATTTCATATGACTGATATCATATTTACTGAGTAATGTCTCTTTACCAAAGGTAGTATAAAGCCTTACGTGTTCCTAACAGTACACAGAAATAGTAGACTAGGCTATTCTGTCTCAAAATTTGATGACATTTTAAATATAACCATGTTCCCATCATATAATAGGTCCCTGGAGTTTTTATAATCAGAATCTCATAATCTTATTGTTTCTTTCTTCCATTCATCTTTTCTGCTTCTTCTATTACCCCCTCCCTTTCTTCCTTTCTTCTTTTAGACATGATTTACTCTTTAACGCACACTGTCTTGGACATCTCAGTAATCCTCCTGCCTCAGCCTCACAAGTTATGAAATTATAGTATGTGCCACCATGTCCAACTCTTTTGCTCAATTCTTTTTATATTTGTCTACATTTTCTTATTTTTAAAAAGTAGTTCATGACATTTGTCTTCTTTTGTTTGTTTTATATAGATACAGAGCCAGTGAGGGTTCAGGAGCCATCATTCTGTTAAATCTGGAAACTGAATTCAATCCTTGGGCTTCATAAGGCAGAAGGAGAGAAGTAACTTTTGCATCTCTGAACTCCATACATGCTCTGTTGTGCAGACCCAGGGGTACAGAGGTACACCCAGACAGACAGACAGACAGACAGACAGACACACACACACACACACACACACACACACACACACACATTCTGTAAAAAGTGTAAGATACCAGTTCTTGTTAACATTCTGCAGGGTTCATATTTCTTATATCAGCTTATGGTTTATATTATCATTTTCTTTAGCTATTTTTGGCATTTAAGTCACCTAGTTGTACTGCAAAGTAATGCAATGTGTTTTAGAGATTTAAATTTTGATTTAAAAGGTTGTTTAGGGGCTAGATCTAACAGCTATTTGTTTAGTTGTTTAGTTGTTAATTAAGACTACATCCTGTTCTTGCAGAGGACCTGGGTTTGATTCCCAACATACACATAGAGACTCACAATCACTCAGCAACCCTCTTTTTCTAGCCTCTGTGGGCACAGACATACATGGTAAACACACACACACAC
The DNA here is from genome assembly GCF_008632895.1 of Mastomys coucha. Taxonomy (NCBI): domain Eukaryota; kingdom Metazoa; phylum Chordata; class Mammalia; order Rodentia; family Muridae; genus Mastomys; species Mastomys coucha. The sequence goes on from NW_022196903.1 coordinate 74,561,795, forward strand.
ACACACACACACACACACATACACACACACACACATAAACACACACACACACACAAACACACATACATAAATAAAAATAATAAAAATATTATAAAAAAATTTTGTATGGATTCAATCATATACTGTATTTATACTTGTTATATAAAATAAATGAATCAATCTGAGATATTTTATCTTTTGCTTCTAGAGTTTGTTCTTTCATGTTACCTTCTCTGTTTTGCCTGCAAGGCCATTTCTTGCCTTTACAACTCCTCCCACTCATGGTGCTTACAGAAATCAGATTGAGTATAGGAAAAGATTTTATTTTTTCTATATAGTTCCATTTTGGTTTTACTATATATGCTTTATTGTAGCCCGCGTGGTCCTCTCGCCGGGAAGAAGACACGTGGACACTAGGTTCCTTCTGCAGCAACTGTTTATTTGTCTCCATCCATAGTAAAAAAAGGGGTCGAGCCCAAAATCCTCACTGCTTATATACACCACAGTGCGCGTATCTGCCCACAGCGTGGTGTGTCTGCTCATGATTGGCTGTTCGCTCATTACCCTACGTAACACCCCGGGATGGGCCGTGACATGGCGTCCTTTTCACTCTACGCACATGCACCAACATTTCTCTATGCACATGCGCAAACAGTTGTCCACTAGGAGTTAACAGTGGAAGTAGGCGCCATCTTGCCATGGCGAATGCCTCTCAAGATTTACGGCTCCCCACACTTTATATTTTATCTTACAAATTTTAATGTTGCTGAGGTGATGAATGAAACCGAAGGCCTCTCACACACAGGAAAACACTCTACCCCATCAGTGCTTTCTATCATAAATCATATTCAAAGACATAGCTATGTATACATAATACTGTATTCATGTAAAATACTAAACTTTGTATTTGTGGGTTTTATTTCATAATTCTTGACTATAGCATTTGATGTTTTATTTGTATTTCTTCCATAAAGTTTCATATGTTTTATTTATAATTATAAATGTGAAGTACCTTGTCAAGTTCTATAAAATATTTTGGAGAAACCTTTTTTTCTTTGCCACATTTTTTATTTAATTTTATTTATTTATTTACTTATTCATTTATTACTCATTCCATTCATTTCTATCTGAAATGATATCCTACTTCCTGTTTCCCACTCTACAAACCCTCCATCCCGCATCTGCCTCTGCACCCTCTCCTCTCTCCCCTTCACATCTATGAGGGTGCTCACTACCCACACACCCTCTCCTACCCACTTCTCCAGCATCTCCCTATGCTGGGCCATCAAACCTAGGAGGAACTTTTGTAGAAAACGTAATAACCCAATATAGGAATTTGTGGAAAAACAACTCTGTGTGTGTGTGTATGTGTGTGTGTGTGTGTGTGTGTGTGATTTACTAACTCTAGTTTCATATATTAAAAGTCAAATTCACGCCAGGCGGTGGTGGCACATGCCTTTAATCCCAGTACTTGGGAGGCAAAGGCAGAGGCAGGTGGATTTTGTGAGTTCGAGGCCAGCCTGGTCTACAGAGTGAGTTCCAGGACAGCCAGGGCTATACAGAGAAACCCTGTCTCAAAAAACCAAAAAAAAAAAAAAAAAAATCAAATTCACATTTATTTGATTTTATCAATGTTATCTATAAAAATAGAGAACACTGAACAAAATAACATTAAACCATTGATTGCAGTATGGTATTTTTTCTAGATCAATATTGAACACTTTTTACTAATTAATATTAAATGAATTTGTTAGTATTATTAAATGACCTCAGCATACACATGTGTACATATGTGCCAGTACATGGAAAGCTTTAACATGATAGTATAGATAGGTGCCCAAACCAGAAACTATTATTATTTGCATCTAATAAATTTATATATGTTTGGGTATGGGTCAACCATATTCTAAAAATTATTACATATAAATAATAATAGAGTTTCTGTTTTAGGCATCTAAGACCAAAATGTAGATGCTTCAGTGCTTCTTAGAAGGGGGAACAAAATACTCACAGGAGGAAATATGGAGACAAAGTGTGGAGCAGAGACTGAAGGAAAGGCCATTCAGAGTTGGCCCCTCCTAGGATTCATCCCATATACAGTCACCATTGTGGATGCCAAGAAGTGCTGGCTGAAGGGAGCGTGATATGGTGTCTCTGCCAGAGCATGACAAATACAGAGGCAAGTCTTCACAGTCAACAATTGGATTGAGTGTGGGGTCCCGTATGGAGGAGTTGGAGAAGGGACTGAAGGAACTCAGAGGGTTTACAGCCCCACGGGGAAAGAAATAGTGTCAACAGGCCAGATCGCCTGGAGCTCCTGGGGACTGGACCACCAACCAAAGAGTACACGTGGAAGGACGCATGGCTCCAGCCACAGGAGAGCCAACAAGGCAGAGGATGGCCTTGTTGGTCATCAGTGGGAGGAGCGGGGAATGCTAAGGCGGTAAGAAGGGAATAGGTAGGTATATGGGGGAGCACCCTGATAGAGGCAGGGGGAGGGGACATGGTATAGGGGGTTTCCAAAGGGAAGACCTGGAATGCGGAAAACATTTGAAATGTAAATAAAGAATATATCCATTTTTTAAAAAAGAACATCTATTACACTCACAAAAAAATTATATAATAATTTTTGGTGGCTATGTTTTAAGAAACAACACAGATTTTCCAATGCAATGCCAAGTTTTTGAGAATTAACTACAGCCAATTTCAGTAAAATTTATTCTTAAAAAATGTATTATGTGTGTGTGTGTGTGTGTGTGTGTGTGTGTGTGTGTGTGTGTACGTTTCCAACATGTGCACATTAAAGTCAAAATACAACTTACAGAAATTGGTTTACTTCTTCCATTGTTTAGGTCTTAGAGATTAAACTCTGGGCATCAACTTTGGCAGCAAGTGTATTCACCCACTGAGCCATCTCAATGGTCCTAAAGTTTGTTTCTTTGTTTAGTATTATAATGGTACAACTCTTAGTAGTACTAAAGAATATATTTATGTATGAGAAGCAGTCACTCTTTTTGTCCTTCCTTAATTTCATCTGCATGTACAATAACTGATATCTATAATTTTAAAATCTTGGCAGCAATTACAGAATTTGGATATGAGTATTCAATTAATACAGACCAGCCCTATGGAGACATGTCTCAATTTAAAGTAGTTTGACTTAAATTAGTGTGAAATTAAAGAGCTTCTAAATTAGAAATTTCAAAAAGCAAACCCTTCATTCATCTCTTAATTTAGAATTAATTCTTTGGAGAGTTCACTCGGGTCAGGCTTAATCAGTTACCATCTGGGAGGCTTGCATTCCAACAGAAAGCAACTCTGATGTTAATGTATACAGAATTGTACCAATTATGGGGGGAGGGCTAGTCTGGAGATGGAATTCTCACAAGTTTCTTCTCTGTGTTCTAGTGATGTGGTGTGTACAATGCTAATCAAGGCAGGGAAGATCTGATGCAGTTTTATCTTTCTTACCTATAAGATCTGTAGTAGAAACTACATCTTTGTTGCCTTTCTGATTCTTAGGGCTAGAGGGAGGGCTTGGTGGGAAAAGGCACTAGCTGTCAAGGCTGACAGCCTGAGCTGATCCTATGAGTGCACAGAGCAAAAGAAAAGAAGTGACTCCCAGATTGTCTTCTTCCCTGAACATGTTTTTGGTGGCACAAGCACACATATACATGCACTCACTCACACACACACACACACACACACATACACACACACACACACACACACACATGCACACACACACACGCACACACACATGCACACACACATGTACACATACCTACAAAATAAACCAAAAGTTAAAAACAATTCTTAGACTGTGTTGAGTAATAAATCTGAAGAGATGGTTCAGAAGTGAACAGTGCTAACTGTTCTTCTGAAAGATATGAGTTCTGTTCCAAAGACACATCCAATAGTTCCCATCAGCCTGTAACTCCTGCTCTAGAGGATGTTCATATATAAATTTGGACCTTCATAACAGCTAATGGTGATGAAGATTATCCTTACCTAGCTTTTCCTTCAGACCTTTACATGATTGATTCACTGATAGATCTTGAAAAATGAACACGATTGCTCAATGCTTGTATTATTAGTTGTATTTTCCATCAGCTTTAAGCTCCTGAGCATCTTAGAAGACACAAAGTAATGTGTGTGTGCTTATTTTCATAGCAGCGTTAAATAACTGTTTTCGGAAATGAAGCACTGCAACAGCGTCTTTGATCAGCATGCAGTAAAAATACTACAACTCATGTTCTTGGGGACCCGTCATGTGTCTCCTTAATGTAGGGCAATGCATGCATTCTAAAGAGCTCATGGAGGTATGTCCTAGTTTCATTTTTGTTGTTATGAAAACATGAAGATCAAAAGCAAATAAGAGGAAAGAGTATTTGCTTTAGCTGACAATTCAAAGACAATACACTCCATTATTGACCTGAAGTCATAGCAATAGACAATGATGCCACTAACTTTTATCCTAGGTCTTCTCACATCAATTAAGGTAATGTACCATAGGCATTCCCACAGGGCAACCTGAGCTAGACAGTCTCTAATTGAGATTCTTTTTCCAGATGATTCTAGGTTGTGTCAATTTGCTGAAATTAAACCAACCATCCCAGGCACTAAACAACTTTCCTCAGTATTTCTTCCCATCCTTTGGTGTGTAGCTCTTTGACAAACTCATGAAGTTCATTATCAATTCCCCCATCAAATTCTGCCTTCTCCTATCTCTTTTACTTTACCACCATTCTCTCACACCAATCAATCCTCCTTCAACTTTGTCTACTTCTAGCTTTATAAGTATTTTCCTTCACAAACACCTATATACTATTATAATGTTTTAGAACCTCAGTAGAATACATCCAGACCCACTGTGGGGGTGGGGTGGGGCAGGTAAATGTCCAGGGATAGAATTTCAAATACCTCTACTCTTTAAAGAGACATTTGATAACATGTAACATGGGACCCTAGTGCAAGCCTGCATACTTAATTTTGTTTCTGTACACTTATGAATTATGTTGATCCTGAGATGTCAGGCATTATATACTTGCACAATTAACTATGTTTCCTTCATCATATACCCTATCTAGTTATTATTACTACTGAGGTACTTCCCCATATATTTCTGAAAGCTGTGCAATGGACCCTACATAATAAAAGAATTCTGGCCTGAATCCTTTGTTACCATAAACTCTGACTAAGTCAGGACTTATTGATTAATAATTTACCAATTTCTAAGTGATTTTCATTTTAGGTGTTGGAGAAATGCCTCAGTAGTTAACACTTTTCATTGCTGTATCAGAAGACTCAAGTTTGGTTTCTGTCTCCCATACTAGGTTGATCACAACTCTCTGAGTCTCAGACTCCAAGGAGTCCATTGCTGTCCTCAGGCCTCCATGAGTACCTGCACAGTTACACAAACACACAAATATAAAAATAAATAGAATCATTAAAAAGAAGAAATCTCCCCATGTGTGTGTGTATGTGTGTATGTGTGAATGTGTGCATGTGTATACATGTGTGCAATTCATAAGAAGGGAAGAAGACAGCAAATTGATGTGATCTGGACTTGTGTGGGTTGATGTGTCTACCAAAGTGAATGGCAGGATCTATACACACTCCTTCTTATTGACCTGCAAGTTCTATTAACCACTAAATTGTTTCTCCAACTGCAGCTTATTAGTTTTGCCTCTGTTACTACCTTGGAACTAAACAAGAGAAATGGATATGCTTCTCAACCTACCACATGAAATCCAGTTAGCCTGCCTTCACCATGATCATGTTAACCACTTCCACACAGAGCCTAATGGGTACTTTCTCTTGTCTTCTCTTTTAAACATCCCACTCTTCTGCCTGCCTTTGAGTTTCTACAAAGTACAAGTAATATTTGCTGACTCCTTTACTTACAGAAAGGACAGAATGATTCGCCTCTCTGTGTTGATTTCATTTATTTCCACACCTTCATAAACAACCATTAAGCTTCATGTCTCTTGAAAAACTGGGGAGTTTTATTGCTTGTTTCCAGCCTAGAGAAAGCCATGGAAAATTGGATGTCTCATTACTGGAAGACAACAAAATTTTCCTTGTGGCTCTGAGACCTATTATTGCTAAACACATCTGCCCAAAAGAGAATAATAGCATTATTCCTAGACTTTTGAAATAGCCACAAGAATCCGTTTATTCTATTTTCTTCAGTCAGAAACAAGACTTAAATGAACTACTTCAATTTCTTTGATAAAATATGCCATTAGCGAGGAAAAAATAGCAAATGCCTTCCCTTTAGTAGATGAGAATCTTGTGTTGTTCCTAACCTATTCTAACTATTCTAACACATACTTTTTCTCCTGACATGTTCTTGCAGTGGTGTCTTCTTCTCTTGATGGCTATCTTTAGAAATATTGATAGAGACTCAAGATATGAGAATTGGAATTCAGACTCATGAGCCAGGCTATCATTGTAAAAAGTCTAGCTTTACTAGTTATGAAATTTCTTATATTTGTCAAACTCTGGAAGAAGGGAGAGACCACTTATGTTTACATATACTTCTTCAAAAATGTGTATAATGACTTGGAGAGAAGATTCAGTTTTCTGGAGCACTTGCTGTTCTTCCAAAGTACCTAGGTTTGGGTCCCAGCCTGGTTTATGCACACATGGCAGTTATCAGCTAATTATAATTCCAGTTACAGGGGATTTGATACTATTTACTGGCTTCCTCAAATACTGCATGTGCATGCAGGCAAGTACTCAAATATAAAATATGAAACATAAAATATAAATAAATAAATAAGCAAATAATTTTAAAATGGATATGAGTTCATACAAAGAATATTATAGTATTGAGTATTATGTAAGAAAATCTGTGCAAGGATTTGACAATACTTCCTGCAAGAAGAAGCCTTTTGTGTTTATGATAACATTGCATAGATGCTTGCTGTATACAAGCATGAGTCCAAATCTCCAGAATCCACACAAAAATCTAGGCGTGATCATCCACATCTGTCTATAAGCACAGTGTTGATGTGGGAACAAAGGAGGCTCACTGAGCCTTGGTAACTATCTATATCCAGGTTCAGTGAGAGACACTGTAGCTTTGGATTAATGTGGAGACTGATAAAGCAGGACACATAGCATCCTACCCTTGCCTTCATGCTCACACTCAAAGCATGCACTCCCACCCCAGGACATACCCAGAAAGTGCCCACTGTCATTGACCCTCATCACTCCAAACAATGACTGGAATGTTCTGCAATCATACCTGCCATTTCCAGTCTGCATATCATTCAGCATACATAGCTGAAGTATTATCATCCCAGAGAGCTCTCACTCCAAAATGTTACTTCTCAGGGAAATGCCCACAGTAGTCTGCAAAGGATAAAACCAAATTATCCTGTATAATGAAAACAAAACAAAATAACAGTAGTTTAAAAAAAATCTCAAAAGCCATTGTCAAGGACTGTAGAATACTCTTTACCATTTCAAAATATCGCATTTAAGTTTCTGCAATGGCTCTCTGTCTCTCTCTCTCTGTCTCTCTGTCTCTCTGTCTCTCTGTCTCTCTGTCTCTCTGTCTCTCTGTCTCTCTCTCTCTCTCTCTCTCTCTATCTCTCTCTGTGTGTGTGTGTGTGTGTGTGTGTGTGTTTAGAGGATGTTCATCTGAGTGTGATGGTGTGGTTCCTTACAGAAGCCAGAAGAAATTGCCAAACCTCCAGAGCAAGAGTGCTAGGTGGTTTTAAAACACCCAATGTGGGAGCTAGGAATTGAACTCAGGTCCTCTGAAAAAACAATATGGGCTCTTAACTACTTAGTAATCTCCCTTCCCTGCTGCCCCACCCACTACAATACAATTACTTTTTTAAAATATAACATTCAGTGCTTCTTAACAAAGAAGACACAAATCTCATTTTAAAAGTAAAGAACCCAAGGCACATTGAGCAGAAATTCTTTCCTTTGACCCAGAAATTGAAAACTGGGCCAGCTTTTAAGAAACCCCCATGATTGTTAGATGGTAAGAGGGTTGTCAACATGGATATTACACTCATATGACCATACAACTACCTGCTCATTGATAACTGGTGAATTTGGAAAAAGCAACAGTCTTTGATCTCAGTTGTGTACAAACACTGATTCTACCAAGACCCAATAAATAATGCCAAACTTGTGGCCACAGGGATGGTCCTAATTTAAATCAGAGGGTCACAAAAGAAAGCAAAAAGACATGGATGTGGGAAAGGGACCAGTAGGGATTAGGGGATGATGTAGGTGTGAAGGAGACAAGAAAAAAGAGAAAATTCACTATGTCTATGTATACAGCTGTCAAATAACACATACAACTAATAAAAAAGGTGGATCAGAGCATGAACAGCTAGAAAGCTTAAAATATTTACTATTTATCCCTGTATAATGAGAAATACTTATGGATTCAAAGACCACAGAACTTATCTAAGATTATAATGGACTTTAATAGGACATAAAGACACAAAGTACCAACTTTCACCACTACAGAATTTTGATATTTACTGTTTTGTTGTTGGTTGTATGAGCACAGAATCCTTTCTTTAATATTGGCATAGAGTCAATGATGTGGGTGCCATACATAAATGTTCATTAAATTCAATTCCGGTGTAACATTCTCTGATTCAACTTCCTGTTTATTTCCTATAGCTCTTGTGATCTTGGAGCACATCTTCAGCAGCTATATCTACATAGAGTCTTCTAATATGCTTACATGGTTTGCATTTCTTTCAAATTTACTCAGATTGAGGTGATTTTGAGAAAGAAGGATTTTGATTTTATTTGGAGATATCTGCACACCCAACTACCACATATATGTTTCTGTACTTTGCACCTCTGCTGAAATTGGCTTTGCTTTTTGTTTGTTTTTGTTTGTTTGTTTGTTTCTTTATGGGAATATAGGTTCCTTGAGTTTACTTAAAGTTACAATGGTATATAGTTTTCTCACAAATTTGATGACTCATCAGTTTGGTGTAGAAATACATTATTTCTATGTGGAAAAAAACACCATTCGTAATGAAAGACAGATTGCTTGGAAAGCATACTGTTACTTATAAGAGTTGCATTCTAGAACATTACTGTCAATTTGTGTTGAGAACAGCTCTTTTTACCTTCGTCTTTGGAAGTATTTTACGTAATTAAATTCTGTGCAGTTATGATTCTAAGATAATGACTTATTCTACATGGGCTTGCCAAGTAGAGAAAAGTGCCAGGTTCCTGCAACATCAGTCATTAGGGAATGATATTCAAAGTAGGCCAACCATCTTAACCTGTATAAACCACAGTACTGTGTATTCTTCATGGATAACTTGTTTCTGCTGTTATTGAGTTTGTCACAGGACTTGTTAACAGACTTTTTTTTGTCTGATTGAATTCTCCTTTAATCAAGAATTGTAAAACAATAACATCTACACTGCAAACAAAACAAAAACAAGGAGAGTATTCCAGGAAAGAGCTATTATCTTGTGTAAGAGAGAAATAAAATGAACTATAAAGAGAAATCATCTGACAATTGCTTTTAAGATTTATATTATTTATTCTTCCCTCTGTGTATGTATGTGTGAGTGGCGTGTGTGTGTGTGTGTGTGTGTGTGTGTGTGTGTGTGTGTGTGTGTAAGGCTGAAGATATCCTGTAGCTAGAGTAACAGGCAATTATGAACTACCAAATTTGGGTACTGAGTACAAAACTCAGGTCCCCTGCAAATGCTCTTAACTTCTGAGTCATTTCTCCACTGCCAGATGACAATCTCCTGTAAACAGTACCTAGTCTCTGTTCTTCTTTCCCGTTTTCCTTTAGTTATTATTTCTTTGTATATATGTCTCTGTTGCTCCCTTCTTCCTCCATCGAGATCAAAACACTGTGTTCTTTTAACCTCAGAATGATGAAATCACCAAATAGAGTGTTCTGATGATCTAGGGACCCCACAATACTAGAACAAAGACAGACTCAGTGGATTACCAGACATAGTCCCTTTAAAATATGTCTGTCCCTCTCAACATTTCCTAGACTCAATGAATGTAATGGTTAGTAGAGATTGTCAGGATAAAAGGCTCCATAGACATCTAAGAAATAAATAAGCCTTTGTGCATTCCTGTGTATAATTATCTAGACTAGGCTAATTTAGGTAGAAAGACCCAGTTTATGTTTTGGTAGACCAGCTTTATGACCTGGGTTCCTGTTCTTTAAAAAAAGAAAAAGGAAGTTTTAAATGAATATTTTCATACTCCTTTGACTCATAGCTCTGGATTCAATGAGACTACCACCTCAAGCTCATGTGGCCATGCCTTCCCTATTGTGATGGACAGCATCTTCAAGCTGTGTGCCATTTGTGTTGCTTTTGTCAGAGTGTTTCATAACAGTTACAGAAAATGTAAGTCATACAAAAGAAGATCCCTTAGTGTTTAAAGTACCTGTAATTAGCATTTAGAAATTTAACAAATGCAGATTCAGTGCTTCACCCTTCCTTGTCAGTCTCATTAACAGCTCTCTCAGAAAAACTAAGTCTAAGAATTCTTGCCTAAGTGAATGGCATTATGCTGAAATTTGATTTTTATGAGTTCACTTTTTATTTTTAATTATGTGCACATGTATATGTCTTTCTGTGTGTATGAGCACACATGTGCATTGTCTCTGATGGTAAGAAGACAGAATCATATATCCTAGAACTGGAGTTATAGGAAGTTGTGAACAACCATGGGAACCAAAGTTGAGTCCTCTGCAAGAGCAATATACATTTTTACCTGCCTAGTCCTCTCTCTAGCCTTGATCTGTATATATTTAATTGCTTTTTATTGTCTTACTGCACTGGCTACTACTTCTATCAAAATGTCACAGGAATTTCAAATGGAGGTAATAACATGATTCCTAGTTTGAGAAGAAGAAAAAATCTAGTCATTTGTCACAAAATATGATTTTACCCCTAGGCTTCCTCTTGAAATCATTAAATAATTCAAATAGTTTTTCTCTTGTTCTACTGTCCAAAAGGTTTTCATATGTGTGTGTATGTGTTAGATATTTACTTTCTAATGTGAAACTTTTTGTGATGCCTAGTATGAATACCTCTATGACTAAATGTGTTTGTATGTATATACATAATTTTACATTTTATATTTTATTAAATATTTCTGTAACTGGCATCAGGAAGAAGAACAACAGTCTTGTCTTTTTTGTTTTGTATTATTTTTGTCTAACTTTAAAATCACAACTTAATAGCTTTATTAACTATTTTTATAAGAAATGTGGAATTAGGTATTTCTTAAATCATGGATAGACATATCCAGTGAATACATCTTTCTGTTAGTTTGTGGGTGTAACATCTATGTGATGTCCACAGGTGGTGCCTCAGAACTTTCCTGCCATCCTTCTGCTCTTAAGTTTCATCTGCTTCCCCCCATTAATCAATCAAGGAAGTGACATAAATATCATAGATGGCAAAATAGTCAATGTTATCTTATTTTGATCACTCTGATTATTTGTGAGTCTCCTTATTAGCTACATTAAGCTAAGTTAATCTTGGATCCATATTTTTTAATGCTAGAAAAACCTAGGAGGATATATCTACACACACACACACACACACACACACACACAATTGAATCTTACAAGGCTTGGCAAGACTAGCTCTCTTATTCCCGCAAATGTCTGAGATACGTTGAGGTTGATTATTAAGCTTGTACTAACATGCACACCCTATTCCATTCAGTAAATTATGTGCAAATTTTGACCCATTTTACTGTCATCCCATGGTCTGAGGACAAGCAACACAATCAGTTGAGAGCATGACTCTGACCAGAAAGTCCCAGATTATTAGACCCCTTGTAAGATCCACTTCCCCATCAACAGATTCACATAATTCTCACCAATAAATTAAAACCAAATAAAATTAATTTTTCTCACTTTTCCCAAGAGACAAATTTAGCAACAGAATATTGACAAAGATTTCTACCACTATCATTTTTTTTTCTAATTACACTTAGCCCTACTTAAAGAGATCATAGAAAGGATGTGAATGGCTCTCCAAGGCTGCCCTCTTCAGCAAGTGATACATATCTTTTAAAGCCACTGCAGTTGCCTTAAATTCTTGAGTAATGTTGGATAACATTCTGTGTATCCAGCCCATATTTTCTTTGTGTATTTCCTGAGTCCTTGCTACTCATGCAGAAGTCTGGATTCAGTTCCCAATATACATATTCAGCATCTAACAAATGCCTGAAACCTCAGCACCATGGTAATTGAAAACATCTTCTGACCTTCACACATACACATATACATGTAGTATACATACCACATACACACATAGACACACACACACACACACACACTCATTGTTTGTGCATATATATATGTATAAATGTACATATATATTATTATACATATATATCATTACATATACATATAATAATATATATATTATTATGTATATATATGCATATATATACACATACATATTATTTCTGTGCCCAAATTCATGATCCTAGGACCCTACTGTTGAGTCTTAAACATATATCAACATTACCAGGCTATAGTGGAAGCCTGCACTGTTTGGAAGCAAAAATGCTGAACAGAAAATTAAAAGTGTATTAGTTTACTTTTTACCTCTATCTGGTAAACTAATCCATTCATTAGAAAATCCGTTAGAAAAATACAAATGCATATGACGTAAACTTGATTTTATAGAAATCTACTAAAAGATTCATTTTTTAATGGTATTTCTAAAAACTATAATGCATGTAAAATATTTCATTTAAATCATCTTGCTTGAAAATAGAAAGTAACATACTTACTTTTGTCTATTTGTTTGGGTTTTATCTTATAAAATTTGGAATACAAAAGAGCTTATTACCACACATATCAATGAATTTCATGTCCTTTCTTCAGTCCCTAGGACAAATCTTTCACACTTCCATTTTCTTCTTAAACTATGGAGAAAATCTTATGCACATGGTTTCTTCATGCTAATCACATGGAGTTTCCATGACACTGCATGTCTCCCAATTTCCTCATATCTTACTTCGTAAGCTGTGTGTGTTTTGGATTTGTTTTATTTTCATTATAAATACAACCCAAGGCAATCTCAGTTCTGTGCAAGTGTGTACCTATCTCCCTTGGAGGCAACAATGTATGCTTTTTGATGTGTCATCCCTTCCCATTAGAAATGAAAATTTTCTTTTCTCCAAGAGAGTCTCACTAGGAAAACAAACTACTCTTAAGTGTAGGCTGTATGCCCAGCACTAGATGGCCAACACAGAAGGAACTCAGAGGGATCTTCGGAGGTTCCTTTCATTGTCTTGTAATGTTCTATCGGGGTTTTCCTTTTTAAAAATGTGTATCTTATTACTTTTTGCATTTTATTTTTAACTTACTTTCCTTACAATTCTCTCCTTCCACCCTACAGGTACTTTGCATTTATATTAAGGCTTCTTTCCAGTTTAGTGATTTTATTGGATTCCTGAATGTGTGAAGGAGTAGGTCTCTGCTATTTGTTCCTTCTTGTGGATCCTTTTCCTACTCTTTGCTTTGCCTTACTCTAATGTATTAGGTTTTTTGCTTTTGTTTTATCTTACTTTTATTTTATTGTCATCTCTATGAAGCTTGTTAGTTTTTCAATGAGATCCAGAAAGGAGGTGGATCCAAATGGGAAAGGAGGTGGAAAGGAGCTGAAAGGAGCAGAGGGAGGGGAAACTGAAATCACTATACATTTATGGGGAAAAATCTACTCTCAATGAAAAGAAAAAAAATTAGAGAGATAAGAAATGAAATTCCTTCTCAAAAGATAACTAGTGTTAACTGTTAGTCTTACTAAATCAGTAGCCTTCAGAAGCTCTTTATAAAAATCCACTGAGTTGTGTGCCCTACCCATTTTCAATCTCTGGCTTGTGCTAGTTTTCCAATTCCTCCTTCCATCACAGCTCCTCTCCAGCTGTGTTTTGTCTCTCTGTGGCTCATTGCTATCTGTCCTTAATGTGGGTCAACATTTTACAAACTAGTTCAAATTGACCTCATTACTTTTCCATTATCCATAGTGTTCACATTGACTGTTTTCCTCTGTTGCTCCCTATTTTCCATAAACCTCATTTGAATTTCAGTGTTATGACCAAGTTAAATCCAGTACTACATTTCTCTTAGTTTCTCAACCCTGACGTTTCTCAGGGTGACGTGCATATTTGAATCCCCTCTTACTTTCTTGTGGTATTCTGCCTTTGCTTCTTGTCTAGAGGACCCCTGGATTACTAAGCCTTATAACTACAGATATTTATTTCATGTGCAATCATAGAAGAGAAAACCTTGCTGATGTCACATAAGGAAAGACATACATATATACTTGCACATGCAAGTATGCATATACACATATAATGTTCATGAACCATATAACTAAGAAAATTTCAAAATTTAACTGTTATAGATTTATTCTAAGAATTAAAATAATGCATTAATGAATTTTCTTGCTACTATATCTAAATACCCAACAAAAAGCAAGTTAAGAAAGGAAGGATCTATTTTGGCTTATAACTCAAAGAGATGTATTCTTCATCATGAAGAAGAAATGACAGAAGGGTCATGATGCTGACTGGTCACATTTCATTTGCAGTCAGATAACCGATAGTGAAAAGTAAGTAGAACCTGGATAGGACCTTATGACACTCCCCCAGTGATACAATTCTTTCTGTGAGCAAGACTCCATCTTTTGACATTTATAAAACTACCTTATAAACCAGGAATCAAGTGGTGAAACACACAGGACTATAGGGAATGTGTTAGAATCAAACCACATCGAATATCCAACATACTAGTTAGCAAGCAATCAGCCTCAAGGAATGTTCACTCAGCTGCTAGAAGTTGTTGTACCATTGCTAGGACACTGATTGTGGGTGAAGAGACACACAAAATTTAACCACTCAGATGGTGGTCCATGAACTTCTGCGCTATAGCAAGTAGTCGATAGTGTTCAATGCAATAGTCCCCATCACATGAATGACCTGAGTTAAACAAACAAACTAACAAAAAAGAGGTTGTAACCAGTAAGATATCAAGCTACCTGGCAGGAACAGATATTCCTTGCTAAAGCACCAAATGAGTAGGACTGGTAGATAGTGACCTAACGTAATCTTGT
The DNA here is from genome assembly GCF_008632895.1 of Mastomys coucha. Taxonomy (NCBI): domain Eukaryota; kingdom Metazoa; phylum Chordata; class Mammalia; order Rodentia; family Muridae; genus Mastomys; species Mastomys coucha. The sequence goes on from NW_022196903.1 coordinate 74,576,896, forward strand.
GTGTGTGCATGCACAAGTGTGTGTGCCTGCCCATATGTGTGTGTATGTGTATGTGTGTGAGAAAGAGAGAGAAAAAGAGAGAGAGAGGTTGATATAGTTGTATATAGAGATCAATCACTTTGCCTCTTTGGTGATTCAGAGTCTCTGCCTAATTTTAAAGCATGCTGATTCAGCTTGGCTAGCCTGGCCAATAACTAGGATCTGCCTGAATCTGTTTCATCAGTACTGGGATTACAAACATGCACCATTTGGCCTGATTTTTATCTGGGTGCTGTAGACCTGACCTTGAACCCTCATGCTTGTGCAGAACATACTTTCTTGACTTAGCAATTTCCCAGACCCATAGATAGCCTTTCTGTACGACATTTTAAATATATAAAAAACGAAAATATTACTAGAAATAGGATCATCAACAAGTACAAAATTAGGAAAGCTCCCTTATGAATAAACACCACATGCATTTGGAAGTAACCCTCACATATTTAAGGCAGAATTCCTTGAGCCATATGACCTATTTTTTTTCCTTTGCACACCATTGAATGCTTCTTTCTGGACTATAGTTGAGACTTTGCATAGATTTGCATTCTTTACTTGGGGTTACAATAATATATTACAAAAATTGTCTGAGCATGACTTGGGCTGCTCCCAAGCTCATCCTTTGTTCTTTTTGAACATTTACTAACCTCTTTCGAATATTCTTGCTTGAGGAATTATCAGCATATTCCAAGTCTGCTATCATGTTCCCCGCCTGGAGCATAGACTTACCTATTGTGGATGCAGCAGAAGACATTATAGGCTACTTAACCACGGCTCAGGACCAATTTACTTCAACCCTGAGACCCTGGCTAGCAGAAGTTTGACAACAGCTATAAAGACTACTTTAGTGGCAGAACTGGAAAAGATTTAATATTAAGGATTACATTATTTTCAATATTTCAAATTTTGTTAAGTATGTAGGTTGTAAGTGTGTGATATGTGTGTCCTGGTGCTTACTCATGTGTAACAATGCCAGTGGTTCACATGTCAGAGCATATGTCTGGATGTCAGAGGAGAACCTTGGGTGCTGGCTCTTGCCTTCCACCTTGTTTTAAAAAGGAGTCTCTTATTCACTATTTCAAAATCCAGATGAGCTGGCCCATGAGCCTTGGGGTTTTCTTTTGTCTCCATTCTTATCTTAGTGTAAGCATATTGGAATTTATAGATATACTTTGCTGCATATAATATTATGTGGGTTTTGGGTATCTGAACTCTGGCACTCATCCTTGCACGATGAAAGCTTTATATCCAGAGGCATCTCCACAGAACAATAATTTCTACCTTTGTAATTTAAATAATCAATGTATTCTATCCAACTTTTCTCTGACTAGAAAATATGAACAACAAATAAGAAACTCCACTATTTTTATACATAATGCAAACAGTGAATACTAATTTTTACCTACCAAACATGAAGACAATCTTTTGTCATGGGTTCTTCTGTGATATTCACAACTAAAAATTGAGTTCACCTTATATGATGTGACTAAGGTTTCTTTTCAATTATAATGAAAATTATTTCACTGTTCTAACACAATCTTCCAACTGATAATAACGTGAGGGAATGGAAAGGATGCAATTTTTTTCCCTTGAGAAAGGTAATTTGAAGACATATGCATGGCAAAACCAGCTAAGATGGGAAATGAGCTATAAATGACTGAGATAATTGCCAACACCCTAATTAAAAACCAACTTTGTTTGCAGTTTTGATGTATTACTTTTACTTCAGATATGAAATAAATCCCAAAAAGGAAGAGCAGCTGAAAGAGCACCCACATACATCTCAGAAAATACCTTGCTTTGAACAATTAAGAACCAAGTGCAAAAGAGACTTCAGACTTAACTGGAATTGCTTAAATGCTATTTAATTTAAGTCAAAAGGAGGCAGCTTCATAAGACACATTCTCTAATTTTTTTTTGCTCACTCTTTATTAATAAGAAGATTTGCATGAAAATAGAATCTCTGCTGCTCGAGGCTTTTGTTTTATTATAATGACTTGATAAACATAAAAGTTAAAATAGGTACAACATTATCTGATTCACCACACAAAGCTCTGCAACTTAAAAATAGGACCAGGGGAGATGAAATTATCTTTCTTATGTGAAGCTAGGCACCTTATTTCACTTTGCTTGGAAATCCAATCTGCTAAACCCCTTTTGTGTGAGATGTTGTTGTATCTGTAATGGATAGTTCTGAGTCTGTCTCCAAAGTAGTGGGGCAATGGAACTCATTATTTTTTTTATATCACCCCGTTCTGTTTTTTTTCAAATATATGACCTCTTTGTTATGCACTATTATTGACCTCTTTGTTATTCACTATATGTGTGTGTGTGTGTGCGTGTTGTGTCTATATACATATATGCCCCTAAATATAACCTGTTTGGCCTGTATGCTGATTTCAGAGCTGACTGTTTGGCACTCAACAGTCTATTATTGTGCTCTTCCCTGGGGAAGAGCATCTCTCCTGCCCTCCTCCCATCTTTACTCAGTTGCCTATCATTCTTTGTTCTTAGAGTTCTTAGCACTAAGGTAACACTGAAACTGCATGGTCCTATTTTCCCATCTGCTTCGGCATTATTTCAATTAAAGTAAAGACATTTAAATTTTGCAGAGAGGAAGGGTAGAATTAATGAGAATTGAATAAAGAACCTACTTTATTTTAGCTTAAAATTTTGTAAGTCAATTAAAGACATAATTTAATATCAATTTTATTAATTCTCTCTCTGTGTTTGTGTGTGTGTGTGTGTGTATGTGTGTGTGTGCATGTGTGTGCATGTGTGAATACAGGTGTCTACAGAGCCCAGATGAAAGTATCATATATCCTGGTGCTATATTTTTAGGACATTGTTCTGGGAACTGAATGCTGAGTCCTCTGCAGTGTTGGTGTACAGTGTTACATCCTGAGCCATCTAACCTGCCCATTTTTACTCTGTTATTTCATTGCCAATGAATCTCATCAGAAGCCCCCAGCCCCCAGAGATTTCATCTTTCCACACACATTCCATTGATTTATGAGGTTCAGATCATATTCAGGATCCAAACATAATTAGTCTTTTCTGCTACTTTGCTGATTTGCTGATAACTACCTCCTACATTGAAACATTTTTAAAAAATTTCTAAATCCATGTGACTTACTCAATGTTTTTTTTAACCTGCTTTCTGTACTTATACCTACAAGAAATGTGTGTCCATTTAATTCATAGACATCCAGAAATGTTATTTGTAGGCTTTAGATATTGGAGCAAGATATGCATTCACACTGGTAGGATCATATTCAATAAGGGTACACAAAAATACCACATATTCATTTGTTTTGCTGGTGCTCATAAGCATCCATTCCAGTGTGCAGTGTGCGATGTGATGTGTGAAGTTTGTAAATCCCTGTATTATCACATATGACCTACTCTTTATGTAAAGGAACCTTGAGCATGAGATTTCAGCCATAAAAGTGTGCTAATAAAAAGACATGATCTTGGGGCAGAAAAAACACTGCTTAAGCACAAGGACAACAGTCTGATCCCAGACCCCAAGTATGGAAAGCCAGGCAGAGTGCCTTGCACTTACAATGCCAGCATTGGAAAGGCAGAGATTAGTGGAGCTGAAAGACTCCATTACCAGCCAGCTTTTCCAAATTGATGCATTTCAGTCCACTGAGAGACCGCCTCAAAAAACAAGTTGGACAGTGACTGACATTTTTAAACACACATAAACTGAGAGAGAGAGAGAGACAGAGACAGAGACAAAGAGAGAGACAGAGAGAGACAGAGAGACAGAGAGACAGACACAGACACAGACATAGAGACACAGAGACAAAGACAGAGAATTACAGACAACAGTAAGAGTAATACTTAGAACAATAGCAACAATAAATCCCGATTTTTAAACACCACTTGTCTCAATGTTCGTCTACTTTTTCTTACTATTTATCTTTGTAGAAACACCCTTTCTTCTTATGAAAAAAAACAGAGTTTTTTTCTGTAGTACTATTAAAATAGTTATTTGTGGATCACTGGAGTCATAAAGAGAATTAAAATACTGATAGACACATACACTCAAAACGAATGCTCTCTGTGCTTCTCATCATCCACTCTTCCAGGCTAGAACTATTTGATAATTGTACTCTAAGTCCTTTGATACTGCTAACCAGCAGTGGGGAGTGACTGCTACAATAGAACTTCTATGAGCCACTCAATAAAGAAAGGATACTGATATTAGGAGTGGAAGGATGCTGCCTTTGAAGCAGCTCCAACCACTACCTCTTTGAAGGTGCTTTAAAAACACATTGACTATAAAATACTATGTGCTGTCCTTTCATTTGTAGCCGAAAAGGGATTCTAAGGATAGTTCAATAAGAGTTAACTATTTCAAAATACAGAGCCTATGTGTATTGAAGGTGATAATGATTGGGCATGGTTCAAAGCTGCATTTTCTAGTTAGTAACTATAATGAGATAATTAATTAGAAGAGTTCACAAACCTAACAGTGTTTTACTTTTCTTATCTACAATTTACCCTTATTTAAAACATCTGTTGTTTTCTAGTGTGTGTGTGTGTGTGTGCATGTGTGTCTGTGCGTATGTGTGAGAGCATGCATGTAAGTACAGTGCCTGTGGAAGCCAGAAAAAAAAGGCATCAGATCCCTGTAACTGTAATTACAGGTGCTGGTAAGATGCTCTATGTGGCTGCTGTGAACCAAACATAGGTCCTCTGTAAGAGCAGCAAGTTCTTTGGGACTGAAGAAATGGCTTTGCACTTAAGTGCTCTTGCAGAAGTCCTGGGTTTGGTTCCCAGCTCCCATGTAGCATCTCACCTCTATGTGTGAGTGAAGCTACAGGGGATCCGATGTTTTCTTTTTGTCTCTGTGATTAACAGTCATTTGCCTGATGCATATACATATAGACAGGTAAAATACTCTTGTAACAAAATAAATTAAATGCATCTTTAAGAGTAGTGAGTGGTCTTATGCTAAACTCTCTATCCAGGCAAAATATGAATTCTTAAGGGAAAAGGAAAAATAAATTTCAGTTCAGTTGGTTTCTGCTTCTCTTAATTACTAAAAATTCTGTCCAATTTTCTAGAGGCCTTTTATGATACCCATACACTGAGAATGTGAACCACTCTATTGAGTAATTGAGGACATCTCCTATCCATGTCACATTCTACCTTTGCATCCTATAACATAATCACTATACATCTACTGATTAGTTTGAACCCACACAGGTCTATCACGGACTTTTCTCCATATTCTATTACAAAATAGCCTTTTAAATGGGGGATAACTGTAACTATGTACAGTTCTACTAAACTTATGATATGTAATGTCAAAGGGAACTTGTGAAGTTTCTGAAGATTCTTCCACTTAGTAACCTGAGACAGAAGCCATTTCTTTTGAAATTCAGTTCTTGGTTATCTTTAACCAAGCAAGCATTATTCAGGAATTCCTGTGAAGGACATGAACTTTCTTCCCACCTCTAGTATTGCTCATCCATAGACTTACAAACCATCTTCCATTATGAGTATGGTCAAATGTAGTCAATGATGGCATCTTGATACATTTTTAGGCAAATGTTGTGTTCCATGATGATTTCCACTCAACTTTGGGCTTTTATATCAAAAGGATCAGAAGGTAATTGTGATGGTTATTTTTATCTGTCAACTTGACAGGAGCTTGAATCAACTGAGAAGTAAGTATAAACGAATAAATGGATAAATATTTAGATCTGGTTTGGCATGTGGGCTCTTCTGTGGGAAATGATGTTGATTTTTAACTGATTGGTTGATATAGAAAGACTGAGCCCATTGTGGGTGAAAGCATTTGCTAAGCAAGTGGATCTGAACTATATGAAAAAAGAAAGTCAGCTAAGACAACAAGTAGGCAAGTGACTCTGCGTGAATCCATTTCTTCCTGCCCTTGTCTGTGGAAGTAATGTGATTAGCTACTCGAGTTCTTGCTTTGACTTCCTGCAGTGATGGACTGTTACAGAGAACTCTAAGATGGATAAAACTTTTCTCACCTTAGTTGCTTTTTGTGAGGGTATTTTATCACAGCAACAGAAACGAAACAAGAACTATTCTCCTTTCTGCTGTGTTTTCTACAGTGATATTATTTTGCTAGGATCTCATTCATCTTCTGCACATTGCAATCAGATATGGAGAAGGACAGAGAATTGGTGAAGGAAACATGGTTGTTACTGCACTACATATCTATTGAAGCTGCAAATCTACACACACAGATATCAATTTGAATTATTTAGTTGCCTTTCTAAATGAGGACACTGAGATTGACTAAAGTAAGAACTCTGTGAAACAGTAACATGCCCAAGTTACATTCATAGGCACTAAAGCTGCCTGTATGATTCCAAATCTTCTGTTTCTCCTTCTGTCTGTATTGTTTTACAGACATTGTATCATTAGCTTTATATGTTCTGTTGGAATAATTTCTAATAACTTATGTGTTAGAATGATAGCTATGTTACATTAAAGCTTCTATGCAATGATTTTAAAATGTCATATGAAGACTTCTGAGCATAAGAGGGAATGCAGTCAGAAACTCACAGAAATTATGAATGCATGCATATGAGCAGGCTTCTCAACAGTTAGATACACAAGGGAATCTGGGAGCTATGCCTATCACTGTTTGCTACCAATAACATGAGTGAGAGTGGAAATCATTGCTGCTATTATGTACTTGCTGATGACATCATCAGGCCGCAACTGATAGTTCCAATCCAGTTGTCACATCCTTCAACTAAATTAACCACAAATAAAGCATAAGTCTAGGAGAAAAACTAAAGAGTAGAAAGGTAGGTTGCTGGAATGGAAGGGCAATGAGAGTATACCATAAAGGAATTAGAATGCATAATACATATGCAAGAAATTGTCAAACAACAAATGTCATCAATAAAAATGATCAAAGTCCCAATTTGTCAAACAACAAAAGTAAACAACATAATGACCAAAACCCAACAAATTATGTCTGGCATCTTTGTACTCTCGATATCGAATCTAGTAAACAAAAAACATAAACCACCTTCCAAATAATTTTATAAATTAACTGTAAGAGAAATACCAACCATTTTCAGATGGAATTGATGCATGCTTTGGAGCTCCTCAGGCAATGTCTGAGATATGGACACTAACAGAAACACTGAAATTTATTAGGTTCTAGGAATAACTATCAAAAACTACAAGTTACTTTCTTATATTTTCCATATTGCCCTGGAACATATATTTGGTTTTTCCACTTGAAGTGAGAAAAGCTTTATTAAAAATAAAATCTTTAGAATATGGCAGCAAACATTACTAGTGCTTTGTGAACAAGCAACTTCTGTGATGTAGTAGTGTAAATAGTCATGTAAACAACAGCTCTTCAGACTCAGTTCTTTAAGAAGAAAATAATCCTTTACTTCTAAGCTTTTGATTAGAAAATATGGAAACCTATTTCAAAGTAACTGTTTATTTTAGCAGAACAAAATATTTAGATATCACATTCATTCCTTTTCTCATGACTATGACAAAATATCTAATAGAAGTAACCTATGTGTGTTGGGGGTGTTTGTAGCAGTTTCAGAATGATTTTGGCAGTTGTGTTGGAGAAGGAAAGGTGGTGGTAATGTTCTCTCCATGGTGTCAGGAACAAGAGACAGTAGCTCCTCAGAAGACACAAATCAAAGGAGCAAAATTCAACTGAAGGAGGACCTGGAGTATTAGACTTTAAAGACCCACCCCTAGTAACTGACTTGTTGCACAGGTTCAATTCCCTTAAGGTTCCTGACCTTCAAAATAGTGCTATAGACTGGGGACCAAGATTTGAAAAAGGACTTCATTTGGGAGCATCTTAGATTTGAATCACAAGAAATATGTGTCATTCATTCCATAAAGTACCTTGTTATTTTATGAATATAATGGGGAAGTTAAAACTCTAAAGAAGTGAGAACCTGGGCTTAGAGAGATAGCTCAGCAATTAAAAGCATTTGTTACTCTTCCAGACAGGATGAATTTAGTTCCTCCACTTACCTAGCTCACAACTGCCTGAGTTTCAGGGGACCTAACAGTCTTTTCTAATCTCCATGGGCACAGTGTTCACAAGCACAAATAGATATATATGTACACAGACACACATGCATCATGCATAAAAATATTGTTTTTAATTCTTAACACACGTAAACACACATAAAGTATTTTAATTTTAAAAATTAATAAGCCGGGCAGTGGTGGTACATGCCTTTAATCCCAGCACTTGGGAGGCAGAGGCAAGTGGATTTCTGAGTTTGAGGCCAGCCTGGTCTACAGAGTGAGTTCTAGGACAACCAGAGCTATACAGAAAAACCTTGTCTCAAAAAACCAAAAAAATAAAAAATAAAATTAATAAAAGAGAGACCCTACTATACAATAGGGTAACTCTTTCACTATAGTTTAGTATTATTTAAGCAACATGCACCACATTCCAAGGTTACATCTTTCTCTTCAGAACCCCATGACACCTCTGTGTATCTTCAAGGAGGGCTTTATGGGGAGCTGGATACATTCTCCAGTCTTGAGTTCCAGGATAAGTACAGGATTTAAAAATTCTAGGTCATGCTTCAGTCCTACTTAGAAGGGGAAAAATTATGGGAATGATTTGTGTGGAAACAGAGGGATAGACATATAGTAAAGAGGCAAATGGTCAAAGAGATCACTATACATTGTGTTTATGTGTGAAATTACCCATGAACAAAATTAATAAAACAGCACTCCATAGATCCTGTGTATAAGTGACAATTATTTTGTTCCTGTAGAAACAATGTGGAAGTACTGCCATGCAAAGGGCAGAAGCTTAGGGGAGGCTGTTTATATTTCCCTTTGTACAGTGCATATGCTTACCATAGTAGAACACAGCTATTCAGCACAGCCAAGGAGCCATACAGAGAAAGCAATTTCAAAACTGGTTTGTGTGTCTGCCTGGATGTCTTAACCATCAATTTGCTTCAGACTTCTAGGTCAGTGAGTCTATATCAAGCACTCAGCTTAGGTTCCAGTGACTCTGATAACACTGGAAGAGGAAGTGTGGAGTCACCTAAAAATGAAGCATCTAAACTCTATAGACAAGCAAGGAGCATGGAACCAAAAACTAACAATTCAAGGATAGAATAATGCAGCTAAACAAGAGTTACGAGATAAAAGTAAATATAACTCTCAGGAAGTGGAGTTAGAACATAATTTTGGAAGAAAACTATCACAGGAAGCTAATATATTTTAGACTTCATCTGCTTCAATTCTATATGCAAATTAGAACTAAGTTAAAATATGATATAAGCTAATTTTACAAATCAATGCACATGTTTAATGCTGGAAGTGTCAGATACATAGAGTTCTCAAATTAGCCATAAATACCAGAAAACAAACGGACCACCCATTAAATCAACCAAATCCAGCAGTTTACAAAATGCAAAAGCAAAAACTTAAATTAAGCTAATTTCTTAGTGTAAAATATGGAAACTCAATAAATAGTCCTTCAAATGCATATTCATAGAGAATTCTAACTGCAATTAAGTTATTAAGTCAGAGTTTTTTAACCATTCTATAGATGATAAAAAGATTGGAGGGAATCAGAAGATGGCACGGTATGTAAGGGAATTGGTGACAAGCTTGATGACTTGAGAAGTGTCAGTTATCTTCTGACCTCCATATGCAAACTGTAGTGCACATGCATATGTGAGTACATGTACGCACACACGCACACATGCTAGCACACACACACACACATGCATACACATGCGCACATGTGCACACGTGAAAAATAGGAAAAATAGAATGAAAAGAATTGAAAGAATAAAATAAGGAAACAAGATGACAGGCACAGTGTCTATCTGACATTTGGCTGGTATGGATATTAATTTTTCTGAGCATTATTTATTATTACAACTTGTAAAGTACTTTCAACTTTTCCAAGCAATCATTTAAATAGAAATATTTTTAAAAACCAAAACAACAAAAATTGAGATAAAATCTGAGTATTTTACAAAAAAAAAAAAAAAATAAGATGATAAAAATAGTCCTAAAATTCAATCACCTCACTAACCAGAGTTAGTCTGGAGAAGGCACAGTGGTTTAGGGTACTGGCTACCTTTAAGAAGACAGGAATTTGCTTCTCAGCACCCATAAGGTAGCTCACAGTTGTCTAATCTGCCTCCAGGGGATGCTAGTCCCTCTTCTGACTTCTGTAGTCATCTTCACTTATGCACACAAATCCTCATGCAGACATATAACTAAAAGTAACAGAAAATAATAATAATTTTAAAAATTAGTTTCTTTTTGCAATATTTTAGTTAATTTTTTATCACTTTCCTTTTTTTAATTAGATATTTTTTCTTTATTTACATGTCATATGATATCTCCTTTCCCATGTTCCCCTCCAACAAAAAGAAAAAAGGAAAAAAAATTTTAAAAAAAACCCTGTTCCCTCTCACCAGCCCTCCCCCCACCCCTGTTCAACAACCCACCCTCTCCTGCTTTCTTGCCCTGGCATTCCCCTATACTAGGGCATAGAAGCTTCACAGGACCAAGGGCCTCTCCTCCCATTGATGACTGATTAGGCCATCCTCTGCTATACATATGATGCTGGAGCCATTAGTCCCACCATGTGTACACTTTGGTTGGTGATTTAGTCCCTGGAAGCTGTGAGGGTGCTAGTTAGTTCATATTGTTGCTCGTCCTAAGGGGCTACAAACCCTTCAGCTTCTTGGGTCCTTTCTTTAGCTCCTTCTCTGGGAACCCTGTGTTCAGTCCAATGGATATTTGTGAGCCTCTACTTCTGTATTAGTCAGGTACTATCATAGCCTCTCAGGAGATAGCTATATCAGGCTCCTGTCAGCCAGCACCTGCTGGCATCTACAATAGTGTCTGGATTTGATGATTGAATATGGGAAGGATTCCCAGGTGGAGTAGTCTCTGGATTGTTCTTCCTTCAGTCTCTGCTCCATAATTTGTCTCTACAACTCCTTCCATCAGTATTTTGTTCCCCCTTTTAAAAAGGAACGAGGCATCCACACTTTGATCTTCCTTCTTCTTGAGTTTCTTGTTGTTTGTGGATTGTATTTTGGTTATTCCGAACTTCTGGGCTAATATCCACTTTCAGAGAGTGCATACCATGTGTGTTCTTTTGTGATTATGTTACCTCACTCAGGATGATATTCTCCAGATCCATCCATTTCCCTAAGAATTTCATAAATTCATTGTTATTAGCTGAGTAATACTCCATTGTGTAGATGTGCTACATTTTCTTTATCCATTCCTCTGTTGAGGGACATCTGGGTTGTTTCCAGTTTCTGGCTATTATGAATAAAGCTGTTATGAATATAATGGTGCATGTGTCCTTATTACATGTTGGAGCATCTTCTGGATATATACCTAGAGTGGTATAGCTGAGGCCTCTGGTAGAATTATGTCCAATTTCCGGAGGAACTGGCAAACTGCTTTCCAGAGTTAATTTCTTTTTTTCATCAGAGAGAACAATTTGTTGTCTCAGTATTTCACAGCTTCCTTATTCCCATAGTGACAAAGTTGTGTAACTAAAGAGCCATTTATTGACTGGTTATCCATTCCACAAAGCATTTGAGCAGTTTTCCTACATAAGATTCAGAAATTAAGATGCCAAGACTGACCCTTAAAAGTATTTATACCTACACAAAAGCTTGCACTAGAACAGCTCTAGGTCTACAACCTATAAATGACCATGGCATCCTCTGATGGGTGATTGACATGGATGAAAAAAGAGGAAAGATGAACCAGAAAGGCTCACTGATATTTATGACCATCAAGCACAGGCATTTATCAGAAGCCACACATAAAAAAACAAGCATTAATATGAGCAATGATGTTTAGTAATGAATAATACATCTTTGTTTATTCATGATATCACAATATATCACACTGAAGAGAAACATTAACAGTTTATGAAAAATTCTGTTATTGTCTTTTTAGTAGATGTAAAACTCCTATAAAATACCTAAAAGTCAAAAGGAAGGCAAATTTGTAATTACCATTTTCTAGTAAATCCTAATCTTCATTGATGAATTGTAGAGAGTTTCATTTCAGAATGAATGATTAGTATTCAATATAAGACATATACTATAGAAAACAAACAAAAAGAAGTCACATAATATGTTAATATATGCAAATTATACTAATATAGAGGAAAACAAAAATTGGTAAGTTAAATGGGAAAATTTTCACAGTGAATTGCAGCATTTTATCTTAGAAAAATTGGATCAAAAGAGTGTGAGATTATCTAATCAAGTATAAAGGATAAAAATGATAATACAAAACAAGAAAGATAATGTGATTTCAACACAAAAACAGAAGTTAAAAAATGAAAATATATGTTATTATATCCAAGAAATTATCAAATTTAAAAATCATTTCTTTTAGTTCCTTACCAAAATTTTACAAACTCAAAATCCCTGAAGCTACCATTACGGTGTTATAGTGTTTAGTAAAAAACTAAAGACGGTTTAAAAGAAAAGCAAGAGTCACAGAAAATATACTTATGTGATTTCTCTTTTACCCAATTATTAGAAATAAAAAAACCTGTTTATACCATGCACAACTTGAGTAGACTAGTGAATGCATTGTAGAATAGTTGCATCAGACTGCGTACAGTACCCACCTCCACACATACTTATATTTCTATGGTAGGAGCCCCAAGACCCTCTCCTATATTCAAATGCATAACAAACTGCTGTGTAATGACTTTCTGCTATTATTCCTATATGACCAGCACTTTCCCAGTCTCCTTCCTCGCCAGCCGGAGCTCACCACCCTGCTACCTTAGACCTCCTTTTGTGTGCTCATCACTTTTTTTATTACCTTTGTCAATGACATCATGAAGATTTTAATCTTGCTATATCTGGCTTATTCCAAGACATGCATAAGCTCCAGGTTAATGTTTGTTATCACAAACAATAGGACTTTCTCCTTTTATCAGTCTGAAGATTTTATATAAATGAGACAATTTCTATATGCTTCCTTCATGTAACAGCTACTTATGTTTTTCTATAAATTAGTTACTCCAATGGATCAAGCTGCATTACTTGATGTACCTAAATCCTTTGTGTGGATACATGATCATGTGTTCATGTCATTGTATGATAGTTCTACCTTTATTTTTATTTTTAATTTTTATATTGTTTTATGTACATTGTATATGTGTTTATGTGTACATGTATATGTATGCATGTATGTTCAGGAGCCAGAACATGGCATTAGAGTGTTCCTTAATATTTTTCTGAATTATTTTTGAGGCAGTCTCTCACTGATTCCTAAGCTTGCTGATTCAAATGGGATGACCCTCTGGACTCTTTAATGTTAAGACTACATTCAAATGCAGACGACTGTACCAGATTTTTACATGGATTCTGAGGAGTCAAACTCAGGTCCTTGTGCCTGTGTGGTAAGCACTTTCCCAACAGTCATCACCCTGGTAGTGCCATGGTTAAATTGAGGAACCTGTGTACTGTTTCCACAATGTCTGAAAAAATTCATATTCTCACAGTACAAAGAGGTGTTGTACCCACACCCTCAACAAAAGTTTCACATTTTGTCTTTTTGATAGTAACCATGTTAGCATGTGTGATATAATATTTCTTCATGCCTTAAGTTTCCATTGTTCTCATAACTAGAGATGCTCCTATCTACCTATCCACAGGAGCTGCCTTGATACATTATCTTGAGGCATCTTTTAGATCTCTTGCCTACTTCATATGGAGACTGATTTTATCACCATGGCATTGGCAGATTTGCTTATTTATATATTCTGCATACTAACCCCTTACCAGATGCATTGTTCAGAAATATTTTGTTCTAAATCTCGGACTTTCCACCTGTTGATTGCTTTCTTGTTGGTTTGATACAGTGTGGCTTATTTATCCCAGCTTTTGTTTCCTGTAGTTTTAGGTCATATTCAGCCCAAAGGGAAACAGTCTGTTTTATTCTCAAAGTTTTAGAGACCTGGGCCTTTAGCCCACTTTTCACCATAAAATAGTTCCATTTATAATTGCTGCATAGCAAGCCACCTCCAAGTTTAGTTTCTTGAGGAAACTATTTTAAATTCAACATTGGAGTTACATCATAAATTTGGGGAGGGTAGAGCCGCAAGCCTTCAGAGTTGACACCTGGTTGAGGTCAGTGTCTGTACATTTTATTCAGGAGGTGGAGGTGGTGTTAGCATTCACCAGTGAGCTTATCTGATGATTCCACTAGTGTCCCTGACATCCGAAATATGAAAGTCTCTGAGTAATTATAGTTTCTGTAGGGCAGCTAGATTGCTCCAGAGGTCACATGAACAGGGACCAGTTGGAAGCTATTGGTGTTTTCAGATCCAGGTTTGGATCATAAATGCATCATCAATTCTACATCATCTACACCTTAAGAACTAATAATCAAGGCCAGCTCTGGATGAGGAAGTGAGCAGAGATGGCTACGACAATAATGTGAGTTTTCTGAAACATCTAGAGGAGTCTGGATCTTATGAGAAGAAATGCTCAGATATGACACTGACGAAGAGTCTCTCTCTATATATACAACCTCAGAGGTAATTTGGGCCCAGAGGAATTGAAAACCCACGGCTTATCTACTTCAAAACTAGGAAAAAGTGTCCCAGACTATATATTTCACACACACACACACACACACACACACACACTACATACCACACACATACACTCACTTTTAGGGAATAAAATAGTCTATACTAGCATTAGTCACAACATCAATGCATAATTCAATGTAAAAGGTAGTTTTGCATCATTTTCATTAGAAATAAGAAGAAAAACCTGGTACAGCCTTCAGACCAAATAAATTAAAAACTAAAAATAAAAAAAAAAAATTACTTGCATAGGAATTTAACTTTTGTGATGATGTGGAATGCAGGGAAACATACATAATTAGCTTCCTGAGATTTGTTGGAGTAAGCTGGCAGATACAATTCACTGCATACACACACAAAAGCATAAATAGTTTAATCAGGAGAAAAGGGTGAAGGGTACATATTTTAATGGGGTTTGGAAAATATAGATCCCAGGGGATTAGAATTAAATTTGATGTTTTGCCCAAAAAAATATTACTGAGGGAAGTAAGTTATTAATGTTGACTATGATGATGTCAAATGCTGTATTCAAATAAAATAGAAAAAGAATAGAGAGAAGTATTGAAAACCTATTTCTGAAAAGATAATGAAGAATATCAGGAACTGCTGGATGCTTCAGCAGGTAAAATTCTTGTAGCAAAAATGGGCCACCTGACCCAGAATCCTCAGGGAAAGAGAGAACCAAACTCACAAAAGTGCCCTTGACCTCTCCACAAGCACACACATGTCTCATACATAGGCACATGTCCTGTATGTGAGCACATACAACCACGCACACACTACTGCTACTACTACTACTACTACTACTACTACTACTACTACTACTACTAATAATAATAATAATAATAATAATGGCTTAGAAAGACAGTTCAGAGCTAAGAGCACATATTACTCTTATGGAGGATCTGAGCTTGTTTCCCAATACACACTTCATACAACTCACAAGCACCTATAACTTCAACCCAGGGTATCTAATGTGTCTGTCCTCCAGGGGTGCCCAACATGTGACACACACACAGATATATAGATATAAACATATTGTTAAAATGTAATAAATACTTAAAAATAATAATAATAATAGTAAGCCTTTAAAATAGCTGAGCTTTCCACTATATTTCTTGTAACAAGGGTAAGTAGCTGTATGTAACTGCAGGATTTAGATATTTCCATTTTCACTCATTTAATCTCCTAAGGGTTAACAGTAATTTTTCCTTTTAGTCTTGTTCTTTAAATCACTGAAAACCATTCTTTGTCACATACACTGATTATGACTTCCCTGCCATATTCATTCCAGAAATGTTAGTTATTAAAGGATCATAAAATTTCTTAGTTTTTGATAGACATTCCTTTGTTTTATTTATAATATTGGACTAGCATGTCTCCAATTCAAATCCAGTGGGTGATATTTCCTTGACCTTCATTGCTTTATATTTCTGCTGATTTGATGAAGTAGTAATAGATACATCTAATATTATATATATATTCATATACATACACAAAATATGTACATGTATATTGTATAATATATATACATATATAAACAATTTTCATTTCTTAGAATGAGCTTGAATAATATTATTGG
The DNA here is from genome assembly GCF_008632895.1 of Mastomys coucha. Classification (NCBI taxonomy): domain Eukaryota; kingdom Metazoa; phylum Chordata; class Mammalia; order Rodentia; family Muridae; genus Mastomys; species Mastomys coucha. The sequence continues at coordinate 74,593,137 of NW_022196903.1, forward strand.
ACAAAATGTTTACTGTTATTTCATTTAATTCTGAAAATGATATTTCACATTCTAATTACATTTAAATATTTAGCAAACTCTATTTAAGGTATATGCGAGCTTTTCATGAAGTCATCACAGCCTCCTAATTTGTGCTGCAAATTTTACTCTTTTAAAAGCCATTTTATGATGTTAATATTAACTTTTAACATGATAGTTTGACTCATCCAAAATCTAAGCTTATGTTATAGAAGACTGCAATCAGGATATAATATAAACTATGGCTTTCATGTGCCGATAAACATTTAATATTTGTTTATTTTATATCATTTAATTTAATGTGCCTCACTTAGGTATATAGAATGAAAGTCATGTTTTTGATAAAAGTTTTTATTAACTTGAGATTTTGCCTTAATTAAGTGTTCATAATTTATTGACTTCAAAACTTTATTAAGTGTTCATTCATCTCCATGAATCTTTCTTCCCATACTGTTCTGATCATTTAGTCAGTGGCTATTTCTGTGGCCAGAACAAAAGTGTATGTCATACATTAAGCTACTCAACAGGATAAAGCTCGTTATTTCTATTTGCCTCAGATGTTCCTGACATGTTACACTGTTTCTTAAAATCCCATTAATCGTTTGCATTGATTGCTTCAGCTGTACTTTTATGGAACTGTACTACAAATGCTATCAAGTTTCCTTTGGGAGGCAATGATTGCAATTGTGTGGAACTACCTTCCTATCTGCACACATGGCCACATGTCCTCACTTTGTCCAGAGACCTCACAGGCTTTCTGGATCAGCTGCTCCTTCGGCTCACTCAGTTTTTCATAGGCTGGTAGTTTGGTTCCACTCTAAGGAAAACCATCACTTCCCTTTGAAAGGGATGCAATATCAATATCCTTCTGCTGCCCAGGCTACTGTGCTCTGTGGTTGCTCCTTCCTTTACACAGATTCCAACAGGGTCATACTGAGAAGTTGTCTGCGAGAAGATGGATGTGAACTCCATAATGTAGCATAGGAAATTTTTAAAAATAAATATTTACTCGATCAAAGTTTCAAAAAGTAAATCAGCATATCTTTGAGTAACTTTTTGAAATCACTGTTTTTTGCCTGTTTTTAATTGTGGACAAGCCCCCCCCATGCTTTTTGTGGGCTGTATGAAAACCTGGATACATGTGTCAGTCAGGGACATTCAGTGTCCTGCTCTATCAATCTCCTGACTGGTTGCCAGGAGCCCTCAGTGACACTCTTGTATCTACAGCCTCTGCCTTAAAGATGTGAGGTTAGAAAGTATTCTGGGTCATGCCCACATTTTTCCTGGATTCTATGTATTTGAAATCCAGTTATCATGTATGTGGGCAAGAAGTCTTACTTGGTGACCCATGTCCCTACACTCCATTCTTGTTTCTTTAAGTTATTTTTCATTATGTACCCATATTCATATATGTTCACATGAATGCTAGTGCCCAGAGCATGCGGAAAAGGGCATTGGATCACTTGGAACTAGTTACAGGGGGTTGTAAGCTGTACTGGGGCCACTGGGAACCAAAACCTGGTCTTCTACAAGATCAGCAATTGTAATTGTCCTTAACTGTTGAATTACCTCTTCAGAACTAATTTCAGTATATCTAGGTGCAGAGGATGCATTCATGCCTAGGCACTTAAATGAAGGACAGAAAAACCTGTGGATATACCAAGGAGGCTTTGAGTCTGAACTCACGTTCTCATGCTTGCTGGCTGGGACTGTCACCTATTATGCCATCTCACCAGCCATTCTCAGTTTGACATATAATTTCCCTCAGCTTTTTTTGACATTTAAAAATTATTTTAGCAAATATATCCTCGTGGCATTTTCTACCTTCAAGGTTTTCCAATGTATTGTATAATAGTCACATAATCACATAATTACATATGATTGAACTATGAAGACCTGTGGACATTACAAAGGTCACAATCATGCTCCAGGAAGAAAGGGTAAATTCTTTTACATTTTGTATGTGATGAAATAAAAGGGAAAAAGAGCTTTGCCAAAGGTTATGGAGGTGGCACTAATGAGTACAAAATTAAAACTCCTTCATCTTATCTCCCTGGGCTACTTTCATCAAGTAATATTGGTGACACTCCTAATTTGGAAGGCTGGCAGGTAGTCAATCACCGTGATCTGAAGGACTGGCTATGGCACAAGATTTCTAAGTCCAGAACATGCACTGCTTAGGTAATGCTTCACTCTGCACCCAGCTTTCCACACTTATCAAATGATACTTACATTGGGGACTGAGAGAATTAAATAAAAACATAGCATAAATTGTGTTTAAAGTCGTGCCTGGCTCCACAGAAGCCATAAACAGAATTCTGTTTATTAGATAGGTGGAGAGCCAAGAAACCTTGGATCAACTCTGTGTTTCTTTTGGATGGTGTTCTAACGAAGATAATGAAAGGTGACTTTTCAAGTTTGTTCTTCTGTAGTTGGTAGTGAAACTGAGAGTCTGGAGACCATTGATTGGTTAAATCAAAAATTAAGACTTTATTGCCAATCTAAAGCTCACTAGCTTTCAAATGACACCAGACATAGGAAAATGGGCAAGGAAATACCCTTTAAACATTAGTTCACAAATTAATCCCCCCAAAGGTTCTTGAGAAATTGTAAAATAACTGTTAAATGGGATAATGGCCCATGCAGTTTCCTCATTAGAGAGAAAACTTCAATGAATTTTACTTGTAGATATTTTCTAAAAGATTTAGATACTTTATAGATTCTGGAAAAACATTAGGCTTTACATATATATTTTCTTAATATAATATGTTAAGAATGAATTTATGTTGTATAGCTATATATATACATGTATATGTATATATATATATATTTAGGAGTTTATATATATATATATAAATATATAAACTCTTAAATGCTCATATTCTTAATAAGAAACTGTAATTTATATTGAATCTTTTTTTTTAATTCTAATTTATGTTGTTCCTCCCTATGGGATAGCATTTTATTTTATTTTATTTTATTTTTTAATTTTACATAATCTTTTTTTGTAACTTTTATTGCATTATGATGAGAAAAGTTACATGATTTCAATTTATCTGAATTTGTTAACATTTAAAAACCTATTTTAAGTAAATAGAATTAAATCACATTCTTGTTTCCCTTTTGTACCCCAACTCCTCCCAGAGACCCCCTCTTCAATACCTACAATATCTTTTTTTGTCATATTCCTTAAAATTTATAAAATATTATAACAATAAAAATGAGTATTATAAAAATTGTTTGATATAAAACAATCAATTTAACATTGTTATATAGATGCTTGTCTACAGCAATACTAAAAATACATACATTTTTCTCAGTATAAATTTTAAATAACTCCAAACATATTAAATAATATATCACTACTAGTATTTTCTTAAATGAACATAAATATATAAAGTATTTTTGTTTGTTTGTTTGTTTTATATTTAGTAGAGTTTAAAATCTTGGCTCCTACTGTGGTACAAACCCAAAATCACAACAATTTTTAGACATTGGATTTCATTGTAATAATGATTGTGTAACTGAAGTACAGCCTTATTACACAATCATTTTTAACATATTTTATTTTTAACATATTTTAACATATTTTCACATATTTTTAACATATTTTATTAACCATATTTTATCCCCCTCCCGGATCACCCTCTAATTGTTCCACATTCCATACCTCCTTTCCCAACCCCCATATATACGAGGAGGATGTCCCCACCCTCCCAACCCCCACCCCACCAGACCTTCCCACTCCCTGTGGCCTCCAGTCTCTTGAGGGTTAGGCGCATCTTCTTTAAGTGAACCCAGACCTGGCAGTCCTCTGCTGTGTATGTGTTGGGGGCCTCATATCAGTTGGTGTATGCTGCATGGTTGGTGAAAATTAGTAATTGTTTATTTTAGAAAATGTTCACATGTTTAGAAAGTAGCAGACAAATCATGGGGCAGAGGAGATGGCTCACAAAGTACAGTGCTGGCTAATGGAAGCATGAAGAGCTGAATTCAAATCCCCAGCTCCAATGATCTGATGTCATGTGCCGGGCACCCCAGCCCTGGGCAGTCAGAGAAAGAGGATACTTAGAGCTTTCTGGTCACCCAGTCTTGCCAACTTGATGATGACCAACTCCAGTTAAAGAACCTACTCAAATAATAATATGGAGCGAGATAAGTGAAGACACTTCTCTGGGACACACACACAAACACACCCAAATAATTGTACCCAAAGTTCAGAATTCAGTATTAAAACACACACACACATACACACACACACACACACACACACACACACACACACACACACACACTCTTTTTTGTTTTTTTGTTCCCCTCCTGGAGGCATACAAAATGTACATCTATCTATAAGCACTTGGAGATACATGTTTACATATGCATGCAGCTGCAGAGTTTAGACATTACATGAATTACATAAGAATTTCTGATTTATTTGGCATTCTGTGCCCTGCCGTAGGCATGGAAGATACTTCTTTAAAAAACAAACACACAGCAAGAGACCCATTACTGTGAAACTTCATTCTAATAGACCCTACTCTATCATCTTAACAAGTTCATTTCATGGTTTTAGGATTATGTTTTGCCCTCATGTGTATTAAATCACTACTGAGTCTTAAGAATGATGCATTTTCCAAAGTCTTATTTTTAAATTTTATTTGTGTGTGTGTGTGTGTGTATGTATGTGTGTGTATGTGTGTGTATGTATGTATGTGTATGTGTATTTATTTGCATTGCTCATAGAGGCCAGAAGAATTTCCTAGATACCCTAGATGGAGTTACTGAAAGTTGTGAGGAACTCCATGTAGGCAGTTACTAGGAAGGTAACAAGCCACCTTCAAGAACAATACAACAAAACTCACTCTTAACCGCTGAGCCATCTATTCAGCTTTTGTATCAATAACATAAACAAATGCCATACTTCAGATTCATTTTTATATGAATGTAAAGTCATGTGTATATCTTCAGCACAATCCAAGCATAAACAGAATTAGTATTTTATAGCTATGACAATTTACCTAAAATATGTCTCTATCCAATTGATTTAAGTGTGTGATCCCTATACAGAAGTAATGCAAGGATGGAAACAATTCTAATGGAAGCATGGTGGATCATTTGCAATTGATGTACACCACAGTATTTTCAGTTATTATACAATTAACTGAATGTAACAGATGATGAAATTACTGATATAATTGCAAATATGTGCACAGTTATGCAGTTTTCTGTATTTTAATGGGTTTTTGCAGAACAGTTGAAGTTACTTAGATTGACACAAAGTCCAGATGTTTAATTATTGTCATCCCAAGATAATGTACTACCATAGTCTTCTAGTCCTTTCCTCCAGTTTATCTTTATTCAATATCAAATGAGAAAGAGATTTTAAGTGTATACTATCCATCAATATTTTTTCAAAGAAATCAACTATAGAAGCATAGCTCCTTTTTAAAAGATTCTTCATGCGTATGTATGTAAATATAGCACATGACTGCAGTACACGTAGGGCCAGAACAGAACTTTGGATCCCCTGGATCTAATTAGAGTTACAGAGAGTTGTGAGCTGCCATGTGAGCTCTGGGAATTGAATCTAGATCCCACTGAAGAGCAATCACTGCTCTTAACCACTGAGCCATTTCTCCAAACCCTACAACATCATATTTTCTTATTTGTGTTTGAAATCTTACATATTAAACTCACTTGAAAGGAGTTCCTGTTCTCAGTATCTTCTGTCTCCTCACGTTAAGCTAGAAAGCTAGATTCTCACCTTTATTCTATTAAGTACTTAAAAATTTCTAAGACAAAACAACTTGCCTTCTTGTTTCCCTGAGTGCCAGATCTATACCCTCAGTCTAGTGATGTTTTTCTACAATATCTCCTCTGCTTACCTTTTCCTTGATTATTGCCACCACTGATAAATCCAATCATCCTACTGCTTAACCTTCTCAAGTGGATGACACTTTCCTTTGCAGTTCAACTTTGCTGATGTCCCAGGTAAATTTTGGAGAATGTACCTAAAATAAATCACTGTTCTCACCCAGTCATTCAGGCACTTGAACAAAATCAAACACACACGTGAATGCACACATGCGAGCACACACACACACACACACACACACACACACATACACACACTAATAATGATTATAATTATAAAATCAGTTAATTAAAATTTCATGAGAACAATTTTTATGCATTTTCTTCCCTTATCAATATGTGAGTTAATAGTGGCTTCAATTTAGTTTGGAAAGAAACTTAAGAGTATTTTCAGGGAGTAAAGATGGCCAAGAACATAAGTCAAGAATAAGTTTAGAACAAGGAGACAGGGATCTAGACTCTCCGGAGCTGCAAGAGTGTCTATAAGACTAAGTGTCTGTTTGAAAGAGATCAGAGATAGTACTGGAGACTATAAAAGAGAATTTGTGAGAATTTGTACAGAAGTAATCCCCAGGCTTCAAGGTACCATGAATAAATGACACATAGCGTCACCTGATGAGCTCAAATGAACAGGTTCACAAGTGAGATCTTCTCTGTTTCAGAAGCACCAGCCAACGTCTTCAGAAACTTTTCTCCAGAGGAACCAGACCCTTTGTTTCTGAGCCACGGTTAGTGGTGTTAAGCTAGAAACAGAAATGTTGGTTTCATGTTGTTTGAAAGCTCATCACAAGTATTTGATAATTTCAAATCAGATTTTCAAATCTTTTGAAAGCTAGCATGCAGAATCAAAAGGACATAGTGACATTTTCTGAAGTTTGGGACCCTTCAAAGATTCATCTTTTAGACAGAACAATTGAAAAGAAAGTATTGTGACAAGGAATCTGGTCTGTGGCTTTGCAGAGAGATTACTCTCCTGAGCCTATTGCTGTGTTAATCAAGCAGTCTGCACAGCCTTTAGTGTTTAAGGCAAATGCACAGAATTGCCAAAGTCAGAAATGAGATATAAAAGTGGGTTTTAAAAGCATAGATTTAGAATATAGACAATTCTAGAATGATTAACAACTGTAACATAAGACAAGTCATGTTTCACATCCTGGTTTCTTTTATCTGGCCCCAGTAATATTTGTATGACATCTAACAGATAGTCAAGAACAATACAAAATGTGAGTGAATAAGATAACTCTTATTAAACCCGCATCAACCTGAGTCTCGGTCCACACTTACAGACAGACATCCCCCACATTGTGGAACCATGTCATTTCTTCCATAACTGTACTATGATTATATTATATTATACCCTTTGCATCACTGATTGCTCCATGCCTGAACTGATTATACTACTCTAAATCAATTCACTTCAGAATTAATTCACCTACATCTCAGTTATTACTAGATCATACTTCCCATTGTTACACTAACACTTTCATCCTTAAAGTTTGAGTTTGTTTCTACTTATTTAATGTTGGTCTGTCCAATTTCTGTTACTTTTAAAGTGTAGGTAACAACACTGATTTCTGAGTAAACAAAGAAAATTTACATGGAAAGTTATTTTAAAGGCAAAGTATTTAAGCCTTGAGCCATTTCAGTTATTCACTAAATCACAGATAGATTCACATCCCAAACAAGAAGCACTCTTCTTCCTTCTTAACTGTTCTAGCCAACACTGGCATGCATTGAGAATCATCATATGAAGGATTACTAAGGAAAGAACAGAATCTATCCTAAGGAAGCTGTCTCCACATATGCTAATGTGGTCCAGCTAATGAGTTGCTTTAGTGAAACTTGATTATGTGCCTGATTATGTAACCAGGGCCCATAGCAGAATCTACAGGTGAGCCAATAAAGTGTGAGTCAAAATGTCATCCTCCTGGTTTCTCTCTTATCCTGTGTGTATGTGTGTGTATGTGTGTGTGTGTATGTGTGTGTGTATGTGTGTGTATGTGTGTGTATATGTGTGTGTATGTGTGTGTATGTGTGTGTGTGTGCGTGTGTATGTGTGTGTATGTGTGTGTATGTGTGTGTGTATGTGTGCGTGTATATGTGTGTGTATGTGTGTGTATGTGTGTGTATGTGTGTGTATGTGTGTGTGTATGTGTGTGTGTGTATGTTTGTGTGTATATGTGTGTGTATGTGTGTGTATGTGTGTATATGTGTGTGTGTATGTGTGTGTATGTGTGTGTGTATGTGTGTGTATGTGTGTGTGTATATGTGTGTGTGTGTGTGTGTGTATGTGTGTGTGTGTGTGTGTGTATGTATGTAATGTTGTTTACACAAGCACACATATTAGGAGGCCAGAGGAAGATGTCAGATGTCTTGTTCTTTTTTACACTCTTAAGACAAAGTCTCTTGTTTAAACAAAGACATAAAATGATTAGTAGATTGAATCATATCTTTATTGCCACAGAATGAATAAATTCTACTTAAAAAGTGCTTAAACTTCATATTTGTTATTTAAACATGGTTTTAGATTTCTAAGTATTAATGGATTTGTAGGTTCCTAACATCATAAACAATAGTTTGATAATATATTAAGGAAATGATTGTTACCTTTTCCTTTTCTTACAGCTATGATGAAATACCCACACAAAACAATATAAGGAGGTTAAAAGTTGTAGAACACAGTTTATATTGATAAAGAAGGCTTGGAAGCTGAAACAGGAACCTTGCTGGTTACAATCTATTGACATGTGGAAAGCAGAGAGTAAACGAGAAATAGATATGGGCTATAAAGCCTCAAGGCCTGCCCAAAAGTACCCACTTTCTCCTGCAAAGCTCACCTCTTAATGATTTCACAACCTTCCCACACAATGCCACCAGCATAGAGACCAAGTGTTCAAACATATGCGACTGTTGGGGACATTAAACTAGAGTACTTTCCAACCAGAGCTTCTAATTTCACTTCTGAAAGTTAAAGGACTTTTTTCACAGGTTCTTGTCCACTATTCTTTGGCAACTCTAGAAAAGGATATTAGAGGAAATAACCCGTAGAGCTTATCTTTCCCTTTCCCATTGTCTAATAGAATGCATATCCTACCATTAAACACTTTTCTGATGCACTGAACAGTTAAGTGGCTGGCTCATTAGAAAGTATGCCAGTAGTAAAAGATTAATCCTACTCAATATAGGTTGTTGAACAGATGAAAACTGATATCCCACAGGTAAGATCCAAGGAAGTAAATATCCTCCATGTATATGTAGACTATGATTCCTGGAGGGTTGTCAGCTTTGGACTGGCACCACAAAGTCTTACCCCTCAAGGTCATTTTCGTTGCTGTTAGTATAAGAACACTTTGCAAATTTTGCACAATGATGAGATGAGATCCCCTGACACATCACTTCCCAGAGCTTATCTCCACTATTCTGATTGTATTCCAAAATATCAGGTTCTCTAAAGCTGAATTTCATAAGAATAATATCAGAACTCACTGTTTCTTCTTTTCTTTGTTACACTATTTTGGGAGAAGGAACTCAGAGAAAGAAAATAATCACCTTAGCTTGAGCTAAGAAGATACAGGTGTTTGAGAGGTATTATTTGGTTGGTTGCACACATGTGCCTTGTGTTTAAAACCTCTTCAGTCAGTCTGCCCTTCTGATAGCCTGCTACCCATCCTGGAGTGAAGATTCAGTCATACAGTCATACATGCGGTATCTCTCTCATCTCAGCCAAGTGCATGCTGGGCCACCAGCTGAGAGGCAAACTCAATCTTTGCTCAGATTTACCTGTTACTAAAATGCTAATTGGAGGTTTTCAAGTCTTCGCACCTAACAGGAAAAAGTTGGGTTTACAATTAAAGACAGTGTGGAAGCAAATATATCTTCCATAAAGTGCTACAATTGAAGCCATATAGTAGAGACACAAGATGGCTGGGAAGGAAGAATTACCAACAGTTTCCAAAGTCTCTCTCTATATCAGAAACTTAATGACTCATTTGTCTGCTTTTTTCTCTTGAATTTCAGCAGCTGCAGTGGCCTTAAAAGTGTGACTTCTGTGCAGACCACCTGGAGACTGCCAAAGTCTTCATCCCTCTGGTACTCAAGGTCTAGGAGGCATCTACATTATAACACAACAGATATGTCTGCAATAAAAATGTCTTGCCCGCGACTCTTTAACAACTCTTGGAACTTTATCTTGCTGCTCTGATTCTTGGCTTGGTTCTTCTTAAGCCTTGCTTTCTCACTCTTTGCGTTCCTACTCTCCAGACATACCTGGATTTATGAGAGCTAAGTTGTAATATACATGGCTGTGACCTTGTTCCTAAACAGCTATCCCAGCCGCTTCAGCTTGACTCCATCATGGGCCTCTTCTGGCTAGACACACAAATCTCATATGGCTTCCTAACTTTGGCTGTCTGATACGTGACATCTGTCTAGTTGGCCTCATGGCCTGTCAGCTCATTTATAGAAGGCTTTCCTCTAGTAAGTGAAGGTTAGTGATTGTAATTCTAATGTAAATGCCCTCCATAATTATACATGTATAGTTACTAAAACTCCCAAAGCAATTCCTGGTTAGAGACATTTTTCTTGCTTTCCTATGGAAATCCTTGTCTGATTTCCATAGTAATAATGCTAGAAATTTTGATGTTTGAAGAAAAAAACACAAGACAATAATTTGATGAATGTTTGATTGGATATTCATTTCCAGAATGAATTTCAGAAACTTCCCTTTTCAAAGTGCAAAAAGGTTTATTTTAACACACACGCACACGCACACGCACACAGACACACACACATATGTATATATATGTAATATATGTATATATATATGTGATTTATACATGCATCATGCTTATGTTTCAATAAATATAGAGTTAATAGTATGTTATGAATGATCAATGATTTGTTCAAAAGCAATGAACAGTCAAGGCAAAGCCCATGTACCTAATAAGCTGGCGAACAGATATGGCCATGATTTTCTATCTTATATGAACTTACTAATATTAAAGAAGTGAATTATTGAACACACAAAAATTTTATCTTTTAGAATAGTTTATCAACTATATATTTACCTTTATTGGTACACAAGTACTCATATACACATACACATACATACATTTATGCATGCATACTCAAAGTGATATAGAGTAACCCCAGGTACTTGTGCATACTAGGCAAATGCTATGGCACTATGCTAAACACTCTTAAGTCCATATCATATATATCCCAACCTTCTCCTCTGTCACCTTTAGAATCTTGCTTTCAGATCATAAGCTCAGTGTAAACTCTTGAACTAAGTTCAAGATTTTAATCTGCCGTCAGCAAGAGACAGATTCTTCTCTTACTAAAATGTATCCCAGTCCAAATGATTTGCTTTATTTACTGTTGTAATAATTAAAACATCTTCTCAATAAAACCAATAACACTAGCCAACTTGGTCAACAATAGACAATACAAAATAAAGTAGCTGCTTGTTAATTTATTTTTTAAAACATGCATTTATGTAAAATTTCTGATACTGGCATGAAAATAAACTATAGACATACTCTGGTCTCTGGGAACAAATTTAGTCCTATTTGGCAGTACTTAGGCTTCAGTCAATTATAGATTTGAGTTATGCATTTTAAAATTTTATGTAAGACCATAAAAATGTGTGTGTATTTGCGTGCGCACACACACACTTGCATGTCTTTGAAAGAAATCATATGAATGTAAGTAGCAAGAAAAGATTGAATGTAATTTGAAAAAGATAAGTCCACATTCTTCTTTAGTTTAAAATGAGCTCAGCCCTTGAACCTGATGCAAAATAAGAATGAAAGTACTACAGTATTCAGGGATGAGAGAAGGTGCTTCTGCACAGTAAGACACCTTACCTGAGGCTCAGAAGGTAATGTCCTGCTCTTTCCCTCCTTCTAGAGTCATCTCTCCTGAGCACTAACTACAAAATATTGTCTCTTTGTAAGTTAGGTATGATAATTATTTGATTGACAGGAGTCTAAGAAACAAAACTCTGCCATTTAACTAATCTTTCTCCTTTACATGGTCGATCAGTACTAAAAATAACAGGAAAACATATTCTAGTCTTACTCTTTTAGCATTTGAAATTATGATCAAATTACCTAGAGATACAACTATCTTAAGGAGTCTTTAAGGTTGTAGCAAATGAGGAATACACACACACACACACACACACACACACACACACACACACACCGTTGTGATTAAGGAAGTGAGTTAGGTCATGTGTGATGTTCGCTATGTCATAATCTTAATGTGGTAAATATTTGCCCATGAGCAGAATAAGATGCTGCATATTTAGAATACTAACACTTTGCATTCCACACTCTGACAACTGTTCAAGAATATTTTGAAAATAGTAATTCATAGGGATGAAATTTAGTGTGGCTGCCTTACTTCATATAAGCAAAAATGTTTCCTAGATTCCTATGGCTTAAATATTTTCTTATGTGTTGGTAAGTGAGCTATCGATCAATAAGGCAGTGGTGACTTGTGCCTCTCCTGGTTTCATTGGACTGGCCTATTCCTCTTTTTTTCTTTTTTCTTTTTTTATTTTTGGTTTTCAAGACAGGGTTTCTCTGCATAGCCCTGGCTGTCCTGCAATTCACTCTGTAGACCAGGCTGGCCTCGAACTCAGAAATCCACCTGTCTCTGCTCCTCAAGTGCTGGGATTAAAGGTGTGTGCCACCTTTAATCTGCCCGGCTGGCCTGTTCCTCTCTATGTTATCTCCAAACACAAAAATAACATGTGTTTTGTATTTTCCAGCAATCTTTCTTATGACATCCAACTAGATCTTCCCACTAAAAATGAAATAAGGAAATTAGAACTCACCATACCATACAGGCTTGTGTGCATATATGTGCTGTTGGTACATCTGTGGGTGTAGGCGTGCACACCTATGTTTGAATATGTGCAGGCCAGAAAGGGACTTTGGGAAATTCCCTCTATTGCTCTCCACTTTATATGTTTAACATTGTCTCTCATAGAATCTACAGCTTTCCCTTTCAGCTTGATGAGCTAGCAAGTGAGTCCCTGGGATCCACCTGTCTCCCAGTTGCTGCCCCATACTGGGATTACAGCTGTGTCACATGCAGCCTTTAGGTCTGACCACAACTCCTCATGCTTATACAGTAAGCTTTGTCTAGTTAGCTATCTTTGCAGTCTCCAACCACTGGTATTTAGTTCATTTACAAAATATTTGCTCAAAAATGTCAAAAGAAAACCAAGTTATCTATTGTCTTATGTTCAGAAAAGACCCACAGGGAAAATTAGAAATGAATGAAACATGAAATGCCATTTCTCACTTACAATTCCAAAATCCATTTAAACAAATACCAGAAAACCATTGGATTAAAAATTTCCTGAGATAAATATTAGACTTGTGTGGTGCTAAGTTCATTGTATGTGACACATGTATATGTGCCTGTTGTAAAGTAATCTGGTTATCACCACTTTCTTGCAGGAATCAAAGCTTTTGCATTCCTCTGCTATAATATGATAAGAAACAGAAACAAATTTTTGGAGGGAGTGCTCAAGCTAGGGCACTGGGTGGAAGTCAGATGACACCTTGCTTTATTTTGTTCCTTTTGAGTTCTCACACATTTTACATAGATACATATATCACATTGTCCGTAAAAGCATGCTATTTTTATCTTATAGCTCCTTGTTAAATGTTACAACTCAGAAAGACTTTGTCAAGTGACATATGATGAGAAAGTTGAAGCAAGTGCACTGAGAAGAAGAAACTATATCCAGTCTACATCTTTTGTGGCTATTTTCCCAATTTTCTGACTTTATTCTTTTGATTTCCTTATTCCTTTGTGATTGTTAGAGTGTTATAAATAACTGACAAACAAACCTTCTTTGTGGAGATAACTTGGCAGCATACACACACACACACACACACACACACACACACACACACACACACACACGACAAATAGCAATGAAAAATGATCACATTTCTTTACCTTTTAAATGCCTCATATCTACAAACATAATTTCAGTCATTCACAGACCTGTGTATGACACATTTATTTCTCTAAGTGCACAATAAAAATCGTTTTAAGCAGGAATCACAGCTTAGTCTTACCTTTCTCTAATCCATGGAGTAGAGTCTGGCAAATGAAAAAGTGGTGCTTAATACTCATAAAAAGGAGGGTTAAACCAGTGTTCATTTCCTATAAAAACTGCAGAGCCCAAAGTAGTAATGCAACGAACCCACCCCACTGGTTGCAAAGCTCTCTGTAAAAGGAATGCTGCATTTCTCCTTCAATCCAATAGACAGAGCAATTAGCCAGTGATAAAAATGGCCCTAAACTCAGCAGTTATTTGATAATGACCTTGTTTGTTCTGATGTGGACTCCTGGTTCACATTTTATTACCATATCTCACAGCTGTGTCATAGTGACACATAGAGCACAATTTAGAGTTCAAGATTGTTTATCAACTTTATAAAGAAATATGCCATTGTGAATATGAAAGCTGGGATGAGGATAATCTGTAGAACATTCTCAATTAAAAATAATTGGAACAATGAAACCATATTCAAAGGTTCAACAAACGGCAGGATGTTTTGGTTTTAATAGTTTTGAGGGTACAGAAGGCATAAGGAATAACAAAGAACTCTGGGTTTTGTTTTTGGTGTGTGTGTGTGTGTGTGTGTGTGTGTGTGTGTGTGTGTGTGTGTGTGTATGTGTGTGTGTTTCTTATTTTGCTTGTCAAGAAAAGTATGCTGACTGGGTTTTCAGAATCTGATGAAGATACTAGGTGTCTGCAGTGAATAGTAAATGGATAGAACTGAAGATCTGGTTCTCTCTGCAGGTATACCTACCTGCTAGCCCAACACAGATTGTTTTTAAAGTGATGTAATGTAATACAAAGACAAGTCTAGGTAATCCTGATGTCTCCCATGGGCATTTTTCTGCTTCTAGTTCTTGATAAGCACTCTGGCTGGGGGCCTTATGAACATTACATCTTTGTTGCCAAACCTCTGAACATGTACATGATGTATGTGGAGTCTTCCTGTTCCCATTCAACCTTAGCTTCACTTTTTTTTATTCTCTCTATTGAACTCTTTGCCCCCAGAAAGTTTTACTTCTTTCATGATATATGTATGTGTATGAATGTGTATCTGTGTGTATCTGTGTGTCTGTGTATGTCTGTATATATAAAATTTCACTATCTATATAAAGTCTAGGAATAACAAACAAGAGAAAGCATACCATATTTGTCTTTTTGAAACTGAATTAAATCATTTAATATGATTATTGCAAATTGCATCCATTTTCCTGAAATGATCTAATTTTTCCCTCTGGGTGTACATGCACATATTCCTTGTATACTTCTCAATTGCTGGGCAGGCACCTAGGCTGGTCCCATAAATTAGCTGTTGTTATGAGTGCTGGAATAAACATTGATTTGGAAGAATCTCGATGATGGCTTAGAGTCTTTTAGCTAGATAGTCCAGAAATGGCACAGCTCAGTCTATATAGGATTTCTATTTTCTTTAGGTAGAGAGTATGTATTTTTCTAAGAGTAACCTAAAATACTTTGAGATGTCTAATAATATATAGAAAATTATGGGAGATAATTACGTGGTGGATGCCATGCAGGAAGGACTTCAGTGGGCACGTGAGCTTCTGGAGGTGGTCTGCCATTTTTGTACAACTGTGATGGATGTATCTGGAGAGGCAAAGCCCTGGGGGGTTTCTTTGGACTGCTTCTTGCTGCTGCTATCCATTCTCTTGTATGTCATCTATTATTCTTCTGTATCTAGCATGGTATGAATGGGTATGTGGAGACCCTCACTGCCTATAGTCTGTTGTGACTGCTTCATGGTACGGGGGATAGCTAACTCTTTCGGGTAATTTTCCTGCAGATCAATATGAAGACAAACATTGATAGAATAATACTGTTAAAATGAATTAAAGACTTTACAGACTTCCTAATTTGGTTTAAATATCATTAAGAAGTTAGGTTTGTTGGTAGAAAGTTTAAGGACATGGTTTAGATTGCTTTGCTAGAAAGACGTAATAAAGATAGAACTAAGAGGAAAGCATGCTCCCTCTATGTAGAGTAGTCAGGGCTACATAGATTAGAAAAGGAACACAGTGAGCTCTCATGGATTACAAGTCCATAGCTGTGCTTGGAGGAGAAAATAGGTTTGGGACAAATTAATGATCAAAGAGAACATCCATTCTAGGTTAGGACTCGGTTTCTTTATCTTGTCATCTATGGATGTGGTCTCAGGTTTCAGTTTGCATAGTGAAAAGACAAGGTTATAAATGAAGAGTAAATAATTCTTTCATGAGTATAAAATAGAGAATAGATGATTATCCAGTTTAGCTGAACAAGACTTCAAAAATAAGATTTAAGATAGTTGATCTGTTTCTTGTTACATAAAAATTGTTGTCAGCTAAGTGTAGGGAATATTTGCTACTATAGACTCAGCTTGCATAAACTTTGTTAATCAATGATGAAAGAATTATTACTTTGGGGTTGTGATGAACTTTTGAAGAGAAAGAGATAGATGTGAAATGTTCAGTTAATTATGAGTTGCAGAAGAATGAATAATCTATAATCTTATTGTAATTTCCTTTTCTTTAGTGATTTAAATCTGATTTGAAGAATATGTTTCTATAGTGGTTGTTTTGGAGAATATATATAACTTGTGGCTATGAGGTGATCTTTTTTTCTTACATAGAAAATTTTTGTCTTAGATGGTAGAAAAAAAGGCTTAGAGAAAAAATAAAGTTGTTGGAGCTTGGTGGAGCCTTGCTTCAACTACCAAGTATGTGTGTGTGTGTGTGTGTGTGTGTGTGTGTGTGTGTATGTGTGTCCCGTTTTCACTGTTTCCAGAGAGTTTTGCACCAGCCCTAGAGAATTAAGTTTTACTTCCTCAGAGAAAATCCTACTGAAAGATTAATCAGATTCCATGTTCTTCTTCAGTCTCTCTCTCTCTCTCTCTCTCTCTCTCTCTCTATATATATATATATATATATATATATGTATATATATATATATATAATGTACTTTGATTGTCTCCATCTTAATGTGGTAATGAATTTTTATTTAAAATATATTCATTATACTCTGTAATGAAGTATTTTTAAATATGATATATATCATCATCAAGTAACATTAAATTGTATATAGAATATAGTCTTAATATATCAGATGAAGGATTTCACAGGACAAGGGAAGTCAACCCTAGGCCTACCTGAAGCTTTTTAAAACTTCCAAATTTATCAGAAGCATGTTTTTAAGACCAGCAGAGAAGAAACAGTTCTGTAGTAGCAGGGCATAGAAGAATGTAGACAATTCACAATTTTGATTTGTATTTCTATTTTTGTTGGGTTTTGGGACAAAGTTAAAAGAAAATAATGAAAGTACCTTTAGTAAATATTTTTATATTCAAAAATATGAACATTGAATCATAAATACAAAATAAGACAGATTAAATTAAATTATATACTATCTTTAAGAAATGACTGCATGGAAGTATATTCACTCTGAAAAAGTGAACCATTTGCATGCAGTTTCTTGGCACATAATTTCAGCCATGCCAGTGTAGATTTGTTATATTATACAACTTTTCCTGACAAGACAACATACATAATTACTCATCCCAGATATGGAGTCCATAATAGACCGATGAATGGATATCACTAAATCTCAGCTTGATGAATCAATGGTTATATTGGGGTAACTTAGAGCAGAAAAAATGAAACAAAGATACTTGTTGATCGACCAAGCCCACCCCAGCATGAGTGACAGATCACAAAAGCTGGGAACCTAGGGAACATAGCACATAGCCAGAAGGCAACTCCACAGGTTGGAGTGTGATCTTTTCATTATGACTCAGCTGGTCTAAACCTCTTCCAGGCACTTATTCTGGTGTGGATCTTCATAGCTTGGTTTTTCCGAGAATCTTCTTTGCAGCTTGGCTTGTGTGAGTGACTCTCAGCAGCCATTGTTCTTTACTCTTGGTTGGGAGGGGCTCAGTGAATCTGATCAGTTTCAGGGACTTCCTGAAGCTACTTTGATTTGTTTATCATCTGTCCTAATGAATTTCTCTATAGGATGGAATGTTTTAAATTCAGAAGAAACTGCTACACACAGGATCATACAGATTAATCACAGTTTAGTCCTAGAAAGTTAGTGTGGGACTGATATACATATAATTTTTAGTTTCCCAAGCTCTCCTTTTCAAACATGGTCATGCACATTTGTTTAGGTAAGTCCCATGCCAGATATGTTTATTCTGGGCAGAGGCTTGAATTGCATCAGTGCAGTTACGTATACTATTATTCACCAGCTTTGTTTGTTCTCTGACAATCTTTGGCAGTGGTCAGAGGTTCGCTACATCCAGGCTTTCATGACCTTTATCACCACTAAACTTGTGTAAACCACAGGGATTCAGTCATATTTCTAGAAACTCAGCAGATGTGAACCTGCCCCATTGCACCTTATCCTACTAGACAACTATCAAAGTCCAATTCTCCAGGGTTCTCTTGCTGTCTTCTTCTCACATACCCACTTAAAGAATACACATAAACAATAAATAACACTCTATACTTGAAGCTTCTGACACCCCTTAATAAGATAGCCAATGGAGAACATACAGCTTTCAAAATCCAGGTATCCCTCCCTCTGTTTAAAATTTACCAGACAAATGCCAAATTGGGTTTGTAAAGCCAAGGCCCTTCTATTTTCCTTAGTGCTGAGCCCTACAGTCTGTAACCTAAATGGCAATCTGCAGATAAACCAGTTTGCCACCTGTTAAGTCCAGGAAGGGCATGCTGAATTTGGTCACAGGCTAGATGAGGTGATGGCTTGAACTCCATAGCTCAAACCAAGAAAAAAACATTCCCAAAGGGAAGATGTCTCTCCCCATACAAACACAAGGAGAAAAGCAGGGCCTGGATCTGGAATTTAGCTATGCCAATGCTTACTTGAAGGTACACAAAAACAGCTCATAGTGCCTGTTGACTACATAGAACTAAGGAAAATCATTAGGACCCAGTTAGAACCCATCTTTGCTTAAGCTCAGTTTAAATACACTAACTGGAACTCATAGAAAGCCTTGCCATTGGCAAAGTCCATTTTCCTAGCCATTAACTATACAGGTAATATACACAAACATAGAAAGCTACAGGAAGCTACTTTCCCTTTTCTTGTATCTTATCAATTCCCACTTTCCTAAACAGCTATCCCTTGCTTTCATTTGGCAATAGAACCCACAATTACAGCCTGATAGAAGGATTTTAGATACAGGCAATGGTGATCACCCAATATTGTCTTTGAATATGGTACTTTGATTAAACATGAGCCAAAGTGCAGAGTGATTATTGGAATTTCTAGGCCACATTCTTAAAAGGAGGCTAACTGCCCCACAGTTTAGATTTCTTTTTCCTATGGCTGAAATGCTGATAGGAAGCCTCCATACTCATTTAACCTCCAAGGATAAGCAGGGTATTCCTGATAAAGGGAAGAACCATAAGCCAGAAGAGTTCATGGAATGCCTAGGTGACCTGAGTGAAAAGAATTATTCCAAGCAATCAGCCTTTTCTCTTAAGCATAGGCATGTGAACCCAACATCAATCTTTTTATTCTGTTTAAACTATTTTATTGGACTTCTATTAAAGTGAGCAAACTGATGTAGTGTTCTAGCCTGTACTATTGGCCTGGAGAATGCAAAAGTTATAGAAGTTGGGAAGTTACACTGTCAGGAAAAGACACTTTATGGGGCCTACACTTCCACAAGTAGTACATGCTTTATGATGTAAAAATATATATAAATTCATGCCAGGATTTTTACTGCAAATAAGTATTGACTGCAGGCCAAGTCTCTTTGGATACATACAAAATTTCTGTGGAGAGATGTTTACTTTAAAAGAAAACAGACTAGTGAAAGTCACTTAACCCCAAATGATAAGTAATGCCTTGCAAAAAGTGATGCTTTCGAGTACAGAGAGACCTAAGGGAAGAAACAGTAGCATCCTATCACTACGGAAATAAGAGCAATAGCTTTTGGGTATATCTTAGAAATGTCACTGAAACACAAACCCAGATGCCATCACAGAACATGATGGCTTTATTGCGGGCAAACATGATTTGGAAAATATTATTCAGAGTTTTAAGGCACTTTTTATCAGCAGAGATAAGAAGAGTACATCAGGGAGGGATCCCCTAAAAATGGAGAACAGGGGATCACATGATTATGACCCACTGTTGCTACATGGGTTCTGGGAACTGATCCATGTACATGGTACAAGACCATGACGCAGTCTTAACCCCTGAGCCTTCTTTCCAGCCCTGCAAGTTTTATTTGCATATAGCTCAGGCCATGTAGATTTATTTATTTATTTATTTATTTATTTATTTATTTATTTTTGGTTTTTTGAGACAGGGTTTATCTGTATAGCTCTGGCTGTCCTGGAACTCACTCTGAAGACCAGGCTGGCCTCAAACTCAGAAATCCACCTGCCTCTGCCTCCCAAGTGCTGGGATTAAAGGCGTGTGCCACCACTGTCTGGCTACTTTTTCTTTTCTTTTCTTTTTTTTTTTTTGAGATTTATTTTCACTCAAGGAATTTGAAATTCTCTGTAGAAGCTTACTTTGGCATGAGTTTATGATGTAGCACCAAATATCCTTTCTATTATGAGAAGCTGCATAGCTACATTATTATCTTAATGAGACAAAATGTATGAATGTTGCCACTGCTAGCACCAGTATGCATTCAGTCACAGCAAAGGAAATAGTGATGATATTTTTCTCATTTTGCTGCATAATTAAAGATTTTTTGACATACATAAAACTGAGAGCAGATATCCTAGATGCTGGGTTGTCTATTTTATATATTCTGGTTAAAGTGATATTTAAAATGAGATTTTATATAAATTTAGAGCATTTGAAAATCCATAGACCTGGTTGTCAAGTTCAAAAATTAACATTCTACAAATAATATTCATCTATTCATCATTTGTATTATTTGCCCTTTAGTAGCATATTACATAGGGAGCAGGGGATATATGTTTATACCAACTTAGAAAAGAAAATGCCCAATTTATAATTTATCTAATATTTTCCAAATATCTTTTGGACTAACAACTCATCTGACCCTAAAATCTCTAAGTCTTGTAAATCATGAACATATATGTTGCTATCACCAAAAGGTGAAGTTTAGGGTGCTTCAAAAACCATATAATTTTCATAAGATCACAGAGAAAATGTTGGGTCATAAGTTAGGAAAGAATCCAGACCCATTGAGCATCAGACTAAAACACATTCAACTGGCTCAATTCTGTGTAGGTAACTACAGCTGATGTTGAATTTATATGTGTAATAGCAGTGGTGTGTCCAAAGAAGTCAACATTTCATGCACAGCATCCTCCATCCTCCATTCTCCTGCTCTTACAATTTTTCTGGCCTGTCATCTGTCATGTCATATTTCTCGAGGGCTTTCTCTCTCTCTCTCTCTCTCTCTCTCTCTCTCTCTCTC
>NW_022196903.1:74614574-74626685 GCF_008632895.1 Mastomys coucha
CTTTCTCTCTTTCTCTCTTCCCCCCCATATGTGTGTGTGTGTGTGTGTGTGTGTGTGTGTGTGTGCGTATGTGTGTGTGCGCACACATGCGCACACACATGTGGAGAATTTTGATATCAATAGAAGTTATAGCTATTGGAAAGTACTCATAGTGATTACCTATACTGCAGTGGATAGCCCCATAACCACATGTTTATGGACAGCACTAATTGGACTTACTGAAAAATCATAGATGATATTCTTGGGCAAGGCTAAATGCATTAGGAAAGCAAAACTTTTGGCTATCTGGAAGAATGTTGCACAGAAGAGAAGCAAAGACAAAAACTCTGAAGCAGTTTTGTTGATAATTTCAAAGCACCCACAGTTCAGTACCAGTTGGGTTGGAAGACAGCAGAGGAAAAAAAGATGTTGGAAAGGTATCTGGAATCAAGAGACCATGTGCAGCACTTCACATTTGACCAGGAAAGGAGTATGGATGCAAAGGAAAGCTTGGGTTAGACATGAATAGAAAACTCCAGGAGTAAAGAAACTGATCTACTGACTTGTTCACAATAATAGATTGGGTTTTTAAGCCAGTGAATGCAAACAGGAGATTGTTACAATAATCAGGTCTTCCTACAACAATAACCTAATAGTTATGCCAAGTAAGCCATCTTTTAGTTTACCAATCTAACATATCCACCCTTTCTCTGACTCATGGGACATCTTTATATTAATTTGAAATTAAGCTGACCTGACAACTGTTGATTCTGCTAAAATTAGCTTTTCAAAGTCCTACAAAGGGAAGTTACCAATTTCTTTATTTTTTTATTTTTATTTTTCAATATTCTTGAATCTTTTGTTATTTAATTAGAAGTAATTTGATCAAAACAGAAAGAATTAACAATGTTCGTTAGTAGAGTGACAGTGGAGTAGAAGGCTGGAATCAGTGATATATACCAACATCCATAGTACTTAGGAGGCAGACGCAGGAAGTTGGTGCATTCGTGGCCATCTGATTTACTTGGTGAGCTTCACTATAGCCTCAAAAACATTAAGACCAATAAGTAAATAGTAAGTACAAGTAAAAATAAAAATATGAAACTTAAAAACGTCCATTATGTTGTTGAAAATGTTGGTAAACTATGGAGTTTTACCTGTCTTTTAATGGTTTTAGAAATTACTTATGTCTATATTTTCAAATTATTTCTTAATATTTATATAATATTCAGGATTTGAATAATGTACAGAAAAATTCTATATTCCAATTTTTTGGAGTATAAGTTTTATTGATTCATTATTTATTTACATATCAAATGCTGAGAAATTTTAGGTAGTACTCTATTCAAACAATCTCACAATTAAAGAGTTGATATACTTAATAAGTAACATCTTGAAGAATAAATATTGTTAGGTTTTAATCATTTAGTGGAGAGCAGACAGATTTGAAACTTTTCCCCTGTGAACTCCCAGTAATCATCATCATTTGATGAGAATTTAATTCACTTGTGATAGTACTTTCTGGTAGACTTTGGAGGTTAATCCTCTGTGCTGGCATTGGTTCTTAGGGATGTAAGCTAGTTGTCACAATGTACCAGGAAGGACCTCATAGACTCACCTCACGGAGCAGCAGGCAGACAAATCCAAGGAGTGACAATCTCATCTTTTCTCATTCTTTTTCAAACTCAATAGCAAATGTCACATAGATAAATTTAAAAAAATAAAAAAAGATCTACAGAGGAAGTCAAAAGATAACACCTAGCCAACAAGGTGAGCTTTCCCCCTAATGATGTGAGAGCCATAGGAACCTTATCCTGCTCTTAACAAGTTGAAAGAAATTCTGCCTAATACTCCACCATAAAGCTGTTATTTTCCCCCACAGCAGGCACTATTTCTTTAAGACACATAGAAAATAGACACTTTTATTCTCAAAACAGCCAACCTGACTTTGATACATGAAGGATGGAATAGAAGTCTGAAAGTCTGAAGAACTTTACATATTTTTAAAAGATCTAATATGCATATTTTTAGATATTCATGTTTTTAATAACTTGGATGAAGATAAATATTTAATGCAGCTCTGGTATTGCTCCTCCAAATAAAGACTTAATAGATACCTTCAGGATAGAAAATAGGCCAAGAAGGTGACCTCTCCATGTTATATTATTTCACCAAATGCAATCATCTTCTAGCACCAATATTAAGTATGCTCAACCCCCTAAAAAGGAGCATAGCACTGGATTTGTTCTATACCCAACTCCAATGCACCTGAATTTCATAAAAAATAGAATCATGTTCAATGGTTTGCACACTAACAATTAGTCAATAAGTGTTCGAGTATTATAGTTAAACAGAGTATTTGAGGGCTGTAAACACCAGTCAACAAACAGAATTTACCAAAGAGTACACATGGAGGGACCCATGTAGCAGAGGATGCCCTTGTTGGGCATCAATGGGAGGGGAAGCCCTTGGTTCTGGGAAGACTCTATACCCCAGTGTAGGGGAATGCCAGGGCAGGGAGACAGGAGTGAGTGGGTGGGTGGGGGAACACCCTCACAGAAGCAGAGGGAAGGTGGATGGGATATAGGGTTTCAGGGGGGCTGGGAAAGGAGATAACATTTGAAATGTAAATAAAGAAAATATCCAATAAAAAAAGGTTTTTAAAAAGGTAAAAATGCAGGACAGATGTTAAAAAACTAGACTAAAAAAACACCCTTCTCATCTAATAATCCAGTTTCAAAATATCCTAAAAGGAAAGAGTGGGGTAAACAGATAGAAAATAGAGTGGAATTGTCTGAGGAGATGAGCTGGCACAGTGGGCAAGATGGCTTGCTGCCAACAACGACTTGAATATGATTCCTAAATTCTACATGGTAGTGAGAGCTAATTCCTGCAAGTTGTCCTCTGCCCTGTACATGTGTATTGTGTATGCATGCACACACACACACATGAAACAAATAGAGACACACAGTCAAGCATTAGGTACATTAGGTAGAGAGCTCCAGAAGTCTTGTGGAAGAGTGGGATAAAGAACTGAGCAAGACAGAATGGTTCAGGACACCTCAAGAAGACCTATAGAGTCAACAAACCTGGACCCATGGGAACTCACAGAGACTGAGCCACCAACTAAGGAGCATGCATGAGCTGGACCTAGGCCCCTTACACATTTATAGCAGATGTTCAGCTTGGTTTTCATGTGGAATGGGGACAGTCTGTCTTCATCTCTGTTCTCTGCCATTGGATCCCCTTTCCCCTGCCTGGACTGTGTGGTTGGGCCTCAGTGGGAGAGGCTATGCTTAGTCCTGCTAGAACTAGATGGCCAAGTGTGAGGTGGTAATCAAGGAGATCCTCCCCTTCTCTAAGGAGAAGGGCAGAGGGCAATGGGGGAAAGGATTTGTAAGGAGGAATTGGGAGAAGAAGAGGGAGGGGGCTGGGTTTGGGATGTATTGAGTGAATGAATGAATGAGTGAATGAATGTAAAAGTAAAAGAAAATAATTAGATAGAAACTATTTAAGTCTAAAGAAATCTTATGAAGGGAAACCTAAGGTGATTCTTCTGACTGTCAACTTTAGGATATGGTCTAGGGTAACCTAAAGGAAACCATGGAGAAGTCACTGGGCAGAAGAGGAAGTTGTGGACTCTGTGATGATGTGCTAAGGGTATAGTCTAAAGGATGTCATCACTATGGGTGACTGGAAAGGAACAGGCTGACCAACAGAATACTGACTACCTTAATGTCATTCTACTTATCTAACCATTTATGAAAATTTACTGCATTTCGTTAAAATCTATAGGTCTATCTAGTCAATCAAAACTGTGTTCCTATTATTCTATTAAAGACACTCTAGTGGAATAAGAGAACTGACTCAGTGTTTCAGAACGTTTACTATTCTCACAGAGGACTTGAGTTCAGCTTCCACTGCCCAGGTGAGATGGCTCACAACCACCTGTAATGAACGCTCCAGAGATCTCACAGTCTGACAACCCCTTCAAGTCTCCACAACACCTGCACTTAGGTGCACCCACCCACACATGTACACACACATGTGCACACACATGTAGATAACAATTAAAATTTTAAAGATATTATGGCATACTGGGTTCAGATGTTTGTGACAGAATAGTTATCAATATTCTAGAAATGTGCAGAAATTATTCATCAAATACTCATTTGGGAATTAAATCTATGATAGGCAAAAGCCCAGGGCTTACTCCAAGGCAAGATTATCACAGCAGAAATGCAAAACTTAAAAATGTTGATTGAGATTTTAGCAAGTTTATATTTCTAAACCTGAAATAGCCCATGCAGCTCTTTACAGGCGAGTACATTTCTGAACAACAAAGCAACATTGCCTCTAAGAAAATGAACAAGTACAAAGGATAAATAAACAAACTCTCTAAGTATAAAATAGACTAAGTTTAGACTATTCACTTCAAGACCATGAGTTAGATTGAATGCCTATCTTCTCTATCAAATATGGTATCTACTTTTACTTTTAGCAAGTAACACATAGGATAGAGAGTTAGAAGCTTATGAGATGGCTTAATTCTTAGCAGCACTTGCTACTTAAGCATAAAGGCCATATTTTGTGACCCACATATGCCTATAAGGCAGCGGCTTGGTGGCTACCAGCCTAGTTGGTAAAAAAAAGTTAGCTCCTAGTTCATCGAGAGATCCTGTCTGAAAGGAACACAGGAGAGAATGATAGAAGACATCCTTTGGTACACACACACACACACACACACAGAGTCAGGCACACATACATGTGCATATATACAACACATTCATAACACACACACATGCTGTCATTCGTGCATGCACAAGTGGAAGCAGAGATTGACTGTGAGTCCCTTCTTCTGTAACTCGGCATCGCATTTTAAATGGCAGGTACTTCTACTGAGTCTATAGGTTGCTATTTTGTCAAAATAAGAAAAGTAGGCCAGCAAACCTGCGTGATCCAATGTTTCATAGGTATGCATACTCAAAACTGAAGGTCTCATGCTTACACAGAAAATGCTTCACTGACTGAAACATCTCTCCATCCAGTCGTCCTGAGTCTCTGATACCTCTTCTTTTTGTCAAACTTTAGAAGAGACTTAATCTATGACAAAGATTCAGGTAGGGGGAAAAAAGGCAACATCGATGTGGAACTCTATTAAAGAAAACCTGAGGGAACATTAGGAACAAAACTGGCAGAGGACCTTTAAAAATAGAGGCATTCCCTTTTGGGGAGGCCAATAAAGATCTCATCTTGTTATTTCAACACACAACAAATTGGAATACACTTGGATCAGTCACCTAGGGGTACAGAGTGAAGCGAAGTCCAAATGTCAGACACTGTCTTTGTGAAGCTGACCTAAGACTGCACCTCCAGTAATCAAAATTGAGATGCTAAAACAGACAAATGAAAGAGCTGGATGTGGCTTTTAGCAGAATTGATGGCTTCGATTTAAGTCAGTACTAGTAGAAGAAATGGAAAAAAGCAACTGCATTTTATTGAGTTGAACTAGGCCTCAAAAGCAGTTTTGAGAAGCTACAGGTTATCCATGAAAATAAATGTAAAAACCCTGGATTCTATCCTGTAGGCTAAATTGGAGAGACAGATATCACTTAGATTTAAGCAGTAAGCAGCAGTTCTCACAAGGACAGATGCAATTCTACTCCTATTCATCTATGTCAACCTTTATTTGTTCATATATTATTAGAATTACTATTTAAATGATAGACTATTTCAAGTGAACACTGTACTTTTAACCTTTTAAAGGGGGGTGACTGTGTTTTGTTCACTCACATGTATCAGTACATATAAGGCTGATACATCCCTTACCTCAAAAAAGCTTTGAATGAGATGAGGGTTTGTTTCTGCACATTATACTGGCAGACAGGCACTTTTCTCAAACAGAGTGAAACTGGATACAAGAAGATTTGAAATGACTGCTCTTGAGGATGGGAGACAGTGCCTGCAGGAAAAAGCCAGACACAGTGAAATGAGAAGGAAGGAAATATAAAGGACTGTAAAAGAAAGGGAATAGAAGGGGAGGGGTGAAGGGGATAGAGAGGTTTGTGCCTGTTTATTTGTAGAGTGGGTATATAACTAATACATATTAATCAAGGATGAAGACAGTTTTGAGAAGAAGCAGAAGATGGATGATAGGGGTGATATGTGGTATATGTGCGTAGGCCATATGGGGATTTCCCAATTACTCTTAACCTTATTCCCTTAAGACAGGACCTCTCAGTGAACCCAGAGCTAAGTTGGCAGCCAGCATCCCTACCAATCCTCCTGTTTCTCTCCATCTTACACAGCACTCAGGCTTTAGGCAGTAAGTAGCCATTTCCTGACTTTATACATAGATGCTGTGAATTCTATCGCTGATTCTCAGACTCACAAAGCAAGTACTCTTACCAACTAAGCTATCTTCCCAGCCGATAACCACTGGTGGTTTCATGCCTTATAGGTACCAGCATCTGGTAGTTAGTTATTTTCTGCCATTTGTATCAATACAATGCTTTTTATTCCTTTGTAAATTAACTGGATATTTCCTTCTGAAGTGTATATTCTATAGCAATTCCTTCTAGGTTATGTATATGAGATGCATTTGGATTTATTGCTATGACTGAAAATAAGTTTTGTTCTTAACATTCTTAGCAGTTTTCACAAGAAAATGTGCAGCCTACTTCCAGAGATCCTAAGCTTGTTGCCTTTACTGGTTCTTGATTTATTGACTTGCCTGCTGTCCATAGTCAGTTCTGTCTTCTGCAGTGGTGTAAATAAAAAAAGGGGGAAAGGCATGGGGAGAAGAAACTTTTGTGTTTAATCCCAGCATTGCAGTGCTTGATAAACCTCCCTGAACATCAGTTCCTCTGTCTATAATAATCTATTCGTTATCATGCCTCCTGTTGCAAAAAAGATTAAAAAAAAAGAAAAAAGGAATGAAAGAAAGGAAGAAAGGAAGGAAGAAAGAAACAGAGAGAGAAAGAGAGAAAGAGAAAGAAAGAAAGAAAATGGAAAAAATTGAAAGGAGAGAAAACAATGAGGAGAAACTTGGTCATAGTTTCCCACAGCTGCTTATCTGTTGGGTACATTAATTATGAGGTTTGTAATGAGAGACTTCTTGCTTATATAAATATGATGAAAAATTCATGAACGACAACAAGGAGCACAGAACTACAAAAGATACTGAGATGGAATTTTTTGAGTTGTTTTTTAAATGTAGAGGTAAGACTACGAGTATAAATTGTCCGGTATATTTTTGTTAGAATTCAAAAGTAGTTCAACAAACTAAAATAGTGATTGGGAACTGAAGAGGTGTTGAATGTGTAGAAAGTAAAGTTGGCAGTAGTTCTTCAGGACCTGGAGGCTTTCAATTGACTCCTTATCTAATAAACCAGCAACAAGGCTGAATTAGAGCTAGTGACAATTGTAAAATGCATAAAGCCCCAGATTCAGTTCCTAGCTCAACACACATACAATTAGCAGTATGTTTTCAAAGAATCCTTTTCTTTGGACTTTGAAAGACTTTCCAATATTTCCTAATCAGCATTGATAATAAAAGAAAACAGAGAAAGTTATAGCCTATTGTTGTGTGCTTAACACACACATACACACACTTATATACACATACTCATGCATACACACCTACACACATGCTCACACACACATATACATGTACACATATACAAACACATTCATACACACACACACACACACACACAAACACACACACACACACACACACTTCCACAGAATAGGCAGCTCTAGATCCTAGTGAGCGAGCTAAATTGGAAATGTTGAGGGTCCTGTACATAAAGAAGCAATTATAGATTCTGACAGCCATTGACAGAGTAAAAGAAAGTTATGAACTGGGGAAGGAATAGAGAAACAGCAGCCACAGAGATGGGGAAAATGAACAAAAACATCAAACTTGATTAGAACAGACTAATAGATCCTATCAAGGTGATGGGAGGAGTTCCAGAGATGGAGTCTGCTTTGGGGATCTGAATTGAGCTATTATAGGAGAACCTCCCTATGGCTGACTTCTTCTGCTCCTTTATTGACCCTGCCTGGGTTATCTCAGTTGGTTAGCCTAGTTTCTCCCAGCCTAGCATTTTTGAACCAGTTTCAATACCCTGTAACATATTTTGACCTAGCTTTCTAGAGGATTAGAATCCACAAATGTGACAACAGCATGGAAGTACGTGTCAGACATGGCAGCACAAGCAGGCAGCTCATAGCTCACGTTTTGAACAGTAACTATGAAGCATAGAGAGAAAACAAGAAGTAGGCAAGGCTTTTTTAACTCTACTTTGACCCTAGTGACTTACTTTCTTAAGCAAGGGACACACTTCCTAAACCTCCCCACACAACATCTTCAACTGATGACCATGTATGTGTTCAGATATCCGAGATTAGGGGAAACATTTCCCATTCAAGCTACCACAACTACATCTTATGTAGCAAGGAAACTTGCTGAGAAGTGCACAAGTTACCACACAAAGATGTAAGAAAAAAGAATAATTAGCATCTTCAAAGTTGTAAGATACTGTACATTGGGGAAAAGATAGTACCAAAGAAATACTGAGTGAGTGAAGAATTGTTCAGAAATCTCCTACTTGTTCTGTGAGTACTCTATTTTCTTTTAACCCCTGGTCCCTTTTGACATAAGCTACTCGCACCTGGATTATGTATTCTGGTTGCTGCTGTCTCAGATGATGACATCGTCCAGGCAAAGAGAATGACTCTGTGATGACTCTCAATTAGCACATCGTTCATTGTAATTTGTGTTGCAGGGTTTAGTGATTTGCTTCCTTGGTTAAGTTTGCCTAGTGCAGACCAGTTTACACTCCCCAAATAGGAACAGTGTAAGAAGAAAAGCAAATTAATAGCATCTGTTTATAGAAGCCTGGAGATTAGTAAGCAAGTGAGATATAAGTGGAATTCCAGTATGGGAGCCTCTTTTAATTTAAAGTTAATGAAGTTAATACTATTTGAATGGTGACTTTACAAAATATCTTTCTCCATCCATACATTGTTTTCAATTTGATGTCTGTTCATCATAAAAATACTTTAATTTAAGAGTTTTAACTTTTGAAAGAAGGTTAATCAATTAGCTAGACTATGCTAATTAGTTTAATTTAAATTAGTTGCTTATCGTACATTTTGCTCTAGCTGCAATCTTTGAAACTGAGGTAAATATTGATGCTGCAAGAGACTTCTTTGTTCCCTAATTACCAGAGAAACAGGACAATAAAGTCTGATTGCTTTTATTGTGTTTATTTTATGTAATTGCAAATTATGTTAACATTTACTTTAATGGAAATTAATCTCTATAAGAGAATAAAATACTTATAATATTGTATATTATAAATTTTAAATATATGTAGTTTATTGTATATATACATACATATTTTATGTTACATATACAATGATTTATACTATTTTAAAAATGGATTGCAAAATAATTTTAAAACATTGTAATGCATGACTATATGCTTAGATGTTTGTAAATAACTAAATATTTGAATACTTACAAATAGTTTTATGTATTGAGAACAAGCCATTTCCTACTCTAAAATAGTTCATTATATACATATGTGTATATATATATACACATATTATATATATACACATATATATTTGTATATATTAGCTTTATATAATAGTTGCTTTTCTGTGTGTGCTTTACCCTAGGAAGCTCCACTTAAAATTATCTTTGATTTTATTTGGGAGAAGAAGGCTTACTATAATCCTTTCATCAACCTGTGGGTCCTAATGCTTTTTGGGTCAAAAAACCTTTAAAGGTCAAAAAACCTTTTTATCACAGGGATAGCTTAAGACTACCAGAAAACAGATATTTACATTATGGTACATAATAGTAGCACATTTGTAGTTATGAAGAAGAAATGAAAATAATATTATTGTTGGGGGTTCATCATTTAAACAGATTGTTTAAAAATTACAGTATTACAAAGGTTGAGAATCACTGCCTTGAATGGATTAAAAACTGGGATCATTTATCAGGCATCCCTCAAGGAATGCAAACTGATAAGTGATTTAGTCCTTGAAAAAGAAAGGGAGTACCCTATAAATATATTGGGGATAATTGAAACTGAGGAGCACATGGATATATTAAAACCTTATCAGGGGAACAAAGGCCAAGCATATATCCAACATGCAAGACCAAGGAAAGAGTATAAGTTCCTAAGCTGGACCCCATAATTTGATGAACCCAGAATTGCAATGCCAGAGCACCACACCAACCTGTTGACTGATAGCTGATGCCTATGTCTAGGACTAAGAAACACATTTTCTGTCCTTGGGGGCTCAACTCAGCTGGGTCCCTTGCATTTGGCAAGGCCTACATGCCTGCCCATCCACTTGTTCACACCTGTATACCTATACCTGATTCTGCCTTTCACCTTGTAGAAAAACTCAGCAGGTCCACTCTCATCTGATCCAGGAGTGGCTCCCTCCTAGCACTGGTCTGGCTCATTGTCTTATCAATTAAGATTTGCTATCAGTCAACTTCAAGAGCTTTTTAGAGTCTGCTGACCTGATTAAATTTGTAAAGCATATCTATATGTATATATGCATATATATGTATATATATACATGTATATGTATGTATACATATATACATACATATGCGTATCCACATATATTTATATGTGTATATACACATATATTTATATGTGTATAAATTTATGTACATATACACATATATATCTATATGTGTGTGTGTATATATATATATATATATATATATATATATACACATACATACTGTGTGATATATGATTGAGAGTTAATATTAGTAATTTAGTAACTGAGATTGGAATTAAAGAACCTGCATTCACCTTGCACAGACTGCAGAAGTAGTCAGGATTATAAGATAAATTGCTGTTATTGACACTGCTGCACCTTGTGAGTTCATTGTTATTTAATAACTTTTGGTATTATGGGAAGGCACAAACTTATCAGTGTATTTTCCTGACACAACATGTTCATGATATTTGTATTAATTACCTTTGTGTTGCTGCTATAATATACCATGAGCAGAAGCAACTATAAAAGAAAGAATTTATTTGGGTTTAGGGTTCCTGAGGTAAAGTCCACGAGGTTGGGGGAAGGCAGGGCAGTATTTATCAGGCACAGTGATGGAAGAAGGAAGCTGAGAGATCAGGTCTTGAACTAAAACCATGAAGTAGAGTGTAGACTGTAAGTGTGACAAAGCAAACCCCAAAGTCTTCACTCAATGCCATACAAGGCTAAACTTCCTAACAATTGAGCTCTCAATAGCTCCAATAAATGGGAACCCAGTGAACCCATGTAGGGATATCTCAAATTTGAATCACAACAACTTGTATAGTAATATAGCTCTGAAACCTGGCACATTGTATATATTTATAAAAGTGAAGCTGGAGTTCACTCTTTTCAACACTTTTTGTATTTTCCATAGAAATTATCAAAGAATAATCATAACCAGACAAGTTTATATTGTCATAGAAATCTAGTGAGAGATGTGATCTAAATGGCAATAAATACATTTCAATTCTACATAATATAGTACAAGAACAAAATAAATTCCAAGGTCAACAATAGAATAAGTTGAGAAAACAGAGTATGTCCCCAAAGGATGGAAAGGCCAAATCTGAAGATGCTTTACCACAAACAATGAGATTAGCATACAACCATGGATGAATAAAGGCAGGGCTAAAATATTTCATAGATGACATTAATTAATAATCAATGTATTTGTTCAGAATATATATAAGCCCTGCTTCAAGTTTTTTTAACTTTTATTGCATTATGATGAGAAAAGTTACATGATTTCAATTTATCTGAATTTCTTAACATTTAAAAACATATTTTAATTAAATAGAATTGAATCACATTCTTGTTTCCCTTTTGTACCACCACTCCTCCCAGAGACCCCCCCTTCAATACCTACAATATCTTTTTTGTCATATTCCTTAAAATTTATAAAATATTACAATGATAAAAATAAGTATTATAAAAGTTGTTTGATATAAAATATCAATTTAACAGTCTTATGTAGATACTCATCTACAGCAATAGTGAAAATTCATTTTTCTCAATATAAATTTTAAATAACTCCAAACATATTAG
>NW_022196903.1:74628120-74654657 GCF_008632895.1 Mastomys coucha
TGGGAGGAATTTCTTTTCTGGTCCAGTCTATTTGGAGTTCTGTAAGCTTCTTGTATGTTCATGGACATTTCTTTCTTTAGGTTAGGGAAGTTTTCTTCTATAATTTTATTGAAGATATTTATGGGCCCATTACATTGGGAGTCTTCACTCTCTTCTATACCTATTATCCTTAGGTTTAGCCTTCTCAATGCATCCTGGATTCCCTGGATGTTTTGGGTTAGGAATTTTTTGCTTTTTGCATTTTCTTTGACTGTTGTGTTAATGTTTTCTAAGGTGTCTTCTGCCCCTGAGATTCTCTCTTCTATCTCTTGCATTCTGTTGGTGATGCTTGCATCTATGGCTCCTGATTTCTTTCCCAGGTTTTGTTTGCTTGTTTTTTGTTTTGTTTTGCTTTGCTTTGCTTTGCTTTGCTTTGCTTTGCTTTGGTTTTGGTTGAGTAAAGAGGATATATGATCCATCATGGCAGGAAAGCCTAATGGAATTCGTAACCTCTTGAGCTTCGAGGCTGGTGTTTCAAGCACTCTGAAGATTTCAAAGCAAAGGTCTTGAAATATTGACCCTCAGCTAGTGTCTTCCTTTTTGTTCTTCTGTGAAGTCCAGTCACTACTCACATTGAGGATGGGTCCTCCCCTTCATGTAATTCTCTCTGAGAATCCCCGCCAATGGAACACCCAAAGGTATGTCTCTAGGTGATTACAAATTTGGCAAATTTGACTACTCACTAAATTAGTCCCTGCCCATTTATATAGGGCATAATACATTCTGCATGTGGCTATGCTTCAAACTCTAGTTAGAATTACAATGACGCACAGAGTAGCCCTGTGCAGTGATTGGAAATTTAAAGGTCCCTCATAGGTTCTTATGTGGAAACCCTTGGTCCCCAGTTGGTGGTACTATTTGGGAAAGTCATGGAACTTTGGGGGGTAGATACTTGCTGTGGAAAGCGAGTCACTGAGATGTCTCTTGAGAACTCCTAGTTTGACCTATTTCCTATCTGCCTTTTGTTTCCTGGCTAAAGACAGAATGCGACCATTCTCTTCCTGTTCCTGCTGCCACAACTTCCTTGTGGTGATAGGCTGTGTTTGCTCAAGCTGCAGGCAAGCTGAAATCAATCCCTCCTTCCTTAAGTTGCCTTTTCACGAACATTTTATAAGAGCAAGGAGAAAAAGTAACTAATACACCCTGGTAGCATGAAACTCTCTAGCAAATTTATGTTAGTGCATCAAAATGAAAATACAACTCACCATCACCATGGCAGCTACACATGACAAAATAATTATATGTACACAAACATTTATTCTTAATGGCATTCTGAGCAACATAAATATTCCAGTAATATGCAAGTAAACTCATGATTGACAAGCATTATTCTAAGCATTGAAATGCTAATAATGACTAGAATCATGGGCCTACCTGCATTCCGTTGCCTGCAATAAATAAGATGTATTCTACTGTATTTTATTCAACTGTATTTTAAATGTAGGCCAATAGCTTGGGAGCTTCTCTCTTCAGTCTTTTTTTCCCCCTTTTGAAAAATATATATTTTTTCATTAAATTGCTCTGACCATGAGTCAGAAAATATCTCGTGGCCTACACCTGCAAGTACTTATCAACCTATGGAGAGAGGCAGGATGACTCTGACCTCTGCCACTTTGCTTAGGAAGCTGCCTTCCCCGAAATTTAATGTGTGGATTCAATGGTTTCAATTTTCCTGCATTGTAGGTATCAGCTCAAGCTGGCAGCCACAGTCTTTGAGGTCAGTAGACAGTATTAATAGGTACACAGTTAGTGTTACAGCTGTGTTAATATGAAGTTTGAACCCACTGATTTAGAAAAAAATGGCAAAATATATGTGAAACTTTCTGTAACTCCTCACAGTATGAACTTTTACTAAGGTTTTTAAAACTGACTTCCTCTTCTACCTAACTCCTATTCCCACTGGGTTTTTCTTTCTTTCTTCTTTTTTGCTTTTTTTTTTTTTTTTTAAATGTAAGGATCTATTGTTAAGCCTTTATAAAGATTTCTTTTACTTTTTAAAGACATCCAAGTGAAGTTGTCTTTTGAAATATCACCAGATACAGATTTCCCATTAGGGGACCATGAAGTTACAAACTTTACTTTCTTTTCCCTATGGTAATACAATGGCTTATCATTTAGTTTGTAAAATCTTTAATTTGGCTCCCCAAAAGAAACTGCTTTGTGTGCATTGTCAAGCACCTGATGAGAACCTGCTTATTTTAAAGCTGATAGAATGGTTCACTATATTCCTGAAGGGTTTAAGTTTTGAAGTCTCTTCTAATGACTGTTTCAAAACTTTGGCTTCTCAGTGGAAAACACAGACAGCTACCGTCAGAAGAATACACTTACCTGAGATTTTTGTGATTACAGATTATTTTGAAAAACTCCCATTTAATATGACATTATAAGTGGAAAAAATGATGAAATAAAGAATATATTTCAATAGCCATAAAGCAATTTTTTAAATTGAGTTTTGTGTTTAACTTTGGCTGATATTCACTAAAGTTATCAAAGAAATAATTAATTAATTAATTAAGAAATAAATACATAAATGAGAGACAGGAGAGATGGCTCAGTGATTAAGAACACTTTCTATTCTTGGAGAGAATCCAGTTTCTGTTCCAAGAACAGACAAGAGGCTGCTCACAACTGCTTTAACACTATCTTCAGGAGATCTCACCCATGCCCTCTTCTCCAATCTGTAGGTATTACATTCTCATGGACACACACACTTAACATAATAAAGTATAAACAAATCATAAGCACAAATAAATAAGTATTCCGTAAATAAAAATTCTGATGTGAAGTTAGAAATAATTGCTTGTGCTAGCTTCAATTCCTTGA
Source organism: Mastomys coucha (assembly GCF_008632895.1). Lineage (NCBI taxonomy): Eukaryota > Metazoa > Chordata > Mammalia > Rodentia > Muridae > Mastomys > Mastomys coucha. Next base: position 74,630,983 of record NW_022196903.1, read on the forward strand.
ACCTTCTGCAATTCATTCTTAATTGCACTATATACATCAAGTCAGTATATAGATAAAATGCAGTATATAGAAAATTATATGTTTAATTTAAAATTAAAGTTAAGGTAATATATACAAAGCACCAAATTCCATCCATGCTGTATATGGTAACCCCAATACAAATGTTTTCATTCTCATTTCTCTAGAACAGCATTCTCAATGTGGGATGCACATTAGAACACCACAGTGAACCTCTGCAAATATGGATCCTCTCATCTCTACTACCCAGGGTCTGACAGAATTGCCCTGGGATCCATCCTGAATCTCTATGGTTTGTAAGTCTGCTCAGGCAATTGTAATGCAAGGTCATGTTTCAGACTCTACACAAAAGCACCAGTCTCTGTGCTTTTATCAGCTTCAGAAACACCTGTAAAGACTTCCTGTTGTGGATTCCTGCATTTTAACCATTCATCAGAATGGGGGTGATGGATTGACTGTGTGAAAAACTTGGGGAAGCTCTTTTGGTGTCACTGTTTAAAAATGTCTGGAAGCTTGGAACTACTGAGGTCATCCTACTTTCTCAGTCTCAAAATACATTCCTTATAAGTCTTCTATAGATTGGATAAGAGTTATGAGAGATGAGTGGGGCAAATGTTGACATAGCTACATGACAGATACAAAGACTTAAATATGGAAGATGAAATAGCTTTACCTTTAATGATAACAAATAAGCTCAAATACAGCTGTACAGCAACAGAATTTATCATCAACTTCTGACAGCCTGGTATTGTGTATCTTGGGGTCTCAGTTATCTGAAAGCTGGAATGTTAGGTAGCCAAGATAGTTGTCAGCAGGCTCAGAGACCACTGAGGATGGACCCTTCCCTCACAAAACCATTCTTCTTTAGAAGCTTTGATATGAGAGACTGTCTACACTAAGACTCAGATGATGAGGACACTACTCTTGTCCAGTAGGAAAGACTTAAGGACAACTACAACACAGGATCTTTCAACTATCTAAAAGAAGCAAAGTGAGGAACATGAACTAGGACCATGTCATTCTCTCCCATGAAGTTGCTTCTCTTCATTCTTGTTCTCCCCAGCCTTATATCTGATTTTGCTTAGAGGTCCCCAGGTTAGCAGACACTGTGAGCTAAGAATAAGAGACAGACTGTGAGCATAGCATAAACTATGGACTGCCCATCCATCACATGGTACAGAGTCTCTCCCTACTTCTAAAACATATAAGAAGGAGCCCCACTTTGTGATATGAACCTCATTTTTCCTTGGGGTCCCTACCATTATCATGTCTACCTTCATTCTAAATAGTTATCCTTATATCCACCATTAAGTTTAGCTTTTTCTGGCAGCAGACATAGATCATTATAGAAAGTAATAGCTGATCAAAATTCAGAGATCAACTGATCTTTGGGTGGATTCATGATGCAACTCCTACACCTATGGGTCAGGGAATACTGCTGAAGAGAGAGCAGAAATATTGTAAAAGCCTGGTGATCAAGTTATCTGAGGCAAAATAATGCTTATTTTAAACAAAAGGATACAAAGAACTGGGGTTTTTTGTGAGTAGTTGTATATGTGTTTGCTTATGTTTATGAGTACCTGTGTGTATTGGTGTATATGTATATATACATATATATATATATATGTATATGTGTGTGCTGGAGTATCATCTATGTGTATTTATGTCTATTATGTGTATAATGTATAAAGTTGTATGTTTGTATGTGTGTTCATATATGTGTGTATTTATATATATATGTAAATATATATGTGTGTGTGTGTGTGTTTCTGAGCACACAATCTAGGCCCTCCTAAATACTAAGCAAACACTATATAATTGACCCACACCTTCACCCCAAGAGAACTTTTATAAATTTTCAAAAAAAATTTTCATCTCCTTTAATGTCATAATTAATGAAAATAGTTGGTTACTATTCACATGAAACAATGATATTTTCCCTTCGATTTTACATAGAAGATTCTTTAGTGAGAGGATCAAACTGACATGTTTACCATTGAAAATCTGCACAGCTTTATCCTACTCTCATGTAATCAAGAGACAGCCCCTGTACTTTGATCTGCAACTTGCTTCTTTCAAGGTCTATATTTAGACCTGTAAGTGTATAAAATCAAAATAACCTTTACTTGAAGATAGGAAGAAAATCTGTTATGACACTCTTGAATAATCATTAAAATCAATGCAAAGCGATCTCGTGTATTTTACTAAATATCCCATTTATTTAGAATAAAGTAATGGTATCATTTCTCTAATCTCTTTCCCAGATGCCACCCCTATGATATTTGGCATTGTAACAATTCTGCCTCCCTTCATTTTTATAGATATGTTAGTCTTGCTTTATCTTCCTGATTCCATGATATTATTGCATTTTACTTATGTTGAATATCATAGATGAAATTTTGAAAATAGAAGGTTCAACAGTTAAGAATGCTTGTTGCCACTCTTTCTCCAGCAGCCATCTATTGGCAATAGTCCTTCAGCTAGGGATGGGAGCTTGTGAGGACCCCATATTATAATATTGGTATAGCTTGATCTTCTGCAGGCAACCCCAGCTGCTTTGCTCTGGCCCTTCATGAAGTCACTCTTATAGTCTTTCTATTACTTCTTCACAATGATCCCCAGGCCCTAGTGGTGGGTGGGTGATATGGTGTATATGCTCCATTTGTGACAGAGTACTCCAATGTCCCCTATTCTCTGCACTTGGACAGGTTTTGAGTTTAAGTGTTAACCACCAGCCACTGTACAAAGAACTTTTCTCTCATGATATCTAAGAACTACAATAATCTTTGGGATTAGATAGATGAATTTAAAAAGCAATTTGATATGTGTATCCAATTTGGAGAATAATAATAGTAGGTTCAACCCTAAGGCCTGTGAGCTCCCAAATCATGGGTTTTTATACAGATTAGTAGTAACAGGTCTGTGTTTCCTCATGTACACCAGGACTTTAAAACAAGAAAGTGATTGCTCATCTGTAATATCTGTCCAATTATTGTCTCTGTAGGCATACCTTGACATGCTGGTCATTGTTGTAGTTCACAGGCTTCCCAGCTAGATCAGACAGCCAATGACACCTCTATTGGCAGCCTAAATACCACTTTCTTATGATGTAATACTTCCAAGCAGAAAAAAATCCCTGGTTCGTTCCAGCTTTGGTTCTTGACATGCCTTTGTCCAAAGCATGTGGTTTCTGCAGCAACATGGTCTTAGCATCAAATTCTGGTGAGCAACCAAGAGCAATGTTAGGAATATAATGCTGCAATGATTTACTCTGAACAGGAAAGATTTATGCATGCCTCAGATCTCTGAGATCTTCAGGAACTGTACTTATTAAATTAGCTAGAGACCTATATAATATTATGTTATTCAATTTTATGTGTGCAGAGCCCAGATTCTATAGTGTAAGAATAATATAACCAGATATACATTAGGAAAATAAATACAATTAATTAATGAATGCCCTTTGGACGATGTTCTACCTGAAAAAAATGATGACCTTGTAGAGAAAAGTACAAAGGAAAAGAGTTTTGATCCAATCCATGTGCACTAGGTAGAATTATCTTATTTCAGACTAAACCTGAAAAATCACTATAGACTGGTAATACTAGAGCTGTAATATTGTCCCAGAGGAAGACAATGCACTGTTGGTAAATGTAGCCTATATGGATAACTGTCTTGAAGGCTTTCTTGTATGAAAAGAAATGACCAAGGCAGTTTATAGAAGAAATAGGTGATATGGGATTACTGATTCAGAGGCTTAGAGTCAGGTATAATGGAGCAAAAGATGGCCTCAGATGCAAGAAGCTGAGAGACCATATCCAAAAATACAAACAGGAAACAAAGACAGCAAACCAAATATGTTTCATCACAGAAACAGAAAAGTAATTAGTACTGATGATAAGTAGAGACAGGACCTTGCTGTGGGCTCACCAGCTTGATGTGCACAGAGGTGAATAAGACAAACTATGGCAAACAAGGTCAAAGGTGTGTTCAAGAATCTTAAGTGCTTCTCTGGATTCCATACATGTATGGTAATATGTGTGTGCATTTGTGTGTGCACACATATACACACACACATACACACACACACACACACACACACACACACACACACACACAGAGGGAGAGAGGGAGAAAATAAAAACCTTACAAAGAAGTATGAAAACAGTAGTCTATATAGTTGTTTAATATTTGTTTTAAGCTATTTAATTTTTAATTTTTTATTTTTTATTTTAAATGTATATTATTTAGCATTTATAAATTTGTATGTTTGATCAGTTTCACCTTTTTTTCCACTGAAACAACTCATTTCCTATTCTCTCACCACATTACCCCTTAACTTCATGTGCTCTCTCTGTCTCTGTCTCTTTCTCTGTCACTCTGTTTCTCTGTCTTTCTCTGCCTCTCTCCTTGTCACTGCATCCATTTGGTGATGCCTGTATGAGAACAGGTGAGCGATCATCGTTTAGAGCATCAGTAATCATACTCCTGAAGAAAACTGGCTCTCCCCTTCTCCAGGAGTCATCAGTTGCCAAGAGCTTCCCAGATATGAATGGGATGTCAGAAGTACCTCCCCTGTCCATGCTGGGATTTTTGTAGCTTGAGTTTCTATAGGTATTCTGCATACAGTTAGAGCTGCTGGGGATTCATATGTGTAACTCCCTTCACACATCCAGAAAATAGTTTTCTAAAGAAATCTCTCTCTTGTCCTCAGAGACTTTCCATCCCTTCTTTCCTAAGGATCACTTAACCTTGAGGAGAGGAGATTATTTATACACTGTAAATTTAGTGTGTTTCTCTGGTAAGAATTGCTGTCTACTGGGGAATTAAAAAAAAGTATCTCTGAAGATGGGATTAAAAATATCCCATCTGGGCAGTGGTGGTGCACACCTTGAATCCCAGCACTTTGGAGGCAGAAGCAAGCGGACTTCTGAGTTCGAGGCCAGCCTGGTCTACAGAGTGAGTTCCAGGACAGCCAGGGTTATACAGAGAAACCCTGTCTCGAAAAACAAACAAACAAACAAAAAATCCCAAACTACAAAACAATGCAAAATATTAAGTAATGTCAATATTAATTTATTAGTAGAGAATGATATGTTTTTATAACTGTACTGTGTCCTCAAATTATGCTATGAATTCATGGTACTGCACAGTAATGTCCTGGATTTCTCCTTTAATCTTTGGCTAACATAATGCAATTTTCTCTGCCATCTGTATTCCCAGTAACTGTCCTGTAGCTAGTCTTACCTCTTACATTATATTTTTAGTATCTTATATAGTTTGATTAATATTTATTTGTCTTAGCTTGTTGTCAAGTGTTGTAACAAATACCATTACCAAAAACAAATTGGAAAGGAAGAATTTTGTTTCAGCTTATAGGTTGTAGTCTGCCATTAATGGTTGTCAAGATAGAAACCTGGCTCCTGATCTTATGTTTAGCTACTTTGCCTATACAACCCAAACTCAACTGTCTAGAAATGGAGCTGCAAGCAGTAGGATTAGCCTTCCCACATCAATTAGCAATTTAGAAAATGACCCACATATTTTCCCCAAAGGCAATCTGATGGAGACAATTCGTCAACTGAGGTCCCTTCTTCCAAGGTGTTTCAAGTTGACCATAAAACTTACCAGGGCACTTATCATTAGAATATGATTACCTATAATAGTGTTTAGTACAATAACAGGCAGCAGACACTTTTAGCCTTGCAGCTAAGGGTATATCACATAGCCTGGATGTGTAGTCAAGTGGACCATCTAATTTAGTATTAAGTGTTCTTCATGATGTTTATACAAAATGAAATCACTTATTGAGGCATCTCTCAGAATGTACCTCCATCTTTAAGCTATATTACTATATTATATAAATATGTAGGTGCATAGTTTAAAGTTAAATGAATGTCTTCACAATATAATTTATTTGTCATTGTAGCATAAGGTAGAATTACTAGGGAAGAGTGTTAATGAGGGATTGCCTGTGTCAGATAGTTCTATGGGGATGTCTTTGGAAGATTGTTTGCATTGCTTTAACAGAGCTGGGAGGGCACCACCCACTATGGACAATACCATTCCATGGAGTTGGATTTCAGATTGTAGAAAAGTAGAGGAAACAAGTCAAACAACAATTATGAATGCATTCATTTCTCTTCTCTGCTCTTGACTATAGATATAATGTGGCTATCTGCTTCCGTTTCCTGACTTGACTTCCCTGCATTGGCGGAATTTGACCTGGAACTGTGAGTTTAAATAAATCCTTTCTTCCCTATGTTGCTTTTGTTATTTTTTTGTTTTGTTTTTAGAGAAAAGATTTCTCTGTCACATTGCTATGTGGTACTCACTTTATAGACCTGGCTGGCCTTGAACTCACAGACATCTGCCTGCTTCTGCCTTCTGAGTGCTGGTGTTAAAAGTGTATATCAATACCACCTGGCTCCCTGAGTTGCTTTTAAGTCAGGCTATTTTCTCACAGTAAAAGGAAAGAAACTAGGACATCTCCCAATTTGCTTCAGGCTAATTAATTTCCTGTTCCATCCAAAGGGTATATTTGATGGAATAGAAACAGACATTAAGGGCTCCTTTTGTAAAAATGAACCGGTTGCCTACTCCATGGGGCAGTAGACACAGATTCTCTTTTTGGAGCCAGCTCAGATTCTCTCTTGATGTCACATGAATGTATGAGAGAATTAATAATGTTTTTAAGAATTACTAGTTTTTATTTCTTGTGTATGTGTGTCTGTGTGCTTATCAGTATGTGCACCATATCCATGCAGTGCCCACATAGGCCAGAAGAGAACATCATATCCCTCTGAACTGTAGGGTACAGGTAGTTGTGAGCTTCCCAGTCATGGATGCTGGAAACCTGACCACAGAATCATGCAAGTAAGTACTCTTTACCACTGAGCCATCTCTCCCATCACTAAATGAAGTGATGAAGTATATTCTAAACAGAAAATAAGAATAATTTGCAAGACTTGAAGCTAAGGACTTGAATTGTGACATGGGGAGACACTTGCTGGTCTGAATATAAATAAATTAACCATGAAAGAATTCTGCTATTTCTGGTGTACTTTAATATAAGTGCATTTTGTTTACAAAGTGAAGATTATCATGTATTGTGTTCAGCTAATGATAAAGCCATGTTATTTAAAAAATTCTATTCAATTGAACTAATGAAGTTGTAGAACATCAGAAGATCATCCAAATAATAACAGGCCTTAGACATGACTGTCAGTATCACTTCAAACCCTTTCACGTCTTACTTGTAAGCATTCCTACAGCTGTTCAAATAATTGGAAATGGTAGCAAGAAATTTCATATAACTTTTAAAATCAGGAAATAAGTGCAGAAAATGACTGATGATTTTGAGCAAAAACTTTCTATACTAGTGGCATATGGTGATGTAGCTTCCAATTCATCAGCCTTCCTCTTTACATTTTCCCTGTCCCATTCTGAAATAAAAAATGAGAGACTCTAGCTGGAGTCTATGTTTTCTTCTTTATTTAAATTTATTTAAATTCTTTTTATTTTTGGGTGTGTATGTGTCTAGGTGTGTATCTCTGTTTTTGTATGAGTGAATGCACCATGTATGTGTGTGTAGGGGGTTGCCTGCCCAGAAGAGACTATGAGATCTCCTGATCTGGGGTTACAATCAGGTGTGAGCTGCCCAATGTGGGTGCTAAGAAGGGAACTGAGGTCTTCAAAGAAGAACAGTGAGACCTCTTTAGTGATCTGTGGATTAATCTGTGGGGACTCTACTGACAAGATTCTTGCCTCAAACAAGCTTTATTTCTTACAGGCTTGGTATTATGACTATATATGTTGTATTGTCCCTCTGACAGATGAAAAAAAGCAATTTTCCCATTTTCTGTAAAAATATTTGTAACTATTATACAGCAAGCTTTCACACAAATATGTCTGTCTCATATATATTCATTATACACAATATAACATGCATAAATAAATCATATATATATATACATATACATATGAACACACCTCCATTTACTTCAATATCTACAGCCGCTGAACTCTCCACTTGTACATGGTCTGTGGGCTTGTGAGGACCTTGGGATCAAGGCAGAAATCCTGCAATGTTCATCTTGTTAGAATGAAATCCCTCATTAACTCAGGGTATTAAATGAAACACTTGAGTTAGTAACCAAATCGACAAAGAATGAGCTGAGTATCTGTACGATTAGGGAATTTATCATTTTGTTCTTAGATTAATTACATGGTTCATTATACCAGAATGTGTGCTTAATTTTAAAAACTATTTTCCTTAGGATCTGGTTCTTGTATTGTGATTTTATATGCCTTCTCTTTAAAAAGGACAGAACTCTGTGTGTGTGTGTGTGTGTGTGTGTGTGAGAGAGAGAGAGAGAGAGAGAGAGAGAGAGAGAGAGCTTTGTAACAGCAAAAATTTAAATAAATAACCAGTATGTATGAGTGAGAAACTTTGCCCAATAAAGCAAAAATAAAAACTTGTAAAATAATCAAACAAAAAGTTGACTTGCATAGCCAATTGTTGGCTTTGCTGAATAATAATATTTTGAAGTTATTTTTGAGTACTACAGTCCAATGTTAATTATTAACATATTTTTCCAAAGAGTTTATGACACAGTAAAGACAGTAAAACATTTTTTCTGTTGTAGATATGGATATAGATATATCCTAAGATAAATACTGTGTTACTATAAAGCAATTAAGAATAGTAAAAATAATAAGCACTTGCCTATAAACTATTTTTGGTCACCTTCCTCAGTATGAAACTCCTATTTTAAGCTGATAAGTTAATGTCATTTGTAAAGTACATTTTCTCTTTCAATAAAAAAAGTGCTTTGGCAAAAGAAATTAGGAGTGCTCTCATTACCAAAGTGGAGATGTTTTGAAATAATTTGATGATACCAGAATGATAAAAGTAATGAACATCAAACCAAATAAAGTAGCTTTTCTGTAAATGTTAGTGGATAAAGTTCCAGCAAGATACCATTACATTTATGGCTAAACTTAGAATGTGGGACAATTGGGTAGATGAGCATGCAATAGTCTGGATTCCCAAATGTACACACAATTTAGTGCTCAGAAAGCAATTGTAGGAGAATAGCTGTTGTTCTTTGTTCCTGCTTTGTGCATGTGCATGCACATTACAATATTCCCTGACCTCCACCCAGAGCCTTCCCAATTTGCTTGGATTATTGCCATATCTACTACTTACCTGTCATCCTCTCTCCAATTGGCGGGTTCCTGGCATGAATGTTGAACTGTTTCTATCTTCTCCATTTTCTCCTTTGTTTTAGTACAGGTTTAGGTAACTCTAAAGATTTTTTCAGAAGGCATCTTTATTCTCTGCTCGTTTGTTTGAATGCTTTTATAGCTTATTGACCAACTATGGAATCCTATTTAGAAATCAAATTTTTATAAGACATGAAGCTTAATTTCCAGTTTTCCTAGACCACATTCTACTGCTGGGCACAACAAGAATAATGGCTGTCTGGTCCAGTCCTTTGCAGCAAAGACTTGACTTTCTCAGATCATCTCTATTATTTACTTTCTTTCTGAAAGACTTCCAGCTTAGTTCTTAGTATTGCCACAACTCCCACTCTGTACATTTCATTCATTCCGCTGAATACTCATTCCTCCTTTCATCTTAAGATGTATCCTCAGCTCCAGATAATTCCCTCTACTTTAGCTTTCATAGTTTCCATTTTCACAGCTACCTCTGCTCAGGTCATTGTGCATCTCCTTTAGATCTCTTGGGTGGATTTTTGCTTTTTGCCTTCTCTCTCTTAATCTCTGCTCTTCATTTTTGCTACAATCACAAAAAAATGATGCTTTCAAATTTGCCTTCATAATGTTCTTTTGAATATTTATTTTCTACCGTTATTTTAATTTCCAAGAATTCCTCATTGGTCTCTCACAGTCCCATCTCTTTTTGATATACTGAGGATAAAAAGAGATATTAATGTTAATTTTAAGGTTCTTTCCAATTACTTGACTTTTTTGTCCATAGTCTCTGAAAATTACTTTTTGTGTTTTTAAAGTCTTGTTCTTCTGTTTGCCTGTTTCTATGAGCTATTCTGTGAATCTTGAGTACCCATTGACATTTAAGAGTTAAAATTAATATTCAAATTTTATCACATCAATTAATTGTATAACAGAAAAGAATTTCTTTAAAATGGCATACAAGGGTTCAACATCAAAAGCAATTAGTGATGGGAAATAAATTTTTATTGCAAGGAGTTGGTTTTTGCAGTGGTTGAGGCTTCTAAGCATAGCTAAAACCTTTGAAGGGGCCATTGGAAAGGGTAGGAGAAACTCCAGGCAGGAGATGAAGGTACATTCTACCCATGGAACCTGTTTTTCTTTCTTGGGAAAATCTCAGTTCCATTGTTTTTTCTTTAAACTGATTGAAGCAGTCCAGTTAACATCCACATACCCTGTGTGTTATTCCTATCTCAGACATGCCTTCACACCAACATTCTGAGTTATGGTTGAGAAATACAACAGAGTATTTAACTCAGCAGAAACAATGCCTAAGATTGGTCATCACAGTCACCCAGGAGTCCAGGAATCCATCCTTTCTGTTAGAAGACACAGATCCATAAATGGTTCTGATCACGGGATCAGGAGGCAGGCCATCCTGATACAATTGCTGGTTGTATTCCTCATATTCTCTGGAATGTGGATATCATGGATTGATGCACAGAAGAACAGGGAGAAAAAAAAAATGACTTCTTTCCTTCCTTCTATTTCCTATTACATTTATAGTAAGAAATTTGGTTTTCTAAAACAAAAGTCATTTTAATTATAATGTGATTAAGGGAACCTAATTAAATTCGAGTGTTCTTCTGGAACAACAAGGAATAAGAGCAATGGTGATGAAAGCCAATAAGTTTTAAAAAATGAGAAAAACTTACGAGCTTCACCATAATAATCTAACAGGCACTTAAAAGATGCTTTGTTAAAAAGCCTGACTCCTCACTGGAGTCCAAAAAAATCATCAAAGACTGACTGAAACCTGGCACCCCCAGATGAATCTCCCATCTGTCTCTTCCACTCCGCATAGGCATGTTAACCACTCAAAGAGTATCTGCCTCAGATGCAGAGATGACCAAACTACCCCATCACCCCTCAAGGCTTAAGTCACAAACATAAGTGCAACTGAGGTATTTTATTGCCAGCTTTTACAGTATCATTTGCAGATACCCAAAGGCATCTAAATTTCTCCTACAGTTGGAGTCCCTGAGATTCCAGAAACAGTGGAGTTCCTAAAGATTCTTGGTATATAGATTTACAAATGAGATGACTCCCTTGGAATAGTAGTAATGATCAGTGGATGAGAGACAGATTGACCTCCACAAATGATGACAGAAGTAACAAGTTCTCTGTCAGCTTTACAGAACCAGAACTGAGAACTTGATCCTAGATCAGAGTGGTCTTGTCATACACAGCTGCTGCCTTCACTCCAGTTCTTCTTATATTTAAACATAAAGCTGACATGAGCACCAAAAAGTGTTCTTAAGGTTACTGGCCACCTGATCTGTTTATGGGTCGGTGTGTGCAACAATGATGATTAAAATAGAAGTGATCATAAATGTGGGGTGGGAAGACACACAAGAAAGAGAGCATTACTCATGTAAAAAACTCCAAGCCAAAAGAGCTAAATTTATATAAAAATAATCTAGAGTCTACAAAAGAGAGAAAAATGTGATATTTCCTTTCTGATTCTGGCTTATTTTGCTTGGTGTATTAATTTTCAGTTGTATTTATTTTCTTGAAAAGGTGACATAATTTTGTTTGTTTTATAGTTCAATAAAATGCCAATGTTTATAAATTCATTTGAGTTGGTGCCAATGTCTTTAAAGAATCCAGAATATCTCTACTTTAAGGAAAAAATGTCTATAGCAATATGTGGATAAAAAATACTTTACACACACACACATACACACACACACACACACACAGAGAGAGAGAGAGAGAGAGAGAGAGAGAGAGAGAGACCTCTTATATGTATGCCAGTCTCTCCTCAGAGTGCTGTAGGGAGCTATGTCCTCCCAAAGGGAAAACAAAGTTTTGTATAGAAAGGACCCAAGGAGCTGAAGGGTTTGCAGCCCGTTAGCATGAATAACAATATGAACTAACTAGTACACTCAGAGCTTGCAGGGACTAAAACTCCAACCAAAGAGTACATATGGTGGGAATCACGGCTCCAGCAGTATGAGTATAGCAGAGGATGGCCAAGTCAGTCATCAATGGGAGGAGAAGCCCTTGGCCCTGTGAAGGTTCTATGCCCCAGTGTAAGGAAATGGCAGGACCAGAAAGTGGGAGAGGGTGGGGTTGTGAGCAGGGGGAGGGCGGAGGAAACAAGGGATTGTTTTAGTTTTGGGGTTTTCTTTTTTCTTATTTTATTTTCTTTTTATTTTTTCTTTTGGAGGGGAACATGGGAAAGGAGATATTGTAAATAAAGAAAACATCTAATAAAAGAAAAATATAAAAAAACTTGCAGCAACATGTAAGTCATTGCAAAATTATTCTTTATAATAGCAAAACCCTCTAAATAAAAGGAACTGAATAAAAAAATTATATGTCCACAAGTGGAAGAGTAAATTGTGCCATAGGAGAAAAATTTAAAGATGTGAGTGATATAAGAATATAAAAGATTCTCTTTTACAAGGACATTATGATTACACTGGGTAGCACATGAACAAATAATTTGGTATTCTTTACTTTTCTGTTGATGTTATAAAACAACACGATCTAGGCAAAACACAAAAGGAAATGTTTATTTGTCTTATAGCTCCAGATGAATAAGGCAAGACATGGCAGCAGGTATGCAAAGCCTATTGGCAAAGTAGGAAGATGAGAACTTATATCTTCAATTACAAGTGGGAATCAAAGGGAACAAACTGGAAATAGGACAAGGCTATGAACTCTTTTAAAAAAATTAGATACAATACTTTATTTACATTTCAAATGTTATCTCCTTTCCTGGTTTCCCCACCTAAAACCCCCTATCCAATTCCCCCTACTCCTGCTCACCAACCCACTCATTCCCTCTTCCTGTCCTGGCATTCCCCTACATTGGGGCATAGAACCTTCACAGGACCAAGGGCCTCTCCTCCCATTGATGTCCAACTAGGCCACCCTCTGCTACATATGAAGCTGGAGCCATGGGTCCCTCCATGTGTACTCTTAGGTTGGTGGTTTAGTCCCTGGGAGCTCTGGGGGTACTAGTTGATTCATATTGTTGTTCCTCCTATGAGGCTGCAAACCCTTCAGCTGCTTTAGTTTTTTCTCTAGCTCCCCCACTGGGAACCTTGTGCTCAGAGTTATGAAGTGCACCCTTCTTAAAAGGAGCAGCTCGCAGATGTTCTATAACCTCTCCAATACAGACCCACCAACTGGGGACCATTTGTCTAACACCACAGGTGAATAATTTTCATTTAAATGATTACAAATTCATCAACAAGTATTATTGAGCAGATATTATTCTCTGCTACAGTTCACACACACACACACATACTCACACACACACACACACACACACACACACACAAGCACATGATATGAAAAGAAATCATCTAATCTATAGCTTACTAGGAGATTCAATAACCAGTGTGATGGTTAGCTTCAATTTTTAAATTAACAGTCTGTAATCACCTGGGTAGGAAGTTTCAATAAGAGATTGTATATATTGATGTAATATGTAGGTATTTCTATGAGTGATTATATTAATCAAGTTAATAAATGTGGGAAGACCTAGCCACTGTGGGGGCACCATTCCCTAGGCAGGGATTTTGAGCTAATAGTAGAGAAATCACGCTGAATGCAGGCAAGTGAGAACACATACAGTCATTGTTCCTTGTACTCAACTTTGTATACAATGTAACTGGCTTTCTCAAGTTCATGCTGCCTGGAACAATAATCAGGAATTCTGAACAATGATAAACTCTTTTACTTCTAAGTTCCTTTGGTCAGATAATTTTATTTTAGTAAAGAAATCAAACTTGACAAATCTCAAATTAAGGCAAGATCTATGATTTCCTAGACTTCATGACCCCTAGTGGTATGGGGCTTGGGGTTTGGAAACTGTTTATGTCGATTGTGTTCTTGTTCTGTTTGTCATGAAATGTATAACCAAATCAGGAAAGATAGGGTAAGGTGGTTAGACAGAAGGGTGATAGATGAGGCAGCTGAGGGTAGAAAGGGCAAGAAGAATGGAAAGACTTGTATTATTTTGGTTTGATTCATTTGAAAACAGTGAAGTCAGTTCAGCATTTATTTCTCAACGGTGCATTTGAGATTCAGGAGAAAATGAATGAAATACACACAGACAAAAATATATAATATCACAGTAGTGTGCCATAAGGGAAATTAAAGAGCAGGTAATGGGAATAACAATACCCAGGGAATATTTGTCCTAATGAGGGTCTTGTTTGCAGAGTGAACAACTGAGTAAACCTCTGTGATGGGGGAAGAAATGGGAGAGAGAGAGAGTCTCTGGAGAAACAAGGACAAGTACTGCAACACAGGAAATAGGGACACAGATCACATTGTTGGCCTATTGGAAACCCAGCAAGGGAGCTGGAGTAATAACAGGCAGCTAGCTTTCTGATGAAGAGAATAGGACAGAGAGGGGATAAAGAATAAACATGTTCCTGACTACAGTTCTCAAGACTATCTTTCAAGTCTGCATAGTGGTTCTCTTATAATATGCATATTATAAAAGGATAAATGACAATTCTAAAGAATAGGTTGGGGCAGGTAGAATGCTTATTCAGTCCTTAAGAACAAGGGCTTTTCCTTTTTTCTTTTTTTTTATTTTCATTATTTACATTTCAAATGTTATGCCCTTTTCTGGTTTCCCCTCCAAAAACCCGCTATACCATCCCCCTCCCACTACTTCTATGAGGGTGTTCCCCCAACAACTAATCCAGCTTCCCTGTCTAGGCATTCCCCTACAATGAGGTATTGATCCTTCACAGGACCAAGGGCGTCTCCTCCCATTGATGTCTGATAAGGCTATCCTCTGCTACATATGCTTCTAGAGCCATGGGTCACTCCATGTGTACTTTTTGGCTGGTGGTTTAGTCTCTGGGGGTTCTGAGGGGCCTGGTTAGTTGATATTGTTGTTCCTCCTATGGGGCTGCAGACCCATTTAGCTCCTTTAGTCCTTTCTCTAACTTCTCCATTGGGGACCCCATGCTCAGTCCAATGGTTGGCTGCAAGCGTCCATTCCTGTATTTGTCAGGCTGTGGCAGAGCTTCTTAGGAGACAGCTATATCGGGCTCCTGTCAGCAAGAATTTTTGGCATCCACAATAGTGTTTGTGTTTGGTGACTGTATATGGGATGATTCTCCAGGTGGGGTCAGTCTCTGGATGGTCTTTCCTTCCGTCTCTGCTTCACACTTTTTCTCTGTATATCCTCCCATGGGTATTTTGTTCCCTTTTATAAGAACTACTAAAGCACCCACATTTTGGTCTTTCTTCTTTTTGAGCTTCATGTGATCTCTGAATTGTATCTTGGGTATTTGGAGCTTTTGGGCTAATATCCACTTATCACTGAGTGCATACCACGTGTTCTTTTGGGATTGGGTTATCTCAGTAAGGATACTTTCTAGTTCCATCCATTTGCCTAAGAATTTCATGACTCAGTGTTTTTAAAGCTGAGTAGTACTCCATTGTGTAAGTGTACCACAATTTCTCTATCTATCCTCTGTTGAGGAATATCTGGGTTTTTTCCAGCTTGTGGATATTATGAATATGGCTGCTATGAACATATTGAAACATGTTCCCTTATTACATATTGGAGCATTTTCTAGTTATATGCCCAGATTGCTATAGCTGAGACCTCAGGTAGTACTATGTCCAATTTTCTGAGGAACCAGCAGACTGTTCCAGAGTGGTTGTACCAGCTTGCAATCCCACCAGCAATGATGGAGGAGTGGTCCCCTTACTCGATATCCTCACCAGCATCTATTTTCACCTGAGTTTTTGATCTTAGCCACTCTGACTGGTATAAGGTGGAATCTCAGGATTGTTTTGATTTGCACTTCCCTGATGACTAAGGATGTTAAACATATCTTTAGGTGCTTCTCAGCCATTTGGTATTCCTCAGTTGAGAACTCTTTATTTTTTTAGCTGTGTACCCCATTTTAATAGGATTATTTGGTTCTCTGGAGTTTAATTTCTTGAGTTCTTTGTATACATTGGATATTAACCCTCTATCAGATATAAGATTGGTAAAGATCTTTTCCCAATTTGTTGGTTGCCGTTTTGCCCTAGTGACAGTTCTTTGCTTTACAGAAGCTTTTCAATTTTGTGAGGTCCCATTTGTGAATTCTTGATCTTAGAATATAAGCCATTGGTGTTCTGTTTAGGAAATTTTCCCCTGTGGCCATGTGTTCTAGGCTCTTCCCCACTTTCTTTTCTATTAGTTTCAGTGTAGCTTTATGCAAGTAGTTAAGAATGGATCAATTTGCATTCTTCTACATGCTGACCTACAGGTAAGCCAGCACCATTTGTTGAAACTGCTGTCTTTTTTCCACTGAAGTGTTTTAGTTTCTTTGTCAAAGATCAAGTGGCCATAGGTATGTGGGTTCATTTCTGGGTTTTTAGTTCTATTCCATTGATCAACATGCCTGTCTTTGTACCAATACCATGCATTTTTTAATCACTATTGCTCTGTAGTACAGCTTAAGGTCAGGGAATGTGATTCCCCCAAGAAGTTCTTTTATTGTTGATGATAATTTTCAATATTTGTTATTCCAGATGAATTTTTTTGCAAAGGACCTGAGTTGTTCTCCCAGCACCCATGTCAGGTAGCTCACTGCTTCCTGTTTCTCTATCTCCAGAGTTTCTGATAAGTCTGGCATCCAAAGAAATCTGCACTCGAGTGCCTACCCAACACACACACACACACTCACACACACACACACACACACACACACACACACACACACACACACACACACACACGCATACACCAAAACCTTTAACAAAAAAAAAATATATATATATATATAGACTCACAGAAGGAGAGGGGGAACCATCGCCTTCAGTTATATACTGAAGACCCCACCGGATGTCAATGGATAGTGCCAATCCCAATGCTTAAACTAAATGGGTCACAAACCAAAACCAAAACCATGAATCTGGGAAAGAGAAAGACTGACAGAGTGGATAGACATGCTAAAATTAGACAGGCAATAAGAAAAAAAGGATAAGCAAAAAACCAGAATTCACCATAGGTATACATGATGTTGTTAATGAACTAACTTAACTAATAAAGCAATACCATTAAAGCCAAGCCCATTTTAAAATGATGAAAATTAAAAAGTTGGGAATACTAATGTTAGCACAAATAAGGCTTGACTAAAAGGTCCACATCCTTCCACACATCAGGACAAATGGTGACAGCTCTCTAGAATGTCCCTTGGTAACCTGCAGTAGGCTGAAGGTTCTGCTGTTTACTGAATGTCTCCAAGGACATAATGTGTATATTCACACATAAAATGTTTTGGCAGTAACATGTTAACATTTTTGGTGAGATCTGATTAGTAAAATTTATTGAAATCTTGTGCTGGGTGATGTCCATCAAAAGAAGAATGATTAAATACATTGCCAAGTATTTAATGACTAGAATGTTATTCAGCAAGAAAAATAAATTATCACTAAGTAAATGTCTATGATGAGAAATACATGCTGCATGATTGCGTTCAAATCAAACCTAGGAGATGTCTGAAAACAGATGGTAGCAATAGCTACTGGGTAGAAGAATATGGGATGTTCCAGGAAATGACTCCTGGACCTGAGTACATTCACTTTGTGGTTGTATGAACCATATGCTTGCAATCACCGTACTCCTCTCTCCCTGTGTCCCATTCAAGTTAATACCATCTAGAAAATAAAACTCTTCCCATCAAACCACCAATGTTTTCTACAGTGGTACAGACATTTATACAATGAAATTAAAAATAATTTCAATGTTAAAACAACAAACAAATAAATAAATAATGAATGTTTAATGCTCCAAAATAATAAACAGGCATAAAAGGCAGTGTTTAATATTTTCAGATTTAGGAGCATAATATTATATCATCTGTAGTATGATACTGTGTTGTATGCTTATATTACCACTTCTATTACATTTTCTCTCATTTTCTCTTAAAATGTCATTTTCTTTCTTTTTGGTCTCATTTTTAATGTTGTCTCATTACAGAAGATCTGGAAGCTTATTGGTTACTTTTGCTGTTGCTCTGATAAATATATACCTACAATTAAAACATTAATTAGAACCTAGATTATTCTTCTTTGAATGAGTCCTCTGATGATAAAATCATTTATTCTTCCCAATTGCTTATAAAGGTGATGTTGTGCAAACTACAAATAATAGAAACACTAACATTTTCTTTTCTTTTTATACTTCTGAATTTTAGTTGAGTTCATTCTTGTTGAGGACGCAGAAGCTTGAGTCTGTGATGTTCTTCATCTAGAAAGTTCTCTCCTCTCCCTCTCTGCCTAGCTGAGCACTTGTCGGCCTGAACCATTTCATTTGATTTTGTATTTTCATTTGTAATGATATGTATGCCTGTGTGTCTGTATGAAGGTATGTACATGTGAGCATGATAGCCAAGGGAGGCCAAAGAAAGAGTTGTACCTTCTGATCCAGAGTCCTAGGCAGGCAGCTATGAGTTGCTCGAAAGAGGGTCTGGAAAACAAAATAGGATCATTTCTCTTAAAGGGCTGTGTATACTCTTGACAGTTGAGCTGTCTCTGCAGGCCAACACAGAGTCACTTATGAGTCATCTTCGTGTAATAGGTTCTTCCAATGTCCTGATTTTAACAGTGATAATTTGTTTAATACTATGGGCTCTCTAAATATAGAAATAAGCTCTGCCCATAATCATCATATAGGGTAAAATTATCTCCTTGCTTCTAATAATGGCTCAAATACTGATTAAATAAATGAATAAATAAGAACGTTATCAATTAAAACATTGTTCACATATAAGTAATACAACTGATGAATTACAGTCCCAACAAACAGAAGTTTACTACTAACAAATAAAAATGAGCATGGGCTGGGTTTTTAGTCTCTTTCTTCTCTGCCCACTCTGTAGCTCATGGCCATTATCTTCATGGTTGATTGATCAAGGGATTTGCCACACACACACACAAGATTCTTTCCCAATGATAGCTGGTAGATAGCACCAAGAAGAAGAAAATGCTTCTACAAATGCACAAAAAAATAGAATTATCCTGAACGTGATCATATCATCACTCCTAGTTGCAAAGAAAAACAAGAAAGTCATTATCTCTCACTCACAGTGCATGGTGGAAAATGGTTGGATGATGGATGTCATCAGGAACTGCCAGTAAACCTGATCTTCTAGAAAGCTTTGGGGACAAAATTTCATATAACAGTGTGCACATACGCTTCAGTTTAGTAAGTGTTCACAGGTGGAAAGATTTTTTTTCAGCTCTAATATTTATTTAAACAGCAACAAACCAGAGTTCCTGGGGACTAAACCACCAACCAAGGAGTACACATGGAGGGACCCAGGGCTCCAGCTGTATATGTAGCAGAATATGGTCTTGTCCTACATCAATGGTAGAAGAGGCCCTTGGTCCCATGAAGACTTGATGCCCCAGTGTAGGGGAATGCATGGGTGGGGAGGTAGGAGTGGGTGGGTAGGGACACGTACACCCTCATAAAACAGGAGGAGGAGAAATGGGATAGGGAGTTTCTGGAGGGGAAATTGGAAAAGGGGATAACATTTTCAATGTAAATAAATAAAATATCTAATTAAAAATGTGGTCACAATTGCAAAAAACTAAAAGAAAAACAAAAACAAACAAAAAGACCAGCAACAAACATTAAGTCAAACCTCTTTCATGCGCTGTATCTGTAACAGAGAGCCACAAAACTGGAACGTCACATTTCCATAGAAGTCCAACAAGGGCTGCAGAGATAGCTCAGTGCCTAAGAGCATATACTTGTTTTGTAGAGGATGAGCAACTTGATTCCTAGCACTGGATTTCAGTGGTTCAAAACTGCCTAAAACTCCAGACCCATGAGATCCAGTGCCCTAAATTGGCCTCTGCAGACACTCTATTTACTGCTGTATGCACAGGCATGTGCACACACATGCTCCCACACACTTAAGAATAAAATAAATCTTTAAAAAGTAAAATAAATCAAAGTCAATATAGGTAAACAAAATTAAAGTAAATACAGTTTCAAGACACCCCAAATCATGTTGGGATTTCTACCTCGGTTCTGTCAAACTTGATTGTTCCTTTTTCATTAGCATGAGTATCATTCATTTTCTACTCGGCACAGACAAATTGAGTGACTGGAAATGAGATAACACCTATAATTTAAATCATCTCATGGTTCACAATTCCAGGGCATAGGCTAAGAAAGAAGCAAATGAATCTAAATCTTTTTTTTAATATAATAAACTAATGTTCTTACCTTTGTCTGTTGCTAGACTTACATGATGCCTTAATATTGGTAATGTCTATCATCCAAAAATGAAATCTTACAGAGTGTGTCTGTCATTCTAGAATCCAAGGTTAGACAAATCATTAAGTAATTTGAGTGATTTTTGCATATTATGCCAAAGGAATCCAAAGTGATTTTATTTTTTGACATTGGAAGACCTGTGTCATTTAGTCTCATTGTAACACATGCATTAGTATAATAATTTAAAATTACACTATTGAGTGACTCACTAATTTTATCTCTCTCATCATCCCTTTTCTTTAAAAATAAATGACTGGAAAAATGTAAATGTATATAAAATATGCTTACTGCCTAGATGGTGTTAGATTGCTAATAAGTAGCAATCATGACTACTCAAATATATTTGTGTGTGTATGTGTGTGTGTGTGTGTGTGTGTTTGATATTATAGTTTTTATAAACAGTAGAACTCACAGCAGCTGTGGTTGCCCACACAATATCCAGCCTGTTATCATTTTCTAAAATGGGCGTGGGGAGGCTTATGAAGCTGTACCTCTAGTGGAGGAGCTATTGATCACTGATGACATCTAGGAGAGGGAGAGGCACTTTTCTGTATGAGTTTGGTCCTTAATAGGTTGATTTGTTCCAGTAGATATTCTCATACTCATGAGTGTGTGGATAACAAAGCTACTTAGTAGGATTTGGGGGTTTTGTGTTTGTTCGGTTGGTTGGTTTTCTTTTTGTTTTTAATTTTTATGTGTACACAAAATTGGAAGGGCATGGGTAAAGAGAAGTTCACCTGAGAGGAATTAAGGGGAAGCATTGTATATAAATATGATCAAAATACATTGTATGCATATGTAAAATTCTCCAAAAATTAATGAAAGTAATATATATGTTTAAAGACTACATATAGGCAATGAAGGGATGACATAGTAAAACCATTACTGCTTTTGAAGAGGAGCCAGTTTCAGTTCCTGACACTCCTGTTGGGCAGCTCACAGGAGCCTTCAACTCCAGCTTCAGAGGAAGGGATGCCCTGTCTTGGACTTTACGCTCACATGAAGACATCTGCACTCTCTCAAGGACACCTGCATTCTCACAAGACACCTGCACTCTCACAATACACCTGCACTCACATAGGACACCTCCACTCACACGAGACACCTGCACTCACACAAGACACCTGCACTCATACATGGACACCTGCACTCACACAGGACACCTGCACTCACATGAACAAAGGGTACACACTGCAGGCACCTGCATTCACCTGCACAATGCCACATAATTCATAATAAGTAAAAATGAAATTAAATTCTCTGAAATACAAACATTTCACTAAGAAGAAATCTACTGAAAGTAAGGTTTCTGAGTTTATTCATTTATTATTGAATGTTGGTTAAAAAATAGACTGAACAATCACACTTTAAATGTCAGCCATGGCTAGATTTAAAGTTCCAGCCAAGATTATGCTACAATAAAAGATACTGCTTCAAAGAGAGGAGAGAGGGAAGTCGGGGAGAGGAATCAGGAGAGAGAGGAAAAAGGGGAAGGGGGAGAGAGATAAATGGAAAGGTAGGGGTACACTGGTTTGAATGAGAAATGTCCCCCATAGGCTCAGCAATTTACTTTGAGTGACTATGTATTGCTAAAGCTAGTGGCAGACCTTCTCATTGCCCTTATGATGCTAAACAAGGCCAAATGGTAGGCTAGGGTTACAAAGTCATGAAGTGATATCATCTTCTAAGATTTCATAGAAAAGCTAGGAGAGACAGCAATTATATAAAGAACTCAAAACCATCAATCAGCTCCTGTCAGAACAACCTATAAGTGTGCAAGGATGCAGATAGATAGAGATTCACAGATAAATATGCCTTAAGTCTCACTTTAGCCATGGTGTATTTGCAGAAGTCAGAAAAAACATTCAACAGGTTCTCTCCTTCCACCATATTGGTCCTAGGGATTAAAATCAAGTGTCACCAGGCTTGGCAGCAAGTGCCTTACCCTTCTCACAATACTTTTGAAAAATACTGACAACTATAAAACATTGAGACATTTGAAAATGGGCTAAATGTATTTTGCACTGTAAGATGGGGGATCAGTCTTTAGAGGTCAAGGACAGAATTATGTAGTTTGGAAGTGTCTCTCAAAGCTTGTATGTCAAAAATTTAACTATCAGCCTGATTGTTGTACTACAAAAAGTAGTGGAGGCTAAAGAGGTGAGCCAAGGTGGAAGCAATTATGTCACTGCAAATACACTCTTCAAAGAGATATTAGGACTTAAGCTCCACGCTTTCTCTTTGCCTCCTGTGTAGTGAGTAGTAGGACCTCCCACACACATGCCTCACTCCGTGCCTTGCAACCTCACCTAAGTCCCAATGTCAGGAATCCACATTTAACCCAATGCTATGGATTGAAATAATGAACACAAATAAACCTTTCCTCTTTATAATCTTATTACTTCAAGGATTTGGCCACTAGAACAAGAGTGAACTAACACATGTGGCAAATGATTTTGATCACAAGCAATGGAATGGATTATATTTTTTGACTGTAAAATGTCTAATGTAGCACCCAAATTGCAGGTAATTTATGTGTGTGAGTTATGGAAACCTAGAGATGGTATATTTGAGGACTATTTAGGTGATATATAGGCATATTTTTAGATTGTGTCTCTAGTACCTACAGTTTTGAAAACTAGTAAATTTTTAAATAATTTATAAGGTTTATTTTATTATTGTTTATGGTGTGTGTGTGTGTGTGTGTGTGTGTGTGTGTGTGTGTGTACATATAGAGGTGCAATTTGAGTGTCAGATTCTGTAAATCTGGGATATGGGGGGCTAAGGAGTTGCTCAACAGGGCTCCTGGACATCAAACAGATATCTATTGCAAGAGCAACAAGTATTCTAAAGTTCAAAGTTCTTCATGTTTTTATTTTTTGAACCCTATTTACAATACCTCACACTAGAACCTTTTACCATGGTAGAGCAGATCTATTTATATCTGAAGTTCAGTTATCTTTTCTTCCATTCTATCATATCTTAAAATAAGCCCAGGATGTACCCAAATTTGTGTTTTATGAGTTCTCAACTGTCTTTATCTTACACATACCTCAATGCTGTTCAAACTGTGAGTTCTA
Source organism: Mastomys coucha (assembly GCF_008632895.1). NCBI lineage: Eukaryota > Metazoa > Chordata > Mammalia > Rodentia > Muridae > Mastomys > Mastomys coucha. The sequence continues at coordinate 74,654,608 of NW_022196903.1, forward strand.
GTCAATTTACCATACAGACACACACACACACACACACACACACACACACA
>NW_022196903.1:74654667-74728086 GCF_008632895.1 Mastomys coucha
ACACACACACACATGAAGAAATAAAACAAAAATGTATTCTAGTCTGATATACCTTTTCTAAAATAATTTTTATTTCAGCCCATACTGTCCCTCTCCAAGTTTATGCTATTATATTTTTATTTTTCCTCAGCAAAATACAAAGTTCTTCTTGCAAGCCTGCATCTTGTTTTCATAGTAAACACTAAATTCTAGACACACAATTTGTAACCTCATCCAAATTCGACATTTACTCTGTTGGCCCCAAGATAGTATCCACTACCTGATATTCTCAACTTGCCAAAAATATGCATCAGTTTTCCCCAAATTCTCACAAATATCCATCTTTAAATAGTATACTCATTCTACTTTACTCTAGAAACATTCTTCATAGTCACTGGTAAGAAAAGAAGGGATTGTGATCAACACTCATCTTCCTTCTCCTGTTGTTTCTAAACAACACTGTCAACAAAAACATAACTACAAGAAACATGGCTGCATCCTATGTGGCTTCATGGAAATATTTCCAACATCCTAAGCTCTGGGACTATGTGCCAATGCTGTCATTCAGGTTCCATGGTTGACAAACTGTCCCCTAGAGTGGGAATATGGCTCAGTCATGTGTACGTGTAAGCACCTGAGTGCCATTGCCTAAGTCCCAGGAAAAAGATTAGCAGGATTGGCATGGTGCTTATAATACCAGTCCTGGGGAGATGGGGGCAAGAAGGAACCTGGGACTCATGGCTCAGCCATTCTAGCTAAATCTGTGAGCCTTGGCTCCCTCCAAGTAACCTTATTTCATATAACAAGGTGGTTGACTCAGGGAACAAACCTAAGGTTGACTGTTGACTTCCAAACAAATTCACAGATACATGCTTACCACTTACCTACAACCACACATGTGCAACCTCACACGAACATGCACACACACACACACACACACACAAGGGAAAACACAAAATGAACAGTTCCCTAATCACTATGAAGATTGTATGTATCCTTCCATGCTAGCGCATGAGTGTGAACCAATGATGCATATAAAACTTAGTGAATTTCTTCTCAGTACATGGTAGTCACATGACATTTTATAGCAGGAAAAGGAAAAAAATAGCTATCAGAACCTGGGAATAGAACAGGAGCAGAAAAGCTGGAAAAGGATCACTAAGCAGCCCTGAATCCAGTTGGCTAGGAGGAATAACTGCTAGTGTTTTATGACATAGTAGGATGCTATAGTCGGTAATAATTAATTGCATATTTCAAAATAGCTATTAGAGCAGATTCTAAATGTTCCCAACACAAAGAAATCATAAATGTTTGAGATGATGAATGTGTCAATCTCTCTGCCCTGAATATTATGTATTGACTACATGTATTGAAATGTCACACTATACCTCATAAATATGTATAATTGCAGTGGCAATTAAACATAAAGATTACATTTTATGCACAAATAACAAATTCTTACAAATCACCAAGAAGAAAATGAACAAAGTTTCAAATAGGCACACCATTAACAAAGATACATTAATAGGCATTTGAAAATAGCTTTAATATTATAAGCTTATGAGATTTTGAAATTAAAATCATAATACACATTACATTTTAATGTTAAAAGATTTTCAAAGTCAATGCTTCTATGTACACTGATATAATTGAATACTCATTACTTTTACTTGACTAAAATATTGTGGTGATTTAATGATATTTTCAGGGAAGAATGAGAATCCAAACTAGGGCACTGTATGTACTAAGCAGTCGACCACTGCACATGCCTCTGGATCCCTTTCTGAAACTCATCAATAACAGCTATGCACAGGGTATATTATGATAATTTGATGAATACATGCAATATGTAATGATTAAAATAATTTGCCACTTCCACTTTAGCATTTACAATTTCTTTATGTTGGGAGATGAGGAACTCTTATCTATTATGAGCTAAGTGACAAATTGTCATAAACTGTGGTGTCCCTACTACACCATAGAATGCTAGAACACTAGGATGCCTCCTTTCTTTTTATAACTGTGTATAGTGTCTGCCACTCTGTCTCTACCCATCTCTGTCTACCCCTTTTTCTTGGCGTATAGTCCTTCTCATGCCAAAGCTAACCCTGAGAAATGAGAAAGTTCTTTATTCCCAGTACTTCATGATATAAACTCCTTCAGATGTGGTTTCTGGAATGGTGCTGACCTTTGTAGGTGTGAAAGGCCTCCTCAACAACCAAGTAAGCCTTAGACACATGGCTATAGGGACTTTCCTCTAAAACTGCAGAAAGTAATTAGATGTGTAATTAAAAAAAAGAATCTTTTTAGCAAAGCTGGTTTTGGTTTCTGGATTGCTTTTACTTCTGTTTTATTTTGTTTGAAAATTCCATACATATAAATACATTTAAATATACATTGACCATATCAACACACCCACAGTTAATTTTAGGAAGTATATAAAAATTAAATTTTTGGCCCTTTTAGATAAAGTATGGGATCTCTGTAACAACACATTTTGCAGCTCCATATTTAATGAATGGCTTCTGAGAGGCAAATCCTGAAGTCTCTCTTGTAAGCCTGGAATGGAGCAATGACGCTTTATCCACTCATGCTCTTCTATATTCAGACCTTAATACTAACTAGCACATGCTTTGTTAGACATTTGAAAGATAAATATATAAAACAAGCACAAAGCCAATGCTTTTGATTGCTTGGTTGGTTGGTTTGCCTTTTTATTTTCAGCTTCTTGTATCAAGCTAAAACCTGCATCTTTCTATTCCTGAAGAAATGTTGTTAGCGTGATTCCTTTAAAATATAAGTTTATGGGACAGGAGAGACAGTTCAACAGTTAAGAGTCCTTTCTCCTCTTCTAGAAGACTTGTGTTTGGCTACCAGCTTCCATATCTGATAGCTCACAACTGCATATATATATATATACACATATATATGTATGTATATACACATATATATACACACACATATATATAGATCCAGGGGATCCAATGCCCTCTTCTAGTATCTAAAGCACTGCACAAACATACATGTATCACACACATTAATAAGTTAAATTAAAATAAACTGTTAATGGAGAAATTTGCATGTAAATAAAGAAAATATCTAAAATAAAAATTAAAAAAAATAGTAGTTCATGGTTTCCTACTACAATTTACAAGTTTTTGTTGATTTGGGCTTGTTGGTTCATGCCTATAATCTCAGCACTTGGAAGACTGAATCAGGAGAATTGTGAATTAGAGATGAACCATGCAACTGTCTGAATCAAATAAAAACAAAACCATCAACAACAACCAAAATATTTATTGGGCAGCTACTTTGTGGCAGGGTCTGTTTATGTCCTTGTAAACAAAATATATGAACCTATTCCCTCATGGAAGTTATAGCCTAGGCAAGAGAAACAGAATTATATAGAAGTTAACAATTAACATCACTCTAACTACACATGAGTAGAAAAGAAGCAGGATAGTATAATAGGAAAAGCCCCTCTCTCTCTCTCTCTCTCTCTCTCTCTCTCTCTCTCTCTCTCTCTCTCTCCTCTGTGTGTGTGTGTGTGTGTGTGTGTGCATGTGTGTGTGTGTGCACATGAGCAAAAAAAGGACCAGCCTTGAAAAAGCACATTTCAGGGAAACTTCATCCAAAACATGTTTTCCTGAGACTTTAATAGTGAGAAACCAGTTGTCAGAAGCACTGGAAGAGATTGCTATATCAGAGGAAAGCAGACTTTTAAAAACTTCAGCACCATTAAACAGTTGAGCTAGGAGTCACCATGGGGTTGCTGGGAATTGAACTTAGAACCTCTGGAAGAAAAGTCAGTGTGCTCAACCTCTGAGCCATCCCTCTGATGCCCCAGGGACTTGGGAAGCTGGCAGGAGTAAGATGGGGGTGGGTGGGTAGGAACACTCTCAGAAGCAAAAGGGAGGAGGTGACCTGGAAATGGGCAACATTTGGAATGTAAATAAATAAAAGGGGGCAAAACTTGGAATGTACGTAAATGAAATGATATAATTTTTAAAAAAAGAAAAGGAAAAGGCAAACAAAATAACAGGAACTTGTTCTCTGAAGAATAAGCTTTATTCACAGAAAAAAAATAGTTGAGCTAAGTTTCTTTTGTCAGGGTATTTTATCATAGCATGAAAGTGACTAAGACACACTCTCTTTTTCTTCCATGCTTAAAAATAAATCTATTTGCAAAATGTCTCCTAGGGCCTCTGAGATTGCTCAATGTCTATGGTGGTTTGAATGAAAACCTAACTCTACGTTTTAACAGCAAACAAAATAAGCTAGTGAATCCATAGGCAGGACCTTTTGGATACAACTTAGTGAGAGTGGGGGACACACTCAAAGTGCAGGACTAGAAGGCTTCTTGAGCCATAATGGCAAATTTGTATTTCAGTTTTGGTGCCCTATAAAATAGCCAAAGGCATTTGAGCAATGCCGAAAGTTTAGATAAGGTCCCTCAGAAGCCACAGCGGAAGTAGCAGTGCAAAATTACAAAGCTATTAAGAAGGTGTGTGTGTGTGTGTGTGTGTGTGTGTGTGTGTGTGTGTGTGTGTGTGTAACTAGGAGTGCATAGGCATATGTACATATGCATATATTGTATGACATATTCACACTGATAATGGGGAAAGGGTATCAAATTAAAATTACTAAGGTTACTAAGATTTGTAGCTGAGGCATTAAGAGAATGGTGTTGTATGTACCAGGGTGAATTTGGTATCACAATGTGGAACAACCCATAACCTACAGAGAATTTTGTCTATAGAAGTGAGTGATGGCTGTAAAGAAGAGAATAGGTATAGAAAAAAATGTAAAAATTTTAATCAAAGAATTAGTACAGGGAGATGTCTCAGAAATAAGACTAAGAACATGTTTCTAGGAAGGTGGTAAGAAACCCAAAACACTGACTTCAAAGACAAACAAAGGGGGTTTGGCCAAGGGTTTCTGTGTTCTCTGTACTGCGTGGGACCACCATGAATCCATTTAATATTTAGTCCACATCAAACAAAACTGACTTCTGTCTCCATCACTTTTCTGAAGACCCATATGATGCCTTTAAAAGCTTTTTACCCTTCTTTCTTCTTTCTCTTTCTTTTCTCTCTCTCTCTCTCTCTCTCTCTCTCTCTCTCTCTCTCTCTCTCTCTCTCTCTGTCTCTCTCTTTCTCTTGTTTGATTCCTTTCATTCATTTCTCTTTGTGTGTGTGTGTGTGTGTGTGTGTGTGTGTGTGTGTGTCTGTATGAGTGCATGTGTTACATTGTTTATGTGGAAGTGAGAAGAAAACTTTGGAAGTTACTTCTCTCCTTCTGTCATATGGATCCAGGGCATCAAACTCAGATCTGTGAGTTTGGTAGGAAGCAGTTTCACCCATAAAGCCATCTCCTTGCTCCTTCTACTGATTTTTGTTGACCTAAAAATGCACTGTACATTCAGTGAGTTCCTCCTTACCATCATTTGAGGTCCTCTTTGAGTTTGAGATTTCCTTACCACCCACCATCCTACAGCATGGTGTTGTCTTTCACAGCCTTTCCTTCAGTTTTTCTTTCTATTTGAAATCCTACAATTTTTCAGATATGGTTACATCTCAACTACTCCCCAAAGACAAACTGCTAATGAAGCGGAACTATTTACATTCTTTAAAGCACTATAAAATGCTACCACAAGAGGTGGATATGGCCTGTGAGCTTGTGTCTCCTACGTCATTCTATTTAATGTAGATAGAGTCAGAAAGCGTGAGCATTACAAACTCCATTCTCCCTTCTAGTTAATCTCCTCTTAGCACCTGCATGGGGATTACCTTGTATACTGTTCTCAAAGTGAATTCTACCTGGATCCTTCTCATGAGCCACAGTGTCATGAATAACATTGCATCGGTGCCACATACAAATCTTGTTTCCATCTGCCTTCTACAAATATATCATACTTTCCACATAACCTGCTTCCTGGTTCTTTTATGTGAACAAAGGAATGGGGTCCATGATGTCTAAGGTCCTTTCCATGTCTGAGAAGCTATTGTGATTACAATACAGGGTTCAGATTAGTTGTCCACTTGACACAAACTAGTCTTCCATGTAGAAGAAACCTCATCCAAGGAACTGGCCCGATTTGATTGGCCTACAGATTAGTCTCTGGGGGTATTGTCCTAATGCCTGATGTGAGAAGACCCATCCTACTGAGAGTGGTACCATTCCTGGGCAAGTGGTCCTAGGTTATACCAGAAAGCAAGTTGAGCAGGTAGTCAGTGGCATTTCTCCATGCCCTCTGCTTCAGTTTATAACTCTAGGTTCCTGCTTCTGCCACTACCCTGACTTTTCTCTGTGATAGAGTGTGATGGAGACATGTTAACCAAACAAACACTCTCAGGTCCAAGTAGCTTTTTGGTGTAAAGTTTTGAACACTAAATTAGGACAGCCTTCTTGTAACCTACCCATGCCCAGGAGTTCAAAGAAGGTCAGAGAAATTGAAGCAAGTCTGCTAGAGGAAATGTGGGGCTTGAGTAGCACCTTGAGTGATGGGAAGAATTTACAGGAGTAAAAAGATTGTCCCAAGATGGAGAAAGCTGCCAGATTTGAATCTGAGAGGTGGGAAGCACGGCAGTATTCTGGGTGACTGAGGGGAGATAAACTTGATGCTCTGGTACACATAGATTGCCCAGTGGTGAAAAATAAGTGTGAATCAAAAGTAAATAATAGTAAAAAGTAAATCAAGGAATGTCTGGAGTTACCTGAAATGAAATCTGAGCTTAGTAATTGCAATGATATTCAGCCCTCACCTTTTAAAACATGTTTGGAAGGCAAAGGAAAATTCCAAGGGAGGAATTGAAGACAAATTTGTAATTCGCTTAAAAAGTTCTTCCCTGGGCAGGGAAGAATCACCTCAGTTGGTGTCAATATATCAGACTATATAGATGAGCTAGTGTATGGCATGGAAATTGTTTTCAGGTTTGGCCCACATCTACAGGACAAATGTTAGTTAGATATTGTTTGTCAGAAGGGAAGAAAAGTACCTTATTCCTTTCCTTCCTTAGTATTGCTATGTGAAACAAAACTGGAAGCCAGCTTAGCTCACCATGGAAATTTTATTTTGAAAGAAAAGAAGGAAGAGAAGGGAAAGGAAGGGAAGGGAAAGAAGGAAGGAAGGAAGGGAGGAAGGAAGGAAGGAAGAAAAGAAGGAAAGGGATGGAAGGGAAATAGATAAAAAATGTTTTATCAGCTTTGCCAGACCTTTAAATCTAATCAATAGTTATTTTTTTAAAAAGACAGTACAAAAGGGACAATTACTAGAGAATGAGATGCCTCTGTGATAGTTCCTGCAACCAAGTCTAGTGACCTGAGTTTGATCCCTGGTATCCTGGTACTCAACACAGTAGAAGAAAAGAATCAAGTGTTGAAAACTGTCTTCTGATCTCCACAGTGCACTATTTTATGCACATGCCTACACACACACACACACACACACACACACACACACACACACACACACACACGTGTTCTTTAAAAGGTATACCTGAACAGAAAGGCTTGATCAGTGCACTTCTTCAATTTGAAGCTTATGATAAACTCTACAGAAGTAATATGTTCTGGATCCTATCACTTGTAGGTAAACTAGATAAAGTTTACAAATGGGTATGATTTCTTAAAAACAATTTGCAGTGAGTGGTATTATTGGATAAATATCGTATACTGTTTCAGGGTCCGTACACCTGTTAATCGAAACATCAAATAGGCATACCACTCAGGAGTGAAAGGTACTGATGTCAGAAGTTTTAATAATTTCCCAGTATGTATAACTTCACAATGACAAACTTGGAAGAAGATTTTAGTTAGTACTGTACAATAAGCGCTTTGCACATATGGGATCTCTCTTGCATAGGTTCAAAAAATTTAAATAGAAAATAATTTGAAAGGTAGTATTTTTTTTATTACCAGGCAAAATATAAACATAAGGAAAACTATGGGTACATATGAATACCAGAAGCCTTCATTCCAGAGTCTGCTCACAGCCTCTTGCTAGATGAAGATCCAAGGCTACAGCACAAATAACATTTGATGTGATAGCTGCTGACCTTGAGAGAATATTTTTCTTGAGATAAATGTTTCAAATCAGAATGTTAAAATTGTGACAACTGAATCTAAGATTTGGTTTTATGTGACCTCAGGTCAACCCTCATGCTTCATTCAGACATTTACTGGGAATTTCACAAGCAAATCTATCAACTTCTGTCTGTAATGAAGATGTCATGCCAACCCCATTCAAAAGCCACCTGCGATCTCATTTAAATTCCTCCCTCCTCCCACTTAAAGACAACAATCTCAAAACTCACCAAAATTATGTACCTAGTTATTATAAAGAAATCAATTGTGACTCTCCTTTGAGAAGCTCAAAATCAACCTCTTCAGTATGTATTATCCTGGCCTATCTCTTCTCTGTGGTGATTTACATGTGAAATGTAACCCAGAGACTCTTGTGGTGGTGCTGTATGAGAAGGTGTCTTAGTTAGGGTTTTACTGCTGTTAACAGATACCATGACCACACAACTCTTATAAAAAGAACATTGACTTGGCTCTGGCTTGCAGATTCAGAGATTCAGTCCATTAACACAAGGTGGGAGCATGGCAGCATCCAGGCAGACATGGGGTTGAAAGAGCTGAGAGTTCCACCTCTTGTTTCAAAGGCAGCTAGGAAAAGATTGGCTTCCAGGCAACAAGGATGAGGGCATTAGAGTCAGTGCCTACAGTGACACACCTACTCCAACAAGGCCATACTTCCTAATAGTGCCACTCCCCGGTCCAAGCATATACAAATCAATGCAGAGAGTAATGGAACATAACAGGTATGTTACTTGCCATTAAAAGCTGGGGACAGCTAATGAGGTGTTATAGCCCGGCCCTACTTCTCCCCTCCTTCATTCCCATGCATAAATGCTTTGCTCAGTCAGGCTCCTGCTCCTATAACTACATTTTCCTGCTTCCACCATAGTTTTGCTGTTATGATGGACACTATCTCTCTGGAACTGTAAGCCAAAACCAACCATTTCTCCCTTAAGTTTCTTTTGTCAGGGTATTTTATCATAGCATGAAAGTGACTAAGACACACTCTCTTTTTCTTCCATGCTTAAAAATAAGTTTATGTGCAAAATGTCTCCTAAGGCCTCTGAGATTGCTCAATGTCTATGGTGGTTTGAATGAAAATGACCCCCCCCCCATAGGCCCATAGGGAGTGGCACTACAAGGTGGTGTGCCATATTGGAGTAAGAGTGGCTTTGTTGAAGGAAGTGTGTCACTGGGTATAGGCTTAGAGGTTTCAAATGTTCCAGCCAGGCTTAATGTCACTCTCTCTTCCTCATGCTTGCAGATCAAGGTGTAAAACCTCTCCAGCACCATATCTGCTTCCATCCTGCCACACTTCCTGCTATGACAACAAGGCCTAAATCTCTGAACTGTAAGCAAGCCATGGCCGAGATCATGGTGTCTCTTCACAGCAACAGAAACTCTTAGACAGTGAGTAAAAGTACTCACAGCCAAACTTGATTAACCGATTTTCATTGCGAAGTCTCAAATGGTGGCAGGAGAGAATTAACCCCTTACAAGTTGTCCTCTGATCTCCACAAGCATGTCTTGGCATACACACATAAAATAAATAAGTAATTGCCAACTATTTCTTTCAGTATACACCTTTCAATAAATAAACTCTCAATTGACTCATCCTAACGTTGTATCCTCTACCAACTAAAAGTTTGGCTTTTACCTGAGTTTCTGAAGGATAAGGAAGGTTCTGGCTGTATGAAATACACACAGGAGGTATGGTCCCATCAGCATCTATTAAATAATAAAGTTTAACAACTGTATGTAACATTTATACTGCATTAGATTCTCTATGTAACCTCACTCTATGTTTTAACAGCAAACAGAAAGATTGTGGAGGTTATATGCAAACTTGATGCTATCTGATACAAGGGATTAGAGCACTGTACATGGCTGCAGCATTCTCCTCCTGATGTGTATAGTGACCATACTTGATTCCAACTACCACACATACCTTTGCTGTAAAACAGGCCTACTGCACTTAAAGTTTATACTGAAAACACTGGCATGTAAGTAACCTCTACAAAAGGATTTTTATAACCCTTCTCACCCATGTGTCAGTGATATGCTCCCTGAATCACTCTGCTGTATGCACTAAATTCAGTGCTTAATCCAAACTGCTTCCCGTGGATCCCATAAAGTCAGCACTATACAAACTTTTAAAGCGAACTCTTCCAACCCATATTCCTGATGCCTAAGCCTCTATTTTCATCAAAATCTCATCTCACAACTTAAACTGAAGTCACTCGGCCACTATATTTGACTTTCCAACATAAGGCTTTCAAAGTCAAGCTGGAATAATGTCTGTGAACTGAAAGATTGAAGAGTGATGAGTGACTGGAGAGTCAAATAAATCAGTTTAAAAGATGGGAAAGCTTTTAATGTTATGGGAGATTAATAGGTCATGAGTGAGTCAGAAGAGAACAAGGTGAGAGAGGCAGGACCAGCCCAGGAAAGATCCCCGGAAATCAAGCCATGCATAGATTTCTAAATTCCATTTTGAAGTATGATTTATATAGAAATTATATAATGTGTGTAGTAGCATGCACACAAATAATTCCAGCACTTGATGTTCAAGGTATTGCGGCATGCACACAAGTAATGCCAGCACTTGAGAGGCAGCAGCAGGAGGCAGTTCAAGACAAACCTAGGTTACATTGTAAGACCTGAGACCCACTGAAGGGAAGAGGGAGGGAAAGGATGGAAGAGGAAAGAGAGAGAGACAGAGATACAGAGATGCAGGAGACAAGCAGAGACAGAGACAAAGAGAGACAGAGGCAGAATAGAGACAGAGAGGCAGAGAGACAGAAAGGATATGGAGGTCTTATGCATTTTTCAAATGTATATAAATAAATGAGTTTTATCTCAAATGCAGTCATACGGGGCATATTTCACAGGTTCCTGAGGTGGAAATTTCCGTTTCTTATGGAGACTCAGTTGTGTCATGTGGTGCTTTTCTGGAAACTGTCTTACAAGAGAATGTTTTTGCTGAAGCAGGCACATGGAAGGGCATTTTGCTGAGAACAGACATGTGATGTTTTTCTGAAAGCAGCCTGGAAAGAGATATTTTTCTAGAATCGATACTTGAGAGAACATGTGATGTTTGGTAAGGGTGTAAATATAACCCAGCAGACAGTTACTGACACAGTGTGGTATTGGTTCACCTTACCACTCTATGCTGGTCATCTTTGGGCTTTCCTGATGCTAGTCTTCACTAATGATGCTGTGTGGTATTGGTTCACATTAGCACTCTTTGCTGGTCATCATTTGTAGTGACTTCATAGAGAGAAATGCACCTAAGAAGTTCTGGTTATGTTTTGGAGGCTTCTCGACACTTCTGTGGACTTGGCCTGATTGACAGAGCCTTGCGGTTTCTTCTGGATTGAACTTCCAGAAAATCCCCAGGGATCTGTTTTCAGCAAGACATACTCCCACCTTTCTGCTTCAATAAAAACATCTTCATAAGCCATTTTATATAAAAACATCACATGACACAACTAAGTCTCCAAAGAAACCAGAAATTTCCACATCAGGTTCTCTTGTCCTGCTTGTAGATAATAAAGTTCATTTATAGTTCTTTGCAATCACTCACTCGCTTTACAGAACATGGAAAATAACAATTATTAAAAGAAAATTTTATTTACATGTGTATGTGTGTTCATATGAATGAACACATGCCTGAAGATGCCAGTGAAGGACAAAATAGATGCTCTGGAGCTGGAACTAGCAATGGTTATGAGCCACCAAGTGTGTACTGGGAACAGGGACCCCTGTCTTCCACAAGAGCAGCCAGTGCTATTACCAGCTGAGCCAACTCTTTAGTTCTGAAATCTTATCATTTTATTCTATCAATTCTGTTATTGATTATTTCTATTCATGCTCTGAGTGGCTCTAACATATGGACACATTTGTCAACAACCTTCTATTTTAAATACTTTTAGTACAATGAAGAAACATACCCTGAAATCAGGCCTTCTCTTTCCACACTTATGTTTTTCATGTGTTTATCTGCACACCATGGAAAAGCTATCAGGTGTCTAAAAAGAATTTGTTTTAACTCTGAAGCCTATTTGAAGAAAGCAGAGAGATCACCTGTCTTTTATCTACCCAAGTGTTTATCACATATCTGAACCTCTTTTCATGGCTGAATTCTTTTCTGGTATCATTTCTCCTCTGTCAAAGGAAATATTTTAGCAAGGAGTTTAGGGCAGTTGTTTTTTCTACACATCCTCTATGTTGTCTTCCTTTCAGGGATTATGGCACCGTTTTTGAAGGCTGTTTTCCTTGTGTAGACATTTCAGATGATTATGATGCTCTTCTGGCCATGTGCATTGTTAAAGCATCAGCTCCTGATCTCAGTGGTTTCTGATAAGAAATAAGATGCCCTTTAGTCATGATATTCCTCTGGATAATGTACTATTTCTCTCACCTCTTTCAAGACTAAGTTCTTTCTTATTAATTCTCAGTGGCTTGACTCTGGCATAATGAGATTTGTATCTTGGTATCATTATTTCATCTATGACTCGGTGACATTACTTAATTTATTCCTTACAGATTTAAAGAAATATTAGGTGACTTTTATTTTTGTATGTATGAAATAGTGTACTCTTTTCTTTTGCCTTTCTTCCTAGGATGCTACACAAACACCAGATCTTTTGCTATATACCCATGGGTCCTTGAACAAAGTGGAGGATTATTCTTTTTACTAATTATTTGACGCTGTTAAACTTGAATACAAATATTTGATTTTAATTAAAATATAATTGTATTACCTCTCCTGTTACTGTCCCTTTTCTTGATCCAATTCTTCTTTGTCAAACCCCTCACATCTCTACAATTTGATGAATGAGTCAAAAAGCCCCTAATTGGTTATCCAATTCCAAGTAATCAGCTCCGAAATCATATACATACAAGTAATACCAAAATTACTCAGTAAAATTTATATTTGCATAGATGTATGTGTATGTTATATATATGGATATATGGATAATTTTAATGATCCAGTTTTAGGTTTTGCAATTCTTTCATATCTAATTTTCATTCTGTAATAAATTTGTGTAACTTTTGAACTTACTGAATGTGTTTTTATTCCTTCTAGCTATTGTTTATTTTTTTTACTAATTTGAGGCATATTTTAATAAACATCTGTCAAAATTTTAGTTGACTCATCACTTAATGAGGGAAATAACACAGTTTTAAAGCCAATTCCAAGATATTTGATGAGATAGATTGTTTTACTGGAAATTTGGAGAAGTTGTATTTAGAATAACATTTCTGGCTTAAATACATTTTTAAATCATTCTCCTGGACAAAGAATTGTAACTTTGGGGTTATCAATTTTTCAGACATATTTTTTTACATTGCTGTCAAACAAAAAGTTCCGAAGATAGGACACACCTATACAAAAGAGTCTACAAGACTAATTGGTTAGCTAAAATTATAATTATGGAAAGTTGGAATGTTGTCGATCCAGAGTCAAATTACTTTTGTCCCCTTAATTTACCATTTGTCATCTACCTCTGCATATGATGGAATATCATTCAACTATCAGATAGAAATTTTGGAACATACAAACTTAGCAGACAGCTTTCAACCTCTCTAAGTCTAAGAATGTTGATTGACACAATTTGATGTCTGCTTTCTGTAACAAGTTACCTGCTGTCCCTACCAATATGTTGGCAAAATGACTTGATTTATGATTTCCTTTTGTCATGGGACTACCAAAATTCATGTAGCCAATTCTACATTAGAACATACTATTTGGAATAACCTTAATTATGTTATCAGGCCAAGTCATACAGATTTGGTGGACAAATTAACACTTTTTTCTGTGTCTGAATGCATACTGATGTTTGTTCATGCAAGGACTCTGTAAGTGGGACAGTGCACTTTTCAAATATATGTACATATGTGTGGAGGCCAGAAGTCAATCATTGCTCAACGGTCATCCAGCTTGCTACTTTTTAATTTTATTTTGATTTTGAGATAGACTTCTCACTTGTTCTTGAACTTGTATTTAAGTAAGGCTTCCATCCAGTGAGCCAAGGGACACAGCAGTCTGTCTCCCCACCACTGGGATTGTATTGTGTGCCACCCTGCCTATTGTTTTCTTACTCTTTTTGTACATGTAGGTACTAGGAATTGACCTTAGCTCTTACCCTTGCAAAAGAAGCACTTTGCCAACTGACTCATCCATCTTTCCATTCCCCATTAACTTTCACTAAAGGTGCTGTCAGGCTACTTACATCATTTCAATTTTCTGACAAAACTTAACAGCAAAATATTAAAACATAAGATGAAGTTATTTGCTACATAAGAAATATTGAACACCACATAATTCCATACAAAAAGCACAGATTTTACACAATTATCAGCAAATAAATTAGAGGTGTTCTATAGTTATAACATGAGGTACCATGTTAAGGGGGTCACCTACACATCCTGCTATGGCTATAAGAAATGTCATATTCGAAAGGCTGGAGTCAAGTTCTTACAATTCTGGGATGCTTTAGATATTTCTGGAACTTGTTTGGTCTTCAATTCCTGCTTTTGCTGAATTTGCTCAATTGAAAGTTCTCATTTTCATGCTATTGTTGTCATGGACAGAAAATAAGCCCCTTTCTTTCCTTTTTTGCCCAACACAAAAATAAAACAAACCTCTTTGTATACAGACTTCACTGGAGAGTTAAAATGGAAAATTTTACATTTCAAATGAGTATTTAACGGTTCTTAGTCCCCAGATGACACTTCCCCTTCCAATTCCGTGCTCTTTCCTCTTTTCTTTGCTCATTAATCAAACTGAATTATCTTTGTATAAAAACAGCATGTTCAATAATCACTCTGTGGTTTAGGGTTTCACCTTTACTTTAGCAACTGATTAAAATGTAGCTTGAAGAAAATTTGACTCCTCCTGGAGGAAAATTCCTATGTGATAATTGAAATTTTAAGTCTGACTTCTCTTTTCATTTAAAACATTAATTCTATTATGACAGGTTTTAGTGGGAAAGTTGGTGGAAGGGAGAGCTCTTGCAACCTCAACTAGCTATGCTCAGCCATCACCCCAAACACACCAACTGAGGCATATGGAATAGTGCAAAGCAGAAATGGAGACTCTTTGGTGGTTATATTTAAAAAGGAACCAATAAAGCAGTACGGCCACCTTCAACCCATTTGGAGCACTGAGAAGAGTTTCAGTTGAACAGAGTAAGAATTATGGCAGGGGCCATGATGTACACATAATTAAGCAATTCTAGTCAAAACCTCTCCCATTCTGCAAGGTGGTCCAATAACTGGTGTAACTAAAGGGGACTATTATGGTTCCAGTTAATGATCTCCAGTACACAGCTACTTCATCCTTACTGTTTTCTTACTTTAACGGAGGGAAGAGTCCTACCCACTCAGTGTTGCCTGGGGTAAGTTTCAATCTCTTGTCACAAAAATGGTGATTGACTTATGCTCTAGTTCCTGAAATCCACAGTCTCTCAAGAGAAGGAGTAATTAACAGGGACACACTTCTGTGTGTTCATCCTTAGAGAGGGTTGGGATGTAAAGCCAAGTAGTAAAGAGTACTTAGTGAGTCAGGATCTCTAGAGGAACAAAACAAATAGAATGCTATATTGAAAGATACATATCTATCTTCAAATACATATTGAATTGGGTCTATTAGATTGGTTTAAACAAGGAAGTCTTGGTAGTTTAAAATGACTGCCTTATACCCGACAGGCTAGAATCCTGTACTTGTCTAATCTATGAAACTGGACCTCTCAGCAGTCACAATGCAGGGATAAATCCTAATGGAGCACTCCTACCCTTCAGTCCATGGTGAAAGTCTCAGTCAGCTGACTCTGATGTCAGTAAAGAAATAAGCAGAAGCAGCAACAGAATAGATGATCTTGCCAGCAAGGGTGAAGGCAAGCAGGCAGAAATGCAAGGCTTCCTTACTCTTTGCCCTTTCATCTTGACTGCCACTGGAATTGCTGCCCACATTTAGGGTGGCTCTTCCCATTTCAAATAACCTGATCAAGAAAACTCCTGACCATAGACCCTGTTAATTGTTTACAGATCCAATCAAACTGACTATCAAGAAACCTCTACAAGAATAAAAACAAAAAAGACCAGACAGAGACGTCAAGCTTCCATCCTATTTTGAGCTACTTTGTGGACACAAGGAACTTCTAAGTGCCTCTTTCAATATTATCCAGGCTCCTCACTGCCCATGCATGAAGCTGCTTCTCACTCTGTCCAGACAAGATTCAAGCTGGGCCAGAAGACACAGCCATCCAAACACAACTTAAGGTGTCAACAGACAGTACATCCATCAAGATAAATATTTCAATATAATGTTTATGTGCAATATTTAACATTATAACCTGATAAAGAAAAATATTGTTAAAGCCATGTAGATCTATTTCCAGTTTTCTGAGGGACCTCCAGATTGTTTTTCAGAGTGGTTTTACCAGTTTTTAATACTACCAGCAGTGGAGCAGTATTCCTCTTTCTCTACATCCTCGCCAACATGTGCTGTCACCTGAGTTTTTGATCCTAGTCACTCTGATTGGTGTTAAGTGGAATTTCAAGGTCATTTTGTTTTGCATTTTCTTGATGACTAAGGACTTTGAACATTTCTTAAGTGCTTCTCAGCCATTCAAGATTCCTCTGTTGTGAATTCTCTGTTTAGTTCTACATCCCAATTTTTGATTGGGTTGTTTGCTTTCTTGGTGGTTAGCTTCTGGAGTTCTTTATATATGTTGAACATTAGCCCTCTATTGGATGTGGGTTAGTGGGGATTTTTTTCCCAATCTGTAGATTGCTGATTTGTTGTCCTATTATGCCATTTGCTTACAGAAGTTTTCCAGTTTCATGAGGTCCCATTTATCAATTCTTGATCATGTAGAGCCTGAGCCATTGGAGTTCTGTTTAGGAATCTTCCCCCTGTGCCAATGAGTTCAAGGTTCTTTCCCACTTTCTCTTCTATTAGATTCAGTATATCTGGTTTTATGTTGAAGTCCTTTATCCAGTTGGACTTGACCTTTGTGCAAGGTACCAAATATGGATCTATTTTTATTTTTCTATATAGACTTCCAGTTAGACCAGAACCATTTACTGAAGATGTTTTTTCCCCATTGTATATTTTTTGCTTCTTTGTCAAAGATTAAGTGTTGGTGTGTTCATAGCACCCTTATTTGTAATAGCAAGAGGCTAGAAACAACCCAGATGTTCTACAACAGAAGAATGGATACAGAAAATGTGGTTTATTTACACAATGGAATAATAGTCAGCTACTAAGAAAGAAGACATCATTTTTGCAGACAAATGGATGGAAAAATAAAATATCATCCTGAATGAGGTAATTCAGACCCAAAAGGACATGCACAATATGTACTCAATAATAAGTGGATATTAGCCAAAAAAGTACAGAATAGCCTAGGATACAATCCACAAAACTCAAGAAGACTAATAAGACAAAGGGCCCAAGTGAGGATGCCTCAATCCAACTTGGAAGGGAGAAGAAAGCAATCACAGAAGGCAGGGGGAAGGACAGATCTGGGTGGGAAAGGGGACAGAGAGGGGCAGAGGGGGAATATGATCAGGACTGGGGATAAGAGTACTGAAACCCAAAAGGCCAGCAATAAAAATGGAAACAGGCAACCTTGGGAAGAAGGAGGTGAGGGAGCCTTTTAGAATGTACCAGAGACCTGGAAGGTGTTGAATTGGAGAAGAGTTGGAAGATGCTGAGGAGGAGGGTGACTCTAGAGAAAGATCAGCAGTCTCAACAAACCTGGATCCCCAGAATCTTGCAGACACTGAACCACCAACCAGATAGCATACACCAGTAATATGAGGGCCCCAACACATATACAACAGAGGACTGCCAGGTCTAGACTCAGTCAGAGAAGATGTACCTAACCCTTGGAGACTTGGAGCCCCAGGGAGTAAGGAGATCTGGTGGAATGAGGGGTTGGTGGGAGGAGAGAATATCCTCTTGGAGATAGGGTGAGGAGATGTGGGAAATGGAACAATCAGAGGGTGGACCTAGATGGGGATAAAGTCTGGACTATAAAAAAGATTAAAGAAGAATTTTTAAAAAGCCTATGTAGAAAAATATGCCCAAATTCCAAACCACATTGAAGTAAGTACTGATATTTTAGAGTAGGGCTCAGTTTTCTTTAAAAAACAGTTACAGGTTCATAACTTATAGTTACTTTTTGATATATTGCTTGACATAGAACTCTTTGAGCTACTTCTCATTCTAAAATATCTATGTTTCAGGCACTGGAGAGATGCCTAGACGAGTAAGAGTGCTTATTTCTCTCTAAGAGTGATGGGGTTTAGTTGTCAGAACCGATATCAGGTGGTTTCCAAGAGCCTGTAATTCCAGCTCTAAGGTATCTGATGTCCTCTTCAAGCCCTTATGGGTACATGTGCATAAGGGCAAATGTGCATGTGCACACACATTCACATATACATTTGTGCACATATACACAGAAATAGAGACACATTATACACATGTGTAAAATAAAATAATTTTTCCAGTGTTATTTATCTTGGTCATAGAATATGTAATATCTCCATAAGTTTCTTCTGTCTTTCTTACTTTTCTTTTTACTTTATTTCTTTTTTTCCCAAGAGAAACACAGTTGATACCAGGAGGAGACATTTGCAGGAGAATATCCTTTACCATCTTAGAGAAAGAAACATTAGTTAAGAAGCAGAAGGGACCATAGACACAGATTCCAAGCATTTCAACTTGGGGTAGAGCCATCATTTTTTCCCTCTGCCATTTAAACCATGTGTGCTGCAAAGGCAAGTGTGTGTTACAATATATAGATTTTTTTCACAGTTTAAACACACTGGCATTTCTTTAGTGCTTTTTGAGTAGTTTAAGATCTACTGTGGTTGTCATTTAAAATCTGTCTTCTCTGGAACTGAAAGGTCTTCCTAGTAACACATTGGTACAGTTGCTCACCCCCAAGAGATGCCTGGGTAAAATGAGGACGCAGGACTGTGGGTTTGAGAATGACTGAATATGCAGCCTGTTCCCAAGACTAACTGAAGTTCAAGACAAATGTTGGTTACAGAAGATGAAGAATAGATCATATCCCTCACTCTATTATGAGGGACAGAAGCAAACTTTACAAATTCATGGTCTTTTTTCAAGTTTTATGTTGCTGGATGATTTTACAAGGATATGATGAAAAGAAAAGAAAGGCTTTCTGAAAATGGAAATGAAAGTAACAGCCAGTACCAAAAGTGTTACCAAACAGGATCACAATCTGTACCCCAAGAAATCAAGCTTGGCCTCCCATTCTTGAGAAATAAATTGAACCAACAAGAATAATTGTAAGAAATAGAAAACGGAAATACCTTCAATGTAGCTATACTGGCAAGAAGAGCAAAGAGATCCAGTGAGGCCCTACCTCCT
The DNA here is from genome assembly GCF_008632895.1 of Mastomys coucha. Lineage (NCBI taxonomy): Eukaryota > Metazoa > Chordata > Mammalia > Rodentia > Muridae > Mastomys > Mastomys coucha. Next base: position 74,674,145 of record NW_022196903.1, read on the forward strand.
TCAGTCCAAACTCAAGAGTCCTGAAGTGAGATGAAATGTTAAAGAAGCAAGTGTATTCATGCCTAAGCAGTCATAGTCAAGGTTTGGTTCTTCCCATCACTGATCCATCACTGTCTTGGTTTCACTCTAATCTTGTACACTTACATTGGAAGTTGCAAATCTGTTTCCAGGAGACAAAGACTTGACTGTTACCACTTCACTCTTCAAGCACAAGATTTCTACAGGTTGTTATTCAGATTGAGGGATACAAATGTCTCTTTAGAATAGTTTCATTTCAGTCAGACTATACAAGATCTGGTTGAAATCAAGGAAGGATCAATAACAAAGAGGTAAAAGCATATCAAACATAAAACCTGAGATAGTGCTTTATTAACATAGCACAACAATGAAGGTACAGCTATTGGATATAGCATATATGAAGGCATAAGGAAAATAAGACTGGCAGTAAATCTGAAACAGAAGAAAGTATCATTTCAATGAAATGAGAAAACAAGTGATTCTGCAAGAATAAATCCAAAAAATAAGACAGAAAAGGTTAACATCTAGAGGTCTTGAAAGGCATAAAAAAAGTTAGCGGTGTTGGAACAAATGAAGAGTATAGCACTCTTAATGTCTTTATTTGGGTAGTAACCACTGGAAATAAAGCCAAGGGCTGTCAAATACAACAGGCAAAAGTGGTGGTTTTGTCACCTGACACAATCTAGAATCACCTGAGAAGAAAGTCCCAATGAGATATTGTCTAGAGCAGGATGGCCTATAAGCATGTCTATGAAGAATTTTCTCGATTCCATGGATTGAGGTGGAAAACCCCAGTCCACTCTGAGTGGCGCCATTCTGTAGCCAGTTGATCATGAGGAATGGAGAATTAGAACTTGCATGTTTTCATTCATTGTCTATACTCTCTACTGTGGATGTAACAATATACTTCAAACTAAGTGTTTCACTGTGACTTCCCCACAATGATTGACTGTAACCTGGAATTGTAAGCTGAATAAACCTGTTCTCATCTAAGTTGCTTTTTGTTAGGGTAATTCTATCAAAGCAACAAAAAGAAACTAGAAAAGAAAGTGACTGAGGCCAATTAGAGAACATCAAAGAATATCAGGGGCACAGAATTATCTCTCAGTGCATCTGTACTCTTCTAGAAAGAGTAGACAAAGTTTTGAAAAGGAATAGTTGAGAGATTTCCAGGATTGAAGGGGAGATAGATACACAGAAATGTAGCATTTGTACACTGTCAAAGAATTATTTGACAGAGAGAAAAATATTCATTAGGAATGACTTTTGGCTAGAAAGATGGCTGATTCAGTAATGTGTTTGCCGTGCAAGCAGGAGGACCTGAGATACCTCTCCCCAAACCCAATGATATTTATCTTCTTGCAATATAAGGATAAGATTATAATAATCATATAGATGAATATATACACATGAACACACTTAAAATCTATTTAGAATAATGGATGAGAATACAGAAAGCAGTATATCTAATTAAGGTTACTCTCTGTGATGAAATATCAAAAGTAAGTTGGGGAGAAAAGGGGCCATTTGGCTTATACTTCTACACCTTTCTCTATCATTGAAAGAATTCAGGACAGGAACTCAAACAGGGCAGAAATATGAAGGTCAGAGTGAGTGCCTAGACCATAGAGGAGTGTTGCTTATTGTGTTGCTCAGCTTGCTTTCTTATAGAACCAAGACCCTCTCCTCAAGAATGACACCTCCTACTATGAGCTGAGCCTCCCTCCATTAATCACTAATTGAAAAAATATCCTATAGCTGGATCTCATAGAGGTATTTTCTCAATTGAGGTTTCCTCCTTTCAGTTTATTCTAGCTTATGTCAAATTGACATAAACTAGTCAGAACACAATACCTAAATCCAGAAATTAGGGAATAAAAGAAAATAAATAATTGTCAACTTAAAGAAGTATAGTAGAAATGAATAGTAACTGAGAAAAAATTAAGCATTAGGACAAAAATTGATACATATTTAATAAAGATTGAAATATAAAAAATCAATATGGCTAATTAAATTTCTAAAATAAAAAAACAAATTATTTTTTAAACATGTAATAAAGATAACAAACCTAACATTAAAATCAAGATAATAATATAAAACAGGAAAAACTTAGGAACAAAACCTTTAACAACAGTAATTTGATAAGAAAGAGAATAAAGAACCTCCTATATGAAGCTTGGTATGGAGATAAGTAGTAGAGCTTATCTATCATTTATAGTGACTTATATTTGATACCCTTTGTCACAAAATGAAAAGAGAAAAGAATCTATGAATAATCTAAAATTGAAAGCATGAGGTAACTTTTAAATTATGTAAAGTAGCTGCCAATAGACAACTTTGTCTTCTGTTTCTCTTTGAGTTTGTTGGTACATCAAACATAGAAAATGCTTCACTATGGGGATCCCTGGTGTAGGAAATGGAGCCATAGGTAGAAGAAAATATCTACTTTTAGGTAGCTTCAACAGAAGATGAAATAAGAACATTCATCTTAGCAATTTATTCCCTGATCTTCTTCTCTCCATTGTCACCTCTAATTTTCTGCTTTGAATAGCAGATCTTCCATCTAGGTAGCATGGCAATAGACCCAACAGAGGCAAGGGATAATGGGTAAGTTTAAGAAATATAGGTATCACTTCAGAAAACCTCAATTAAAGAAATAACCACTGGATTCAGACCAAGTTCATACTAGTCAGAAATCACAATTTCAATGCTAATCTCGGAAGCTAGCAGTCTTCAACTTTCCCTCTGGAAGCCATTAGTCTAGCATCATCTTGATCTTTCAAATCCATGTAGGTGAGTAAATACTGTTATTTTCCTAACTAGCAAGATTTTGTCTTAACAAACCAGAATGTGATCCCCAAAATCTGTCTGAGTGTGTCAAGATGAGAAATTCAAAGAGCAAGTCATATCACAACCATAGTCAAGAATAAGCAGAAATGAATGCATTCATGCTCACTTGTTTGCCTGCTGTTGCTCAGGTTGATTTATCCACACTTAGGAATCCCTGCCTAGAGAATGGTGTCACCCACAGTGAGCTGAGTCTTCCCATATCAATAAACTTAATTAAGACAATACCTGGATGACATGCCCAAAGGCAAACACAAGGTAAGAATTCCTCACTGAGACCCTTTGCTGGAGATTCATCATTGTGTCATCATGAAAATTAAAGTTAACTGGCACATATGCTGGATAAAATAAGGGGATCAAAGGGTGTCTCAGTAGACATGCCTGAAAAATAAAGAAATTCCAGAGTGAATAGATGTGATTCAACAGGATAAACCAACTTTTTCAGAACAACTTTTGGGTTAACACCATGGAAATTAAAATCTTTAGGAATCAGATAAGAACATTAGAACATTAGGAGAAAAGATATGAATCCTTTAAAAATAAATAAGACACCAATAACAGAGATGAGCCAGAGAATTTCCAGATTCTTATCCCTGTAGAAACAGTTTTAATACTCAGTTCCCAGGAATAATGAGAGAGTAAAGCACAAAAAAAGTTTTGAAAGGATGAGGACCTGAGTTTCATCCCCGGAATCCATATACAAAATAAATATATTCAAAAAATCACCAAGTTTTTATAGGCACACTTTTGTAATCCTAGCTCTGGGAAGCTGAAAACAGGCAAACTTCTGGGGCTTTCTGACCAAACCAGTAACTTGAGTCTACTTATTATGTTCCAGTGAAGACATTGTTGTAAAGTACAAACAAACAACAAAAGTGGCAGAAACTTGAGAAATGACACCTGAGCTTATTCTCTGGCTTTTTCATACATATACACTTGCAAACACACACACACACACACACACACACACACACATGCATTCACCATAAATATGGAATCCCAATACTTAGACATTCCTATCATTGTGACAATCAAAACATATTCACTTTCATCAACTTACATCCTTAACTTGATCATGTCAAAAGTCAGATCATACCAGCATCAAACTAAAGATAGGCACATCAGGAATTTTCCATCTTGCCTTTTGACTTTCAGTTTACAATTCAGTTACCATGACAAAACATAGCACCTCTCTCTCTCTCTCTCTCTCTCTCTCTCTCTCTCTCTCTCTCTCTCTGTGTGTGTGTGTGTGTGTGTGTGTGTGTGTGTGTGTGTGTGTTGTGATTCCATCATTAACAACAGTGAAGAAGAAGAATTGTGCCCTGATTCAGACCCGCCATTACAGGATAAGTGAGCATGTGTATACCCTTAACATTCTTTTCATGGATTGTCATAATGACTGAAAGAAATCTTCCCACTGGCAAATCTTCAAAAACTACACCTTATTTTTTTAATTTTGTCTCCTAGAGAGAAATGGCCTCAGGTCAAGATGCAAACTGATTTGTGGCAGTGGTTAATAGTCTGGTCAGACATCTAATAAAGAAAGGGCAGCAAGAGAATTTTGTGGTAAGGAATCTTAGGGAAAGAGGATGTGGCTAACAATCAAGGAATGAACTCTGAGAAATGTTGAAAATCACTGTCTCATGACAGCATAGACCCAAAATGATAAATGAAAATAAAAACAAGGTCTTCCATTGTAGACTCAAGACACTTAAAAAGTGCTTTTCATAAAACTAAGTACATACGCACAAAGAATAGTATTGTTCAATACTCTTGCATATTCAGAATAGGATAAGCCACTTATCTCTTTCCCAGAGAAACCAATTTTCCCTGTGAACTTTAGAACCTAGAGAAAGGCAAGAGGGATGGTTCAGTGATTACGAATGCTCGCTGTTCTGGCAAAGGATCTAGGTTTTTTTCCAAGGACCCATGCCAGATGGTTCACAACTGCCTGTAACTCCAGCTCCCAGGGACCTCACACTTTCTTCTGGCCCCCTTCGAGCACACAGAATACAGTTATATAGATATATTGTGGACACAGAAATAAATGTCAAAATCCTTTTTAAATGAATATATCATTTTATGTGTATGGATGTTTTGCTTGTATGTTGATCTGTGAACCATGTTGTGTTCAGTATACTTGGAGACGAGAAGAATGTGTTCTCCTGGAATTGGAGTTACAAATGCTTGTGAGATGCCATGTGGATACTGGCAATTGAACTCAGGGTCTCTGGAAGGGCAGATAGTGCTCTTAACCCCTGAGCCACTTTTCCAGTCCCAAACAGTTATTTTTTTAAAGCACTCCCTTACAGAGTGTATCAGGACTACCAGTGTGTTTAACTACATGGGCATTCCCCTTAGGAGGCTCCACTTCACTATAGCTCTTGCTGAGGTCACCATTCAATCTGTGAGATGCCACCACACATTAGAGTTCCAGCTAGCATTCTAGTAGTAGGTTGATTACATGTGACCCTTTTCTTTGCAAAGGGGGCAAAGATTTCTCCCTACCAAATAGACAACTAATCTAGATTTGAAGTTACTCTCTCTGACACTGTCAATATCAGTCATCCATGAAATTACTCAGTGCCTTCTGTTTGGATCCAACCATGAATCCAATTCAAAATAAAAGAAATAAACAAGAGGCCAATGCTTGGGAGGTTCACTGGCCTCATTTTCTATCCATCAAGCTGTAAGCAACTCATTTCCTATATAGTAGAAAAACCAGCTGGAATTTGGGCGGGGGATAACACATTTCAATGAGAGATGCTGTGCTTCTCCCATAGAGATAACTGCAGTGTTATGAATAAAGAATTCACAGTTGAGTAGTCAAAAGCATGTGTTACTATTATAGTCAATAATCCATTCCAAATGTGTTAACTTCCTCAGGTTGTCAAACTAGGGACCTTACTGTGTAAAACAAGGAGCCCCTAATTGTGCCTTCACCGAACTAGGAGTTAGAAGCATGACTCAGAATTGTAGGACTCTTAATATATGTAGGTGGTGTGCAGGAGAGAAATTTTTATTCATTCTGAATTTCTTCATATTGACTCTAACTACCCAGCACAAATCTGATAGGAATAATATGGTCTACAAAATGAATGTTTCTTGCTGAATTCTCATCTATTTCACAATCTCAGTGACCAAGAGCACTTTTACTCCTTTGAAATCATTTTTTACTTATCTGTATGCATGTGTGTCAATGTGTGTACATAAGTGCAGTTGACAGCAGACAAAAGAGAACATCAGAGTCCCACAACTGGCTTTTTCAGGTAGTCATGAACTGTCTCACATGGGTGCTTGGAATTAAACACCAGTCCTCTGCAAAAGCAATGCACAAAAGCCATTTCCCCAAGACCATTTTTCTTAAAATTGAGGGTTTTCCTTCTTCTACTGAAGTAAAGATGTGGAGTGAATTCATTGGCACATGGAACAGAGTGAAGACTGGAATTCATGAGTAAATTTCATGTGCAGAGTCATAGATATCTATCCCACCATGAAGTTTCACAGTTGCCAAAAAGAAACATAGTATATATTTTAATGTGGGATTTTCTTTCACTTTTCCATCTTATGTAAGCTATTTTTGTAAAGGAAAAATTCTATTATTCTTCCTCTAGATATTGAAAATCATATATGACCATGATAAAAATGAGCATTGTAAAACACTTGGCACTTAAAGAATACGATATAGATTAGAATTTGCTGGGCAGTAAATAGTAACACCTAAAATCAAACTTATTTTAACTGCCCTGTGACTGAACATTTGGAAATAATGGATTTTTCTCAAATAACTTTGTTGTCTGTCCTCTGTATGTGTCTCCTTTTTCTACATTGTTTGGAAGCTGATGGCTTTAAATAAAATGAACTTTACATGAGAACATAGAAATGACACAGTAGAAGAAGCCAACTTTCCTCCCTTCTTTGTATAAAATTTTATTGTTTTTAAAATAACCTTTAGAAATTTCTTTTCAAAAATCATTAGCTAGAATTAAATTGTAATTCTAATTCTAAACATCTCTTCAATATAGGAAATGATGCTATATATAAAATGTGGAAGCTGAGGTATATGTTAGTACAGGGAAAGACGAAAGACACAAATGAGCATATTGAGGTGATGTTAAGAAAGGTAAAACAGAGTATCTATAAATAACCAGTAATGTATATCATAATAACTATGATGATTTAAATGAAAAAAATCCCTCAAAGGCTTATGTAGTTGAAGACTTGGTCCTCAGTAACATTACTTGGGAAAGTTGTGAAATCCTTAGATGTCCCTTACTGGAGGTATGACACTGTGTTTAGACTTTGAGAATTAACAAAGCAAAAAATGCTTTTCAGTTCTCTCTCTGCTTTCTGTGTCAGGTTGAATACATGATCTCTGACATTCTTGTTCCTATCACCATGCCTACTTACCATGATGGACTCTCATTATAAAACCATATACCTAAATAAACTCCTCAAAAAAGATACTTTGGTTCATGTTTTATCATAGCATTAAAAAGAAAAGAAAGATAACATTTAAATGTAGCATAAAATTAGAATGCAATCACTAGCAGAGAGTAGATCACATTTCCTATCAAAGAAAGATATATAGATTTTAAAGATAATATGTAGTAATACTTAAATCATACCAGAATATTGTTATTTGTGATATCTTTGAATACATGGAAATAGTATTTTATACTTCACTCAGGGGTCTACCTTCAGGTATTTTGGGGGACACATAATTCAATTTTTTCACTCACTTCTGAATAACTTCACCATAGACTTTTGAGTCTTCACAACTGGGGTAGTGGAGTCTTGCAGCCAATTTAAATAATATTTTCTCTAATAGTTGAAATTTTAATGTTGTAAACAAAATTGTGGAAGTACCTGGATCCTTCATTTTGCCTAATCTTAGAGAAATAGAACTATAAAATAAATGTCACTAGAAGGTAAAGATGTGCCTCCATTGTTAGAGCAATTGGATGGTAGATATAAAGCAATAGGCTTCCATATATGTAATCATAACACTTGGGAGTTGGAGGTATGAAGGTCAAGTGTTCATGGCCAACCTCACTACAGAGAAATATGGAAGCCATTCAGCTGCCTGAAGCCCTGTCTCAAGGTGTGTGAGGGGGACAGCTAACTGATATCTTAGATCACTGTGATCATTTATTACAGAAAGTTTGCTTGTATAGCAATTCTCCCAAGGTTGGAACAAAATTTAGGATGTGTGTATGTGTGGTAGGGAAATGTTATTTGGGTGGTTTTTGTTTTTTGTTTTCATGGTGTTGATGTAACTTGATTTTGTTGTTATTGTTACACACATCTTGGCTTTAACACTGAAAATATAAACACGTTGAAAGAAGCTATTAAGGAAAAGAATGCTAGAGAATCTAAATAAGTTTACACAAGAACACTCAGACTATTAGAAATTAAACTGCAATTAGAATCCAATGCCACTAACTCTGGTCAGTGATTATTATTTTTTTTTTTTTTAGAGTCAGTTACAATAGCATTGAGCCCTTGACCTCACAGCTCTAGCTTCAGTATAGGATATTTATTTACAAAGTATTTTATCAATGGTAATTCTTAGGCACTCTGTATGATCACTGGCTCTGCTAAAAGTGCCCTACCTATTTTCCTGATATTTTTCTCAGATTGAGTCCTCTTATTTGTCTTCAATTTATTTCTAATAACCCTACCCTTCAATCATCATAGGATGTTCCCACAGGAACTTTTAGACATCTGAGAATGAGAACATGTCCTGAATGCAAACTGTATGTAGGTCCCTTGAGTTTAGCTTTATGATGTTGCTTAACATGATTGTCACTTTTCATAAATATAGTGAAGGGAAAGTCTGAAAATACCCTTTACAAAAAGACAATGAAGCAAAGAGTTTAAGGAAAAATTGATGAATTGGTACATGCCACACTGATGGATGACAGATAAATTGTGAAGTATAAATAGATACAGTGAGAGATAAATGATAGATGGATGACAGACAGAAAGCTACATAGATGTTGTGATAGACAGACAGCCAAATAGATAAATAGTTGAATATAGATAGATGGTAGATATACATGATAGATAGATAGATAGATAGATAGATAGATAGATAGATAGATAGATAGAGGAATAGATAGATAGATAGATATGGTAGATTGACAAAAGGATCCTAAGTTGTGAGTTCATCTCCAAAATGATTTAGATTCTGAGATGTTGATGTTCAATAAATTTTTGTTTTTACTTCCTTGTAATTGTCAAGGTTTGTCTTTGTCAAGTCTAATTTAATTCTGTTATTTGGGCCTTGAAGTCTGCCAAATTTCTAGGAAATGTTTAAGAGTGTTTTTATTGTTTCATGAATCATGGAATTCAAATAAAAGTTGAGGCTCTTAACCTGTGACCCTCTTTGAAATCAAGGACATACATTTAAAATGTATCTCAGATACACCAACATGTACATCTCAAAGGTTAACTGCCTAAGTGTTCCTTTGGCTAATAAAAGTAGAAAAGAAAAATGTGTAAATATACTATGGAAGCAGAGGACATTTTGGAGAAAAGAGTTCATCTTTAAAGTGTTTTCATGATTTCAAGCACTACTTAACTTTGTGTAATAGACACTGTTGAGCCAGAAGGACTGATACTCTACATGATAAGTACTTAAGCCCACATGTTATAGAGATAATAGACATCTTTTAGGCAGGAAACAGTTGGTTGTTAGCTATCACTCTCTGTGTGCTTAGACCACACAACTCCCCACGTCTCTATGTCAGATAATTAACAAAGTATCTAGCAATTTTCTATTATATAAACCCCTCCATTTTGGAGGGAAGCTCATTATCACCATATAAGATACTCTAATGAGAAGTAAAACATCCCATTAAATAAGAACACCTTAAGACAGAGTATTCCAAAGGGATATGAAGCATTGCATTCTGAAGGGAAGCACTTAAAGCTCAGGAAGTTAACAACTCAAAAGCTTCAGGAACTCCCTGAAACTAACAAGATTACCCCACCCCATCCTCAAGCATAGAAAATAGTAAGAACTGCTGAAAATCACTGACAGGAAAGCTGACTTACTCAGGAGAGTCTCAAATCAGCTAAGAAGTCTGAAAGAAGATCACACCAGCCAGCCAGTCCAGAAGAGGCAGTGATCAACAAAATTCCCTGGAAGAGGCCCAGATCATTCTGAAAAGGACATACTCCAATTTGTTACACTTCCAAAAGGATGTACAGTATATCCTTGGTTTCCATATTTAATGTGTTTCTACCTGTGGCAAGTTAGTCTTTTGTTGATATTTTTGTCTGAGTCATTTTCTGCCCCATTAAGTAACACAATCCATCAGATTTTCTAAACTTTAATAAAACTTACCAGGTTGAATATATTAGTCTGCGATTAGTTCCCTGTCTGGTGTGAATAAGTATTTGGCTATGTTCCTGCAGGTTAGTGTAATACAACACATGTGAACACCTGATATTATGGAATTACAGATATTCTGAAATAAACATGAATAGTTTCTCTCAATTGTCTGTGATTATTAAGATTCCTTCACATTAATAAGTTTTGTATTAAAATTATAGTGGCAGGACATAAGACTTATATGTTATGTGAGGAAGTTAAATTTGCACTCTATATGCAGCACCCAGGGAATGTATTCTTAAGCATAATTCTTACATCCTCGTCTTCAAATATAAGAACGTTTGAAACAGTAGGAATATTATGGACCCTAGAAAGCAGAAAGTAATGTCTCCACTGCTTTTTTTCATGGTCATAAGATGTTTTATAATAGAAAGGAGAGAGAAAAGATAGGAAAGTTAGAGGCCAGCCATGGCTACGGGAACAGAGGGGAAAGGGAGAAGGAGAACGTAAAGATAAGGAGAGTAGTGGCTAAGAGAGAAGAAGAAGGAGAAGGAGAAGAAGAAGGAGAAGGAGAAGAAGAAGAAGAAGAAGAAGAAGAAGAAGAAGAAGAAGAAGAAGAAGAAGAAGAAGAAGAAGAAGAAGAAGAAGAAGAAGACATGTCCACTGCTTTTAATTCATTTCTTTGTTGACATGTAGTATGAATATAGGAAGGGAACAAAAGGGACATGACATATGGACATGGAACCTTAAATTTAACCAGTGTTGATCGATGCATCTAACTGCTTTAGTGCAATCTATGTGCAGACTAGATGGTAGCATCTGTGTGCTTTCATTTTTAAATAATGTAAGCAATAAATTAATTGAAAATCTCAGGAAGCACTCTCCCAGTTTCAGGTCTTCAATTGTAGAAACCAAAAAGACATTATCTCCTCTTATTCATGAAAGAAGTGATTAATTCTAAGCAACAGTCATAAACGTTAGGACTTATTATAGTGGCAGGACATAAGACTTATATGTTATGCGAGAAAGTTAAATTTGCACTCTATATGCAGCACCCAGGGAATGTATTCTTAATCATAATTCTTACATCCTTGTCTTCAAATATAAGAATGTTTGAAACAGTAGGAATATTGTGGACCCTAGAAAGTAGAAAGCATAACCGTAAGAAGAAAAATGTTTTATTGAAAATGCTTAGACACTGAGTGAATTTGCTTGTAAGCTCTGAAAGAAACAGGAGTGAAGAAGATAGCTTAGTGGACAAAGAAACAAAACAGCTGCCTTGTGATGACTGGAAGTCGGAACCCAAATGAAATCAGAAGGCTTGGCAGCTCACCTGTAATTCCAGTTCCTGGAGAAGAAGAACACAGGAAATATCCAGAGTAAGATGGGGAGTTACACTGTTGATTCAGAGAAAACAAGGTCAAGTGGTTCTGCCTCAGGAAATTGCAAAGCAGTTAAGAAAGATATCTGACATTAGCCTCTGGTCTACACACACACACACACACACACACACACACACACACCACATACATGTGCACAAATGCACATGCAGCCACTCTATATGTTCAGATGGACATGCACACATATACAATCAAAACAACACAAGAGACATCTGTGTCCTACATACAAGGAAAAATGGCCCTAAGCTCTGTGCCTTTGTGACTTCTTAAAAGATTCTCCAAAGCAGATTGTATCCTTAGTCAAGGGAATGTGTGGTCTTGTTGACAACATTGCTAACTCAATAAATCCATCAAATGTATGACTCTTCACAAGTAATTAGGACCATATATTCTGAATTCTAGTGCTAGTGATTGAATGTTCATCTTGCTTCTCAGCTTTTATTTCAATTCCTAAAAATTTTTGGACATAATTTTAATACCTCACAAAGTACAAGCAGAGAACTAAAGTCCAGAGTCTAAACATGGCCTATCTCTTTTTATAACTCAAGTTATACTAAGCAGTACTGTCCATTTCTTTATGAATTTTCTGTGCCTATTATCTTGTTATAATTGCTAGTATTAGACATTCATGACAGAAACTACACAGCCTGTAAAGCTGAAAACATTTAAGGAATAAGTTTCTTGGCTGCTGACCAAAACCAAACTCTCAGTATGAAACTGGATATCTTTAACCACAGTTTTTAATTTTTTGGTTTCATCTCTCTGAAATAACTCATTTTTTTTTCTGAATTTCCTTTGCATTTTTTCTTCTCTATATACATAATTTTTAAACTCTCAATTCTATAGTAATTTTAGACACAGAGGTACATGTTATGACCAGTATTAATAAGGAGTACCCATGCTTTGTTTGTGTGTGTTCTTAGAGTTTTTAAAAAGGTTTATTTTATTTTAATTGTCTATATATGCATAGTAGTGTGTGTGCATATGAATGAAGATATCAAAAGAGAGCAAAATAAGTCATTGGATAAACTAGAGTTACAGTCACGGGGGTTATTAGCTGCTTGTTGTGGATACAAGAAATGGAACTAACGTTTTCGGCAAGGACAATATGCCCTCTAAATTTCTGAACTGCGGTTCTAGCTCCATTTTATTTAGCTTTGTCCCTTTTCTGTCACAGGATTCCAAGATGTTGTATTTGTTCTCCTTGTCACATTCAGGTGTTTCAGATTTAGTTTCTCAGGCTTTCTTTGGTTTTGATAGTCCACTATTTTTTTTTTTAGAGAGCTTGAATGGGGACCTTGGTTATGAGTGCTAAACATGTTTCTGGTAGAGCTTCAAGTCCAGCTTGTCTAAGATGTTTTTCTTTATCAGTACTTTGGAGCCTTGAGGAAGAAGCCAGCTGTTGGGATCAGAGGGTTCTTGTCTACAACTCAGGTGGCAAAATTTGACAGCTGTTAGACAGGATGAAGATGGGGGCATTTTAGAGCTGATTTGTTTTTAAAGGCTCCTAATATGGTGAAAAAGATAAAGGCTCTCCTATCAAAGATACTCCATCCCTCTTTGCCCTTCCTGTTCTTATCATATGAAGATACAGCCCTACCACCCCTCAGAATGGAGAACTAAGGTACTATCTTGGAAGGAGAGAACAGGCCTCACCAGGTATATAAAGTTTGTTCTAATCACATTGTTCTTTTCTTCTGAGACTTCCAAACTGTTCAAAAATCATCTTATATTCTTTACAAAGTATTCATCCTACATTTCTTATGGATTAAGAAAGCTGAAGAAATAAAATGTCATTCTTGTATGATTTCAACTGGTCCTGTGACCAACACAACTTACTATGATTAATGTTAATTGTGATAGCTAATGTTGTTTATCAATTTGACAGGATCTATAATCAACTTGGAAACAAGCCTCTAGGGCATGCCCATGAAGCATTATCTAAATTAGGTTAATTGACTTGGGAATAGTGACCCTGAATGTGAATGGCTCCATTCTCTGGGATGGGGTTCCATGCTCTACAAAAGGGAGAAAGTGAGATGAATACCAGCATGTAGTTCTTTCTGCATCCTGACTGAAACTACAATGTGACCGGGTGCTTTAAGATGCTATCAGCATTACTTCCAACCACAATTGTCTATGTACTCAAACTGTACATCAAAACTAACCTTTCTTTCTCACATGCAACAAGATAAGGACCAAATATAGATAACTGGTGCCAAGAGTGTGGGCATTGCTGTGGTGAGCCTGACCTCATGCTTACTAGGTTTTTGGAATGGGTCTGTGGGAGCTTTGAATGTGACTGGACTACACAATTCCTTGAATATTGTAAGCAGAATCTAGTGGGCCATTCTAATAGAAGATAAAAGAAAAAAAAAAAACAGAAATTCTGAGAGAACCTTAGAAGTAGAGGCCCTCTTCATGAGACTTCAGAATAGAACAAAATATCTATCAGAAACTTAGATATGGAACCTATGAGTCTGACAAGGTATTTGGCTGTGTTTGCATACATTTTGAGAGATTGAATAATGTTGAATTTAATGGCAATAGATGGTATTTCTTTGCTTCTATTGCTATGGTAAAGATCATGATTAAAGACAGGCTGAGCAGAAAAGGATTTCTTTGACTTATAGATTCTAATTACAATACAACATGTAGGGAGCATAAGGAAGGAATTCAAGAAAGATAGGAGCCTAAAGGCAGGGAATCAGAGGTCATGGAGGAATCTCGCTTACTGGTTTGCTTCTGTACTGTGCTCAGAATTCATTCTTAAATGACCTAGGACCACCTGTCCAGGGGTGGCAACGTCCACAGTGGGCTGGGTCATCCCATGTAAATCATGCATTATGAAAATGACCCATACATATTCCTAAAGATGAATCTGATGGAGATATTTTCTCAAATTCATACTCAGAAATTTCAAAGCTTGTTTCCTATTGGCAAAAAACTAGCCATTATTTCAGATAATTTATTTGATAAAGAAAATTTCAAGATAGGCACATATTCAAGTTTTGACATAGCTATTATTTACTGCACTTATTCAAGTCTGTTGTAATAAAAAAAAGTTTGGGCGAAAGTATTTGAACTGTTAAACAATGGGCATTATTGTAATTGTAGAAATATATTTTGCATGAAGCTATATCCATGAGTCCATTGGCAAGAGAAGGAGGGTTACATTTTAACAGAAAAGTGTTTGGGTGTTGAGTTGACAAAGGATGGACTGCAATATTCAATATTGACTTCCAACCTGACAGCATGTAGAATTGTACAATCACGTAGATTCTGGGAACTATATCTTGCCAGGATTAGGTTAATTCCAAGGAGAAGATATATGTTAATAGATGGCAATAGCATTGAGTAGGTGGGGATCATGGACAAACTTAAAGGAAAAAATAGGCTGAGCATCAGCGTTCATCACTCACTGCTTCAAGACAGCAGATGCAATGTGACCAGCTGCCTCATGCTCTTGCCCTGACTATGGTGACAGATTACACTCCTCCTCTGTCAGTGCATATAAAACTTGCCTTCCTTAACTCACTGTTTTTCCTGGGGTGTTTGTCACAATAACAAGAAAAATAACTAAACTGGATGTGGTAATGTCCTTCAGATTTCCCTAGGGAGAAACAATACCCCTATTTCATACTATGATCTTTATATGGGAATTGTTAGGCATTCTTGCTTGCATCTCTAACAAAGACTTGAAAACCATGAATTATTTTTACAGTTGTTTCCTACTTGTTTATTGGTGATGTCTGTTTGTATTTGTTTCTCCTTTGCATCAACAGATGCTCTTATTTTAGAAACCATGTGTGGTTACCTCATAGGCCTCTTGCTTGTCCCTACATCTGTAGGTTTTCTCCATCTTGGTGAACATATCTACCTTTCAAATTCTGTTTTCTATGGCTTTGATTTGGGGTCTTGTCCATTGAGGCATATCATATTATATGTCAAATAGGCTTGTTGTAGGCAGTGGAGTAGAGAAAAAAATCATTATCATCAATAATGTTTAACAACTTGAAATCTGATGATGATTATAATATGTTGAATTAGTAGTGATAGGAAAATGCCAAAAATGACACTTGATTTAGCAAGCTTGGGGAAGCCTATGAATGAAAGCTCTTGAGAGAATTAGATTTATAGAATTCCTGAGAAGAGATGGGCTCTTGGGTGAGATAATGGATATTAATGGCATATAATTACATACAAGCTGTAGCATACTCTATAATTATCTCCTTTCAGCAGAGGTAAAGATGTAACTAAGCTTACAGAACTTTGAGATAGCAAATTTCATGAAGATTCATAAAGCAGAGTATTAGGAAATACATCACAAAACATTTTAACTGACTCAAAATTGGAGAGTTTTATATACAAGATAAGGAATCTATTTAAACAAGAAGTCATCTTGCTTCTGAACAAACTAGAGTATGAGATTTAGCCTAGATGTCTGTCAATATAGAAAATGAAAATATGGAATGTGGTATATATACACAATGAAATTATATTCATCTACAAGTAAAAATACAATGTATTTAAGAACAGACAGATGAGAAAATTATTAAACTGTGTTAGGTGAACTAGACTCAAAGACAAATATCACATGTTCTTACTCAAATAAAAATTCTATCTTTTAATTTTTGTAAATGTTCATGTATATGGATGATGGGTGGTATAGTAAACTATGGAACTTGCTAGAGGAGAGAGAGGGCTAGAGGATTTGTAGCAGGGAAAGAGGTGAGACATGATACTGAAATTCCTGGAGAAAGTCACAAGTATAGATAGTGAGATGTTGGAGAACACTCAATGAAAACAAATGTTTAAGAATACCATATTCAAAACTGATGTCTTCTATACTACTTAAAAAGTTAATTGATTGATCAATTTTAAAAGGAAAGTCTTGTGAAAGCGGTATTGATATCAAGTAAATAGTTTCAAGCACTGGAGATCATTGGAATGAAAGGAAGCATTTAAATCCCCCTTTCTTAAGCTTGAGATGAAACACATGACATGACCTTGGATCTAACCATAGATGTTGTAATGTCCATCAGGGTGATCAAATCAGCCATCAAACTGTTACTACATCTATTCTGATCAGGACTAATAATAAATAATTTAATTAGATGACTAATGGAGTTTTCAGGGTGTTGTTTGAAAATTTCCACCTTTTTTGCTAATTTGAGATCTGCTTGAAATGTCTTTTTTTTTTCTTGGTAGCCCTAGTCTATTAACTCCAACTTCAAGCATGCAAGGCTGCTAAATTCTACTTACTACATGCTTTTCCTTTTTCTCAAAGACTGCTAGCTTTGAGCAGATTTCTATTAAGAAAAACAACAAATTACATTGATAAACATTGCAGTTAAATATGCTGGGAACTCCAGCTGTGTGTTTTCTCATCTAAAAAGAGATTTGGGAGGAGAAGGTAACCTTGTTCTCCCTGCTTTTTGTAAACTGAAGCTCTTCCCTTTGGGATAGGTGATAATTAGAACAAGGAAGGAGGCATTTAACCAAAACATTTGACTACATAATTAGATAGTCTTAGTCTTCTTGAGATAGCACAAAGAATTCTACAGTCTGCTTGAAAGAGATGGGCAGACACACATAGCTCCTTTGGCCTCAAAACCTTGGAGGACAGAGTACTCCAGAGTGGGCGCATTGATGTGGTCACATCATTGGCCTGGCGTTGCCAGGAAAGGAGGGATTTGGCTCATTATCCTGTCAGAACTTGTTTTTACCTCCTTGCTTAGTCTCTGAATACATCCAGAAGCTTTGTTTCCCTTTTTGTTAAGCATACTGTTGCCCACAGGGGTTCTGAGTGAAATGCAAAAGCTATAATTGCCTTAGTGAATATACAAATGAATCCATAAAATACCTCCCTAGGGATATGCCTGAATTCTGCTCCTTTTTTTAAAAGAAAAGATTTATTTTTATTTGAGTGAGTATGTGTGTGTGTTTATGTGTGTGAGTGTGTGTGTGTGTGTGTGTGTGTGTGTGAGAGAGAGGGAGAGAGAGAGAGAGAGAGAGAGAGAGAGAGAGAGAGAGAGAGAGAGAGAGAGAGAGAGTCTTTGTGTCTGTGTGCATGACTGCAAGTACTCATACAGGTCAGAAGAAGGCATCAAACTCCCTGGACCTAAAGCTACATGCATTTGTCAGCTACCCAACAGAGGCACTGGCATAACAATTTGAATCTTCTACAAGAGTAGTATGAATTCTAAACTGCTGGACCATTTCTATAGGCTTTCTTTCACTTTAAATAGAGACAGTAGAGAATATTGGTTTATGTGCTCTACACAGTTGATCGACTCTACTTAGTATTTATCTTAAATTTTTATATCTACCAAATATCTACAATCTTGGCCTGTTATTTTATCACCATACTTTATTTTTGTTTTATAATCCTGGTGAGCTGCTGCCTTTAACATTGCTGTTACAGGCATATTTTATAGCTTGTGCTGTAGGATCGTGGCACTCTCACGATTGTGCAGTCAATTACTTATTCATACTTGAGAGTAGTGTTCATTCTTGTAAAGAGGGTGTTTCCCACACCCATTTCAGTCAGTCTTTCTTGAGATGCTTATATAAAATCTAAGCTAGATTCAGATGACAACAGTTATCCCACAAAATAATTTTTCATTCATGACATTTATTTAACAATTTCAGAAAACTAGGCCAGGGAATGCACTCCAGCTCAGTCTTAAAAGATTGGCTCTATTTATATTTGCATATGTTTTATTCTACCTATGTCTCCTTCCTCTGTACTTCCACATCAATAGACTTATAATACCACACCATGTTTGCTTCCACCCAGACAAGTATTGATAGATGGACACAGAGATGTGCTGCTCACCTTCCAGTTACTCTACCATAGAGAGAGTTATCAGCTACTTTGGACATTGCCCTTTTTTTTGTTTTAGTCTTGGATGGCTGTGCTTGAACTCACTCTGTATAACAGTTTGGCCTTGTTCTTACAGAGATCTAATTGCCTCTTCCTCCCAAATGCTGGGGTTTTTAGGTGTACACCATCCCCATCTAGGTCACCTTGGACATTGCCAAGCCTGAAGAAGATCACCTCATCCTGGGGTAGCTCATGTCCAATGGCTATTAAACATTGTTACATCCCCTCTTCACTTCAGTCATCCATCGGACTCCTGACAGCCTCTGTTTGAGGGCTAACATCTGAGAGCTAAGACAGATGCTCTCTGTTGACTATTTGTCTTTGAAGAAGCCACCTGACCAAGCCTACCACCTGAATACACCCATCGCCTGAGCACGCCCACTGCCTGAGTATGCCAGCCAGCTAGCCGCCTGAAGATCTTCTGAACCTGGAGACTTTGGCACCTGAACTTTCTTTATAGTTAATCCAGAGACTTGTTTTCAGTTTCCCCTGTGATTATAAAAACCCTTGTTTGTTCTCAGTAAAGTGGAGCCTTGATTGGGAAGCAATTTGGCTTCGCATTTCCTCTTGCATTTCAAACTCCCTCTTTCAGGTCCTTTATTCCCTCTTAACTGAGGAGAACCCTATTTATGAAACTGTGGGCAGTTTCAGAACATGAAGGTATTGGAACCTTACTATATTTTGCCTGTCATATGACAACATGAGGTTGGCATTTTTGCTAAATTGCTTCTTTAAATGGCCAATCTTGGGTTGTCAATGTGATTTGATCTTAAATCTGTCATAAAGCCAGCTACTGGGCATTCCTGTTTGCTTAATCAGATTATTTGAACATGAAAGGCCCATTCTAATTGTTGGCAGAACATTTGGGTGACAACAGATATAAAAGGGAAATGAAGGAAACTTTGCTCTTGCCTGCTGGCATTTTCTGTTATAGCAAGATCATCCTGCAGACACTCTTGCTGTGTTCTTTGATGAACATTAGCATTATCTTCTTTGGGATTCCAATAAAGATGGAAGATGAGCTACTCTCCAGGAATCCTCCTGATCTTCAGTGCCAGATTAGGACTGCCGAGACTTTTACCTTGTAAACTTAGCTACAGTCAGATTCTCAGCCTCTCTGGTGTTAGACAGCCAGCAAAGCCAATATAATACAATTCATTTCCTTCAGTATATATTCATCCAATCCATTCTGTTCCTCTAGAGAGCCCTGGTTGATACATGTCTCAACTACCTGGGGGTAAGACCCAGTGCTTTCTGGCCACATGATAGTTCCATTTCTCCCCTAGCCTTTCTATACCTTTCTTTTTCTATACCTTTATTTTGTGTTACCAAGTCCACATTGGAGGTCTGCATCTGGAATAGTATACACGTGCTTTTTGGATATTCTCTATAATCTCTTTGTGTCTAACTAATCATTGGGTTTTCCAAATAACCAATGTATCCAAATGTATCTGCCATGGACACGCAAACGGGATTCTGCATATAGTCCCAACAGTCCTAAATATACGTCTTTTAAAGGATGGTACTAATTAGAATATTATCTTAAGATTGGACACCCGGGAGTAGAGAAGTAGCTCAGCAGTTAAGTGTACTTTGTTGCTCTTACAGAGAACTGAAGACGGAATCCCAACATTCATTTCTATAGAGCACAGTCACCTGTAACACAAGTTCCAAAGAACAACCTCTTCTTCTGGTCTGTTCAAGTGTGTACACGAGTGCTTACACATACAAATATGAATGAATAAAAATATAAGTATTTCTTTAAAAGACTCTGGCATGTAACAGTAACAGTCGAGACAATGGTGTTTGGTAGTGGAAGCAGTGAGTAACAACACTTAGTGTCTCAATGTTCTGAGTGAATTATTTCATCACTGTTGCACACTGGCAGAGTTAATATGTTAATAAGAGCACAGGAGGTAGGACCCTAGAGCTAATTAGGACAGAAGGGTCCTTCTACAGTGGCCTATAAATCTGCTAAGTTCAATCTAACATAATGACAGAGTAAACCAAGGAACGTCAGCTCAGCATTTGGAGGGTGAAGCAGGAGGACTCCTATGAGTTCAAGGCCATCCTGGGTACACTAGCGTACACTTGCTACAGCCAACTTGTGAAAAATTCTGTCATCATATTATAATATTAATAATGATAATAAAAGTTATTAACATTATTAATATATACTTGAATAACTAAACCAGGAAACTAATGAAATTAATGGAAAAATGCAGCTGAAATTAATATCTCTTTCTCATTTTTTCAAATTTAAGATCAAGTTTCAAGAACACTACATAAGAAAAAACTGAAATTTCTAAGGCTGATTTGAAACAAAATTATACAGTGTTTTCTTTATGAGGACCAGATTTTTTGAAAAACTAATGTTGGAAATTCAGGAAGACAAACCACAACTATTTAAAAGAATTAAACAGAAAAACTCTCAGAATTTCCCTGATATAAAAGATGCATAAAACAGGCTGGTGATGACTTAGCAGGTAAAAACACACAGGATTCTTACATAGCACTGGAGTTTACTTCCCAGCATCCATGTTGAGTGGCTCACAACGGCCTGTAACTCCAGTTGCAGAGGGTCTAATGCCTTCTTTTGACCTCCACCCTCTTCTGGGTCTTAAAATATGATTCCTAATTACATTCTGCTATACTCATAGATCAGTGCCTTGCCTAGCCATCACTAGAGAAGCTTCCTTCAGCAGCAGAGGAGAAGAGCTACAGAGACCCACAGCTAGACATTATTGCAGAGAATGTGAGACCTCGGAATACTCAACTCTAATTGTGATGTCTTTATGAAATCTTTCCCCTCAAGGCTCAAGGAACCTATAGAAGGGGAGCTAGAACAAATGTAAAAGCTAAAATGGATGGAGTGCACCAAAAAAACAAGGCCCCTCACCTCATCAGAGCATTAGTTCCCTAAAAGAGAATGAGCTGCCTTGCACATTAAAACGGACATACTGAACCCCAAAGCAGTGATGGGAATCCTCAGAACTGTTTTGCCGTTTTCACCACCTGTGCCTTCCTTTATGGAATAGCATTTCCCCTTTCTCCTTTGTAGGTAAGTCTTTGTATTACTAAATATAAATTCAGAAACCAAAATAAATCTGACTCGATAAAGATTTTAAGCACTTGGGAATTACAATTACTTTTAGAAATTAATAGCAATGCATTGGGGAGATGGTTCAATGGGTGAAGTGCTTGTTTCTCAAGCAACTGGATCTGAATTTTAATCTCCAGCACCCAGGTAAAATCTGGGTTTAAAAGCACATGCCTATAACCCAAGCCCTAGGGGTCTAGCAGGGCAGAAACAGGAACCTGATAAACTTTCTAGCCAAATGAAATGGAAAGTTGAAGTGGAAAACTCTTGAGTTTCTGTCTCAACTAATATGGAGACCAATAGGCAGTAAGGGAGAAGCTTCCAAGTGAATATACAGTGTAGAGTACACCTGCACACATATACACACATGCATGGACGGACAGACATGCATGCGTAGTGAGCTCCTATACACAGGTGCACGATATGCATGGGTAAGTGTGCCTATTTATATATTTGCACATGCATACAGGTGTGAATGTACTTATACACACAGGTGCACATGCAAACATTGGTGAAAGCGGTCTTATATACAGGTGCTCAAACATGAATGTGTGAGTGGACTCCTATACACATGTGTACATGTATATATGGAACACAAAAACACACAATAAATAAACAAATAAGTACATAATTTTTAATTGGAGAAAATGTCAATATTTCATAAAAGGTGACTATCATTGATATTATAAAAGTTTTATAAACCGCTGAAAAATGTTGTTAATCAGTATTGACTTAATAGGTAGAGAAATTCACATTTCAAAGCCCAGAAAAAGTTTTAACTTTAATTTTAAGCACATAAGGAAAAGAATATTAAAATGCAGCAGTACAGAGGGTCTGGTGGAGAGGGGGCTTGGAGAGGGGAAACAGATTAAGACTATGCAGAAGAGCTGCGTTCAGTTTTCAGCACCCAATAGAAACCACAACATTTTAAACTTAGATGCAGGGGATCTAACATCCTTCTCTGGCCCTTGGAGGTACCTGCACACATATGCATACATATGACTAAAATAAAATAAAATGAGAAAATTGTGCCTAGAGAATAAATTAGACATAAATTAACCATAGTCATCTATATACATCACCAAGTCTGCCCAACAGCACCTTTAATGAGCAAGTGTGCTAATGCATCATTGAAATCATTCAGCACTTTGCAGTCAGTTCAAATAGTTTGATTTCTTAAAAAAAAATTCTGTAAAGTAAATATTTAATAGTTATATAACAGGAAGAAGGGAGTTTAAATATCCCTCTCCTCCCTGTCTCATCAGAGCATCAGTTCCTAGAAGAGGATGAGCTGCCTTGCACATTAAAACGGACAGACTGCACCCCAAGGCAGTGATGGGAATTCTCAGAACTGTTTCCCAAGCTTTGCCGTTTTCACCACCTGTGCCTTCCTTTATCTCCTAGTAATGGCTGCTCAGGTCACTGTTCAAAAGTGTGCTGGTGAGCCCAAAGGAAGGCAGAAACAATGGGGGATAATAAAGGACTTTGTTTACAATGGAAACACCTGAATGGAAAAAACAATCTCTCCAAATAAAAAATCTTCTATAAATTTCCTGAATTATTCCTGAGCACTGCTGTGCATGGTAAATAAAAGATGTGTTCTTTCTCTTACCAACCAGAGGCAAATGAACCTCTGCCTGCCAAAAGATTTGGAAGTTGTATGTCATGTGGTTTGGAGACCTGAAAAGGAAGATGGTCAAATTCATGAATCATCAGAGATGCAAAGCTTTTTTGGACCCAGACGTTTTAGAACATACTAGGACCTTGTGACTGGTTGATAATTTCTGTATTCTTTATATTTACTAGGAAATAACTGTATTTTCCTGACAGTGCAGATCATGGGAGAGAAATGACAACATCTTGCACTTTAATAACCGATGTTTATTTATTACTCAGTTAGTTGATGTATTCATTAGGTTTATGTGCATTGAGAACGAAGCAAATAACAAACACTAGACAAGTATTTGTGAAAAATCATATATACTGTATAGTATTTGTATACACACATATAATCTACCCTATAACATATACATTTATGTATGTACCATATCATATCCTATTAATTACTTTCTATTGCTATGATAAAATAGCATGACCAAGACAAGTTGTAGAAGGAAGGGTTTCTTTGAACTTATCGTTTCAGAGGGTTAAGTGTCCATCACATCAGGGGAGTGCCAAGCAGCAGTGCAGTTAGAACAGCATGCTTACTGAGTGCTCACAGTTTGAACTGTGAGCAGAAATAAGAGAGAGCTAAGTGGGAATGGTTGAGTCTTTAAACTCTCAAAACCTTGTCCCAATAATTGAAACCAAAAATATTAATTAATATTAGTGCCCCAGATTTCACTGTTGATTATATCCTAGTGTCTGCCTTCTCTGATTATCTCAGCTTGCTCATAGGATGCACCTTATGTCTCTGAAACAAGGCAGTGTGAGTGCATCTGCTGCTCTAGCCACTGAGCACATGTTCAGGCCAGAAAGTCAAAGTTTATTCTAATAGCCACTCAGTGTTACCAGGCTTTATGCTACTAGATTGGCACATAATCTGTCCAGACTTTTCTCAGGTTCCAGGGTACCTCCATCCTCTGATTCCTGAAGGAAATCTAATCACTGTTTGTTTCCTATAACAGTTCTGAGGGGTGGATACTTGGTAGTATTTATTGTTGTTGTTGTTGTTTTGTTTTGTTTTTAAATCCCCTGAGAAAATGACAGCCTAAAAAATTTTAAAAATTAAAAACATTTTTAAAAATCTGTCTTCACTCCTTTTTTTTTTTAAGTCATCAAGTTAACACATTGCAAAACTTGAGTTGCCCCAATCAATCACGTCACTTAGATGGGCAAGAATCACAGAATCGATGGATTCAGTGGCTCATATTTTAATAACTTCAAAATCAACTGCCAGTCCTTATTTACGGCTCATCCATTGACAAGCCACTTAATTGTTATGTATTACAACTGAAAAAAAGGTGTCATTGTGGAAAAGCAAGTTCTCAGAGCTGAGCCAGCACTCATGGGAGTATTAAATCTGACGAAGGCACTTCTAAACAAGCTGGCAAACACCTGTGTGTTACTATTCTCATAATTTCTTCCCTTCATTTGTTTATTACCCAAGCACAATTTATTTTCAATCTTTTTAGTTACAATGTATAACTGAGTTTTCTTTAAAATTTCTAATAAAATATATATACATGTATATTGTTTTATTTCTGAAACATTTTAGTAGTTTTCTTTATAACTGACATGGTAAACAGTGCATATTTATAGAGGACTCCAGTAAATGAGCACAATATATAAAGCTCAGATGGGGAAAATTGGGATAAACATCACAACAATAGTCTCTGTAAGAACATTTAAAATCATCTGAGATTTTAATATGAACATCTATTGTCCTAATTTTATTACATTATTTACTTCTCAGATGCATATGTGTTGAAGCCACAGGAAACTGGTCCTTGATTTTTCTGCTTCTACTGTTCAGGGTCTCAGGATTCTACTCAGATCATCAGACTTGTCAGCAAGCTCCTTTCCCCATGGGATCATCCCATCACCTCTATTGCTTTCTGATAATGCTTTTAATTTATGAATGTCAGACTAGGACTTTGGAAGTGGTTCCAAGATAATGGATTTGCTTCCCATGCATGATCAGATATTTCTCTTACATTCTGAACCACAGAAAAAGGAGGAATTCTCTGAAATAGGTGACATTATTTATATAACTTAGTTTGGCAAAATTTACTTTTGAAAAGCCACTATTTCTTGACACTTCCATTACTTTTGGACTCTGTTTGCTAGACATTTGAGTGTCTATTATAAAGTCCAAACTCGTTATGACATGTAAGGTCTAAGGGCAGACTGAGTTAATACAAGGGTTGGGGAAAGGAACAAGTCAACACATTAAAATATGTATCTAAGGCTGAACTCCCAACCTAGATTTTACCAATAATAAAGTAAACATGAGATTCTTATTAATCTATTTTACATATGTGTACATGTTTGCATTTATGTGGATGTCAGTGTACAGGTGTGTATGAGGGGGGGAGCACACATACTTTTTGTGAAGGTGGAGGCCAGAGAACAACCTTGGGTGCTGGTCTTCTGGTATGTTAAACATTTTGTTTGCGACAAGGTCTCCTGAAATTTCACCATGAAAGCCAAGCCAGGTGGCCCATGAATTTCCATGGATCTGCCCATATCTTCCTCCAGTCATTTCTGAAATTATACGTGATTAGCATCTCACCCAGATTTTCACATGGATCTGAGGGAAAACAACTCAGGTACTCATACTTGTGTGGCGAGCAACTTAGACTCCATATCTTTCTGTCAATTCCAAACAGGGACAGAGAAATAATGATGACATATACTGAGTATTTATAAGTCTAAGAGTGTTAATAGACTATATTTTTTTCTTAACAGATGCAAATTATTAAGTAGCTAGTTAGATATTAGCAGACTTGCAGGACATTGGGATAAACTCCTTCCTGATAATTAACCAAAGGATGGGACAGTCAGACTCTAATTGTCGGTCACAGAAAGGAGACTTGAGTCACACCTCTTTTTCTGGGAGAAATGACTCCAAAACTGCCATGAAATGACACTAATAGATAGCTATCTGAGCCTAGGTCAGATGTCCTAAACCTTAAGGGATTACTGTCTAACTGGAGCTCTCTGAAAGTATAAAGACACACTATTCAATCAATTCAATGTGGCCTGCCAATCACATGGACTTAAATCCTCTCTGTGAGATAGCTGAATGTTCAGATACTTTCAGAATATTCTGAATGCTGCCTGTGCTTAATACCAGGACAGTGGCTTCTTCGATCATTACCAATTCACTCCTTGAGAGTGCCTCAGTTTGCCCTGTAATAAATTATGCTTTTTGTTTATACCATGTGCTTCATCTGGATTCTTTTGATGGAGAACACAAGAGCTGAGGGCCAAAGGAGAATCCAGAGGGATATCTCCATCACATAAATGTCCTCAAATAGTCAGAGACATCTCTAAATACCTTTCAAATATTAAATCTACATAAACACATTGCAATTTGTGTCTATAAGCAGAATGTTTCCTGACTGCCTGCCTTGGTTACTTATCTACTATAGTAAGAAAACACAGTGAGTAAGGCAACTTATCAAAGAAAGCATTTAACTCTTTTCTGGTTTCATAGAGATGGAGTACGTGATGGAGGAGCAAAGGCAAGATAGGTACAGCTGAGAGTTCAGGTCCTGACTCACAAGTAGAAGGAAGAAGTAGCAAAAAGCTGGGAATGATGTTAAGTCTTTTGAAACCTCAAAGCCCACTGTCATAAGACACTCCCTCCAGCAAGGCCTTACCTTTTCATTCTTCCAAAACAATTTGGGACCAAACACTCAATCATATGAGCCTAGCTCCTTCAAACTATCATGCCACTTTTAACTTTTGAAATGTTGTGTGTATGTATGTGTTTGCTTATTTGTGTGTGTGTACATGGGCTTATGGAAGTGTGAATGTATGTATGTGTGTGTGTACATGTGCTTGTACACATATGAATGTGTGCATGTGTGTATGTGTTTATTTCTCTCTCTCTCTCTCTCTCTCTCTCTCTCTCTCGCTCTATGTGTGTGTGTGTGTTTGTATGTGTGTTTGTGTATGCATTGAAGCATATATATGAAGATCTGAGAACAATTTAAGGAAGTCATTTCTTGGTCTCTTAAATGGGTCCTAGGAATTAAACTTGGGTCATCAGACTTGGAAGAAAACTCCTTTGCCTGCTAAGCCATCTTATAGATATTTCTTCATAGTTTTGAAATCTATGAAGACTTAGTTACGTACTACATTCTCCCAAACATCATTCATTGCCTTTGTTGATTAATGCTATCGCAACATTATTAATTTTGTGTGTCATGTACAATATTCATACTTTGGCCAAATGTTTTCATTTCTATTGTTGTATTTGGGTACCTAGAAAAAAATAACTTATAGAAGAAAGAGTTTATTTTGAGTTTGGGTTTCAAAAGTGTTGAGTCCACCAAAACAAGGAAGGTGTGGCCACAGTCTGGAAAAACATAGTGGTAGATCAGGAAATGGCTAGTCACATTTTCATCCATAAAGAGGAAGCATAGAGAGACCACGGATTGAGGACGTTATAAACTCTCCAAGCTTGCCTTTTGTCATATTCTTCCACCAGCATGGCTCCACTGCCTAAAGGTTGTGGACTACTGCACTGGTGGACTACTAGTCTACTGCACTAGTTGTGGACCAAGTGTTCAAACACATGAACCTTTGGCAAGTATTTAATCCAACACAGCAAAGAATCCAGAGATGAAAAAAGAGTCTTAGTTTTGCATTTTAGCTTTGTTTGCACATTACATTTTATGATGAGGTAATGTCGATTTATAACCACTTGGAAAAGAACAAGATTATCTCATTTTTCTTCTCTAAGAGTACAGTCATCTGGTTTTATCCATGATGCAAATATATAAAACAAAGTACTTGGAAATGCCCAGGAATTGTATGCAGTTCTAGTTTTACCGAGTGACATGAAACATTGACTCCGAGGTTGTTTAGCACAGAAAAATAGAAAGTGTTTGCTAATGGCTGAGGAATTTCTACCCTGCAGTGTTTGTTTTGCTATTTAGAGCACATCCTAAGATAAGCATTCTTCTCTGTCATTCTGTCTCTGTTTGCCACTTTTTATTTTAAGTTAGAGCCAGTCATTTTATGAATATGAAATTGGTTCAAGTATAGAACAATTGCACTCAAAGAGATCTGTTAGTTGTAAACATCAACTTTATCTTCCTGGTAAAAAAGAAAACAAAAGAAAGAAATTTTAAAAACCTTATATCTAAAATAAATATTCTTTTCTTCTTCTCATAGCAAAATATTGCAAAGCTAACTTGGATAGACAGAAAGAACTGTCGAGTCAGAGCTCTGAGATGTAAGAACTATCAGTGACATCCTAGACTGTTAAGTTTATAATAAATATTTTAATTTTTTTAAGGAGGGATAATGAAATAAAACTTTTGTTTCATCAAATTACTTATTATATGAAATAAGAATGTTGGGGAAGCAACAAGATGAGTTAGCTGGTAAAGAGCTCATAAAGACTCACCTTGAATGTGGAGGCACTATCTCATGGTTAACTGAGTGCAAGCACCGTCACCTATGAGAGGGTAAGGAGTCTCCTTTTGCTTTTGACTGTGGATGGGATGTGACTATGCTTGAGTTCATTCCTGCCTCAAGTTCTTTCCAGTGATGAGCTCTAATCTGGAATTGTAAGTCAGATAAACCTTTCTTTCTTAAATTTCTATTTTATTAGAGCAAAAGTAAATTAGTAAACATGGGAATAGGGAAACAAGAAAATACAATTCAGTGTATAGTAGAGAGATGTGAAATCTCATAGCTCTTCTAAAGAAGAGTATGGTAGTAAAATACCATATGTTAAAGAAGGACTATAATGTTCCCCCTCAGGTAAGGCAAATTGAAGAAGACCAGCTCCGGGTTTATAATATTAGAGAAATATGAAGAACATTGAGTTTTACCCTAAGATTATGAAAATAAAGTATTGTAATATCCCTAGATGTTTATACAAACTATTGCATATAGGAACTTGTCCAATTATTCTAGTCCTCCTGTGTTAACATAAGATTTTGTATATAAGTTTCATCAAAGAAATAGGAGGAGGAGAAAATGAAGAGGAAAAGAAGGAAGAAGAGGAAGAGAATGAAGAAGAACAAAAAGAGGATGAAGTAGACCAAGACTAAGACCAAGACTAAGATCAAGAGCATGAGCATAAGAAAGAGCAAGACTAAGACAAAGACCAAGACCAAGACTGGGAATGAGAACAAGAATGAGAACAAGAACAAGAAGTTGTCAGTAGGAAGCCTGAAGAGATGGCTCGGTAGTTAAGAGTATGTTCTTCTGTTTCAAAAGATCCAAGTTCAGTTCTTAACATCTATGCTAAACAGTTTACAACCACCTGAAACTTTAGTTCCAGGGGATCTGAAAACCCCTTTTGACTCTGGCAGTCACTTGCTTTCACTCATTCACACACACACACACACACACACACACACACACACACTGGGTGAGATACATATAATTAAAAATATTTTAAGGAGTAAAACTTACTATAATGATCAGGTTGACATAAAAGTAAGCTGTGTTGCACCTAAAGAAAGAAAGGGTTCATCTGAAAAATATGTGCAAGGCTAAAAAAAAGATTTAAATAGATCTACTTTGAGGACTGCAGCCACACAATGAGCCCCACTCTTGTTCAGGCTCCACTTGTTGTAGGGTCCCTGACATCCCAGCCCAAGATGCCCTGTCAGCACCGAGGGTAAAACTAACATCCCCCTCATTTCTCAAAAAGTGAAGCTGCCATGGAAAAGGAAGGGGCTAGCTTCTGGTCAAGATCTCTTCCACAGTACAGCTTGGCAGGTACACCAATGAGAACTCCTGTGGTCTGCTGAGGAAGTGCATCTTCCCTGGGGAGCTCTAACTGAAGCTCTTGAACACTTAAAAGTTGTGTTGCACTATCCCTTCAAGGATGCTAGTAGCTTCAGAGTGGCTGACCTGGAGCTGCCAGACTGGGTGAGTACCAAGAAATACTTGCATCCTGACCTTCCTTAGTTTTGCCTGCATCAAGACCATTGTCTCTCTCAAAAGCAGCAGCTGTGACAAAATTTAATCAGCACCAGAAATGATCACCTTTTTATGTGTATGTGCCATACTGTCCACCTCTAGCTCCCATGATTGAACTACTCTGGGTTGCAAATCACTGAGCAACCCAACTTGAGGGAGTATAGACAAGGAGGCAGATCTTGATATCTGGTTGGCTGCTTGATATGCTCTTCCTTACCACCACGACATTCTACATGTTTCTTTCATGTTCAAAACAGTCAACGAATATGAACCAACATGTTTGGGAATCTTAAATTCAAACTGACCTACTCTTGGCCTCTTGAAATTGATTCTAACCTCTGCCACCTTTTGAGGTACTGATTTAAAAGTAGAATAATCAAAATGCTTGCCATTCTACCCCAAACTTCTCCTCTAGTAAAGGAGTTGTACCTCCTTTAAATTTCAGGATGAATTTGTATTATCTTCTTGGCTTTGCCTAGCCAATACTGGGGTTGGTAGATCCTGGAAAGGCATAACAGTATATAGTAGAAGCCCTAGGGGAATTATTGTAGAAATGTGTCATTATGCTTGTTATAAGTCCAAGTGTCTGTAGGATCAAGCAGGAGACAAAGGGAGCTAAAACAGTGGCTTTTAGTCATAGTTCCAATCTCCCTTGCCTTTTTTTTTTTTTTAGTATGACACATGCAAGAATGGGATAGCATCCTTGTAATAGTCAGGAAACAAAACCAAATTCCAACAGCACATGTGTCCTGGTGTTAGGTGGTCAAGATCTGAAATGAAATGTCCAGGCCTAGGAATGGACCAGTTAGTGCCATGTTAGAATGCTGTCAGATGTTTTTAGTATTTAGCAATGTTAGGCCCCAAATCTAGAGTTTTATATGAAACCTTATAATTTCTAACTACTTGTAATAAATTGCTTTTCATACAAACCAAAGAGATCACATCAGTTTGTCTGGGGACATCTGACTCACAGAAATCCATTTTCTCATGCCTGTCTATCTTCCCAGTCTCAACACATCTCATAACATCTTGCCTTCTTTGGAGTCAAATCCACAGTGCCTCCCATCAAGTAGGGCTCACTTAGTATGCACTAGAGCAGGTCTAGGTAGCCTCTCTAATCTGAACATTTTGACACTCTCAGAGCCTATCATTGATCGGGTATGGGGTTCAAACTGAAGAGTGGTACCCCAGCAGCCACTGAGTAGAACAAAGATTCTAAGGAAAAAGATCCTGATATGATCCCATGTCAGGTTTCATGGATCCCAAGTCATACTGTGGAGATCTGCCCACCATCCATCACTGCATGACAGCTTTCTGAACATCAGACAACCCCAGGTTCTGGACTTAAAACCTAGAATGTCAATAAGCCTTTTTAATGTGAAAAAAAAAAAACAGGAAAAAAAAAAAAGAAAAAGAAATAAGGGAAGAAAGGAAGAAAAACATGAAAGAAAAGAAGTAAAGAAGGGGAAATAAATTTAGCAGCATTTAACTAAGATTGACTTCAAGGGTGCAAAAATTATAAAGTGGTAAGGAACTAAAATTAAGAAGTATATGTTCCCTGAAGGCTTGACCCATATAAAGAGATTTTAGATGGAACAAAATATTATCAAGCAGAGCACACACACACACAC
This sequence comes from Mastomys coucha, assembly GCF_008632895.1. NCBI lineage: Eukaryota > Metazoa > Chordata > Mammalia > Rodentia > Muridae > Mastomys > Mastomys coucha. The sequence continues at coordinate 74,705,988 of NW_022196903.1, forward strand.
ACACACACACACACACACACACACACAAATTGTGCAAAGTACAAAAGAGACCTGAGAGCACCAAGATATATTACAGCCACACATTTAGTGTGCTCCTTAATCAGAGATAATGAGAAAGCCCAGACAGAAAGATGATCACTTGAAGAGAGACTGATCACAGAGTACATCAAAGTGTTAATCCCAGAGATTCAAGAACTACAATAATTTGGTAAGCAGAAAAGTACAAATGAAATCTGTAAGTCAGCTCATTATGGGGAAACTATAAACCAAAGACAAGTAGAAAAATGTTTATAGTCATAATGGACTTGCAGCAGACTTTCTTTGAAGACAGAGAAGTTGACTTAATCCCTTACTCATCTAGAGCAATGCAGTAAAATACACCAAAAGACCTGTGTTTACCACTTTGCTTTGATTTTTTATTTTAAGATATTGTCTCAGGGTCAGGTATAATGGTGCATTCCTTTATTCTCAGCACTTGAGAGGCAAAGACATACAGATCTCTGTCAGTTTGAGGCCAGCCTGTGGAAAGGCCCATACACTGTGAAAGGAAAGAGGACGTTGTGAAGGAATTCTGCTTATGTGATGGCAACCAGTATGCAAGAGAAATATCATAGAGGGGTTTGGCAATGTACACTCTTCAAAGGCACCCCTCCCATTCACTGTTTGCAAGATTTCTCCTTTCACAGTTCTACTGTCTCCATGTGGTCTATTTAGATTTTAATTATATCAAGCTTTTGATAACACCAGAGGTCTTAAGATCCAGTCACCTCTCCATGACAAGAGCCAATAGACAGGGAACAAGCATGAGACTTTTGGGAGGCTCTTCATTCACAACGTATGACAACAATATGCTATGTACAAAACTCATATGCAGAGATGCATTGTGAAAGCTCATAGAACAAGTTACCTAGAGTCATTTGGAAGGTGAAATTCAGTTTTCTTTTTTTTCTTTTAAGTTTTTTAATTAATATATTTGCATTTCAAGTGCTGCTCCTCCTCCTGGTCCCACCCCCACAATGCTCTTCCCCTCCATCCCTTCCCCATCTCCTATGAAACTGTGCCCCCCCTCACCAGGTATTCTCCCACCCTGGCACATCAAGTCTCTGCCAGATTAAGCACATCCTCTCCCACTGAGGCTAGACAAGGCAGCCATGAGGACTTCAAAAAGGTTGTATTCAAACAATGGAGGGGATATAATGGGGATTCTAAACAATAGTGATTTCTATTTTGAAGTCATGAGTTGAAAGCACATCAAGTTACATAATTTTCTGCTTCAAAGTTCTGTGTCTATACACTAAACTCCTAAAAGCCATATCATGAGGGTAAAACCAGGTTAGGATTTGGCCAATGCTAGAATACAATATGATAATAATTATTTTTTTATAGCAATGGTATCGAAATAAGTGAGGAAGATGAAACGGGACAGTGTAAATGGTGAATGATTATATTACACTGGTGTTTAACACAGACACATAGAGCAAAAAAGAAATTTTGTGTATAAGGACACTGCTGTGTCGTGGCATTGTGGTTTGTCTGTGACACTCCTGGCACTCTTCTGCACATCTGTTGTACTTTGGAAAACAGAAGGGGGGCTTGACACAAAGACAAGTGGAATACTGGTGAGCTAAAATTTTCCCAAGGGCTTACAGGCCCATTTAGTGGAGCAAAGATAAGAAGTATTTATCTATGCCAAATTTTGTTTCAACCACTTAATACAGCTTGCATGTATTAGTGTCTTCCTGTTATTAAAGCCAAGTCCAGCAAAGTGTAACTTCATCACTCTATAACATGGAGCACCATAAATAAAAAGGCAAAAGTTCCTCTTTCTATCACACATGGGCATTATGATATTGGTACTGTCAGAAAAATAAAAGCAGGATGATTAAATTGAATTCAGCAGAATATGCATCTTAATGAGATAAAAATAATCTACGTATCCTCAGTATTCATATCTTCATTCAAAAATACACCTATTGCTTATAGAGTCACTGTTTCCATGAACATAAATGTTTTCTGCTTGATATTTGGAGCCAGAATTCCTATTTTCCTTTAATTTTCTCTCTGTGGAGAGTGTTCTTTCCTGAAGCTACTTCAGTCATTGACTTTGAATCAGATACTTCCAGATTTACTTTGTAGCCTCCAAGTCCATCTTCTTTGTTTTTGGTCAATGGTTTTTAATACAAACCAAAAAATATGTAGAACACATTTCTCAGACAAAAGACTTTTACTCAAGTCCATAAAGGAGCACTGAAACTCAATTTATGATAACAGAGATCCCCTAGACAGCTAGCAAGAAACTTAAAGAGACACATTAATATAGAAGGTACACAAATAACCAGGGAGTTTATGAAAGGATACTAAATGTTATTAACTGCCAGGAAATGCCAATTGGGCTTGGATACTTTACAATTCTCAATTCATTAGGATAGGGGAAATGACCAAATGATGGTAAGGATGAAAATTACTGCAAGGCTTATGCATTGCTGTTGGGAAAGGAATATAGAGTAGCCACATTGGCACTGGATGATTGGATTATATGAATTGCACATAGATTTTTCTATACCCCACTGAACTTACACTTTAAGAAAAGTACCAAGAGATACCAATATCCATAAAAATATCTGCACAAGAACATTTGGAGGAACTTCAACCTCTGATCCAAGTCATCATTACCATCTTAGTCAGATCCTCTGCCATTCTCCACCAGAGACCTCCAAGTTTGGATCTATTACCATATGAAGATGGTCTTTAGACTCTCACCTGAGCTTCCAGACACTCCCTCTTTTCTTTTCTGAAAGCCATAACTGCATGTGGTCTCCAAGGATGCAGGAGTACATACAGTGAATGAATTTTATCTGGCCATGGAGAAGTTCTCATCCATGCTAAGGAGCAACTCTTCAAAAACCTAGCTCTTCGATAGTTAGCCACGGTCTTGTAAGTAAGCTCTTGCCTGTGTTTCTGCAAGTTATTTCAATAAGCTCATTGTCTCTCTAAGCATGACTTGTGTGAACTCATTGTTCTTGTCTGTCCTTGGTACCTCATCTGGGATGAGTTGAAATTCACTCATCCCTCCTCAGAAAATATCATAATGATAGTAACTAAACACTGACAATATCACAAATGTCATCCAATGGGTGGATATATGCAAATATTGTGTTATATCCATAAGCAGTTTACTTATAGTGATATTGAGACATACTATATTTCATTTACAAACACTAATACTTAGAACAGTATTATATTTACTTAAATTGACATGTTTGATTTATAGTGGCACAAGTAAGTCTTAAAGATCATACTAAGTGGAAAAAAACAGATTGATGCATAAGAATACTCTATGGATCAGTCAATATCAAATTCTAGACAACTGCACACTCACCATTGGCAACAGCAATTAGGACAATGTTTGCCCAAGGTTGGAGGGATTCTTAAGGAACACAGAGATATTAGAGATAATGGAAATGCCTGTGTTAAGCTAAATATGTCATGAAGAATGAAGGTTTGAAATCTGTGCAGTGTTCATATGTATGTATAAGTAAAGTCATAGACTGGCCGTGCCTCGATTTATTTATATTATGAATGTAAATGTCTCTTTGAAATCCAACCAGTAAAGACTAAGATGCTTCATTCACTGCTCTGCATGACTTGACTACAAAAATTGTAAACCAGAGGAATCGCTTCACAGCCACCTCCAAAATTCTTGCAGTGACAGTGCCTAAGTCCCTACATATTCATGAGTCAGCATTTGTCATAGATGCTCCTCAGCTCCCTCCTACCTTATTGTAGGACTCTTAGGAATGAAGAGTCCTTCGGACTTTTCTTCTGTACAAGCACTGACCACTTGGAGAGGCACCTAGTAGCTCTGGGTATGGGAATGGAACCTGCACTTAAGGGTGCGGCAGTAAAATGTACGCCACTGGCTGTGCTTTTTGGAGGTTTTCTGATATGTTTCTAAGCTCTTGACTCTGTGTCTTTGAGATTGCTTGAAAATCGAGGTGTTGCTTTCAACAATTTTAGGTCCTATAAAATTTACAATTCCCTGATAAACATTGGAAAGCAATGAGATGAGGGCAATATCTTCATTGTTTGTCTTCTGTGTTTCCATGGTAGATTTTATCTGCATGCTGTGCCTGGTGTACAGAAAAAAAGTGCGTATCATTTCCTGCTAAGTCTTCCATTTGTTTACAGAAATCATCATCCTTGTGTCATCCTTGATGGCAGTTATTTCTGATTCAGCCTCCTGAGCTGCAGTGTTTACTCATACAATCTATATTCAGAGAACTATAACACGCTTTTTAAGCCATTTTCAACCACTGGAGGTATGTTTGTGACTGCTTTCTGTGTCTCTATTGTCTCCTCAACTAGGAATCTATAATGAAAAATAGACTGCAAGGCTTTTGTCAGAAATATCTTAAAGGAATACCTTGCTATAGGAGATGTGAAAATTCCATTAGGGTTTATTCGTCAATTGAAAGAGATACATTCAAAGAAGGAACAATATTATCAGCCAGTACTACACCACAAAGTGCATGTGGGTTTTTTTTTTATTAGCTCTTTCCTCAAGGAGAGAGAAAGCTGATGGAAAACATTTTTGCAAGATAAGTGCATAAATAAGAAGTTTTGTGCTGGGTTCTCTACAGCCATCACATTATTGCCCATTAAGAGTATTTATGGAGTATTCAGTGACAAGAAAATTGTTTGATGGACATATCCCACATAATGATATTTTAAAAGAAATTGTAGTTTTATTTTAAATCAAAGCTTAGATATGTCCAGAACAGTATTTCCCGATGAAAGGAGTAGATCTTGGGGATTTAATGGAGGCTCATTTAACCTTTAACATGCCAGCAAGTAACAGCATGCCTAGAAGAAAAATAAGAAAGAAAAAAATCAGTCTCAAACAAATGATTATTTTTATTTAGAAAAACACACATACGTGAGATTTTTGACAAATAGAACTTCCCACAGTTATTATGCTATCCTGCTGAGGCATTTAAAATATGTTTCTATACCAAGTTTAAGAAGTTTACAACACAAACACAACACACACACACACAACACACACCACTCACAAAAACAATCCTAAATCTTTAATGAAATGACCAAAAGGTATAGGAAAGTGGATAAATGGGCTTGAGACACTCAGTATACCCCAGTCTACACATGATCTCCTTCTACCTCTTGCTGGAATTTGATCTTCTACAATTTTCAACTACATTCTTTTGCCCTGAATCTCTGGGTCTGTGGCTGTAGACACAACTAGCTTTTTTCCTTTTTACCTGGTCACTCAATACCTTTCCATTCCCAGTCCTTGTCTCCAGGAGGCTGCTCATCCTTCAGGAGACTCCTGGTCCTCCAGGAGGCTGCTCATCCTTCAGGAGACTCCTGGTCCTCCAGGAGGCTCTTTCTCTCCTCACATCTTTCCACCGGAGAGGCACGACTTCATTACTCACTTAATCATTCCCCTAGGCTTATTATGTTCTGAGATGATTCCATCTAATTTCTTCATTTTACATAAAATCTGTTTGACAGTGAGAAACAAACTCAGAACCCTAAACATAACCTCTTCTTTAATACCCAAACTACTATCTACAGAACATACACCTGAATATGATGTGGGCTGAATTAAGCTGCAATACGAAAAAGAGATGAGTACTTACTTGGTACAAGTCCCAGCACCCACACAGTAGCTCACAACTGCTTGTAACTAAAATTTCAGAAGTTGTGATGCCTTCTTCTGAGGTCTGAGGGCTAATGTATGTAACACACACACACACACACACACACACACACACACACACACACATATATATATATTATATATATGAATATGGTATATATATGATTATGGTATGAATATGGTATATAATGGTATATATATGTATGCATGCATTGGTATATATACATACATGCATGCATGTGTGCATTCAGGCACATACATACATATAAAATTAATTAATCATTTAATTAATAAGAAATACCTTCATTAAATTCATTGACTCTTTAACACTTGAAGAGTTGTAACACATGTCTTCTCTTTGTCCTTGAATATGGATTCAAGGGCAAACTTTTTATTTGGAATATACCATGTTTAAAACACTGAGAGAAGGCACACCATGGCTGCTGTCATCATTAGTAATGACATTATATCTTTGGCCAGTATAAACCAAAACCAAGTGACCAAACTATATTTATGGTATAAAGAAACATAATCTCCCAATAGAGGACAACTGAACAGTTGAGAATAACGATATAATAGGGCAAAAATTACTAATAGCAAGTACAAAGTGAGAAGTTCAAAATTGAAATATTCATTTTCCCTCTATCTTAGGGTTTCATTGTTGTGAAGAGACACCATGACTAAGGCAATTCTTATAAAGAAAAGCATTTAATTGGGGGCTATCTTACAATTCCAGTGTTTTAGTCCATTATCAATATAGTAGGAAGCATGGTAGTGTGTAAGCAAACATGATGCTAGAGAAGCTGAGAGTTATACATCTTCATCTGCAGGCAGCAGAAAGAGACTTCCAACAGGGTGTAGCTTGAGTATATATAAGTCCACCACTATAGTGGCACACTTCCTCCAAGAAGGCTACATCTCCTAATAATAAATAGCACTCCAAATGGGCCTATGGGGGCCAATTACATCAAAACTACCACATCCTCCTCAGAAAGAAATATCCACCCCAACTTCTCCCTAGCAAACAATGCTTTCATACACTGATTTGATTCAGTATAAGATCTACGAGGTAGAAAACCAGTACCTCATATAAGAACCCATGATGCTTTTGCAGAAGATCAGAATTTGATTCCTACCACCCATATCAATCAGCTCATAATCCCCAATTCCAGCATGTGTATGCTCACATACAGAAAACATAAAAATATAAATTTTTTAATTAAAGTTTAAAAAGATCTAGGTGAAAATAGGAGGTTTTTTTCTTCTTGACCATCTATAATGGGATATTAATGATTTCAGAGGTGCAAGTCTTTCCCTTAGCTTGTATAATGGATTTATCTGAACTGTCATCTCTTTTCTCCTGGGACTATAGCTATAAATACTTAAACATGTTTTTCTGTAGCCAGTCAGCATATAACAGCCAGTTATCTCTGGGAACTACATGCTGAGAAGCACCAGGTAAGTGTTTAAAATCCTTCTCATCATGTATAAAGACTACTCAGTTCTTGTCAGTGGCTTTCAGGAACCAGTACAGTTGAGACATCTGCCCTGTAATTTTGCATGGAGTCATGTCCCTCTTTACTCAATGTATATTACCTAAAAGGTGTACTTTAATGACTTATCACACAAGCCTTTGCTACTAGAAAGTGCCAATATCATGGACATTTGAGTGACAGTAAGTTAGTGAGAAAATTTTAGGTCATTGGAGGCAGGCCTGAACATAGGACTGTGTGTTTCTGACCTGATCAGGTTTTCTGTTCTTGTTCTTCCATGTGTCTCCATTATGATATACCACTCTCACAAGAGGCCTTAAGAGTTGGGACATCCCAATCTTGGACTTCAAGCTCCTGAGACATAAGCCAAAGCAACCAACTTTCCTCTTTATAAGATAACAGCCTCATATGTCTCACCATAGTAATGCATCAATTTTGTTCTGTCTGGAGTGTGACCTCAAAAGACTTACTTCACTTAGTAACCAGGAAGAAGAGATGTGAGGTAGGTCTGTAGAGAGCTTCCTTCCTCTGATGATAAGCAACCAAGATAACAGGTTGGTTCAGAAGGTCAGTTGCTAAGCTACTAAGATTGTGGTTTTCCACCAGACATGGAAATATATTAACCCTGTGGAAATCTGGGAAATGATATGCTGGTTGATAATGCTGTTAATAGAGGTTTCCATTTCAGCTTAGTAGGCAAGATCAATAAGACCTTTTCTCACCCCGAATACAAGTCACATGGAAACTTTATCAAGTGCTGGTGGAAAATTGGTTGCAGACTATTATAGTTTAATATGTATGCATGAACATGTACACACACACACACGCACACACACACACACACATGAATAAAGTAAAAAGGAAGAGGAACAGAAAGATAGCCATCTGCTTTTCTTTTTTCAGTACTCCCATCAATTTTGCATAGATGATGGTAACTGTGTCAATTCAAGATGTATATTTCCAAAGTGTTGGGACACAGTGCATGATAGATACCTGGAGACAAAGACTGAAGTAGAGACCACTAAAGAACCCTGCTTACTGGCTGACATAGTCTGATTTCTTAGAGCACTTAAGATACCATGCCCAGCAATGTCACCACCAACGCTGAACTGGGCTCTCCTACACAATCATCAACCAATAAAATACTCCCGTAGGCCAATCCTGAGTGAATATTTTCTTGATTAAGATTTATTCTTCCAAATGACTCTAGGTTGTCTAAAGTTAAGAAAACACAAAACAGCAGCACTCTATCTTTCATTCTTTTCTTCCTTTTGCTGTCATTATTATTGGAAATAAAGCAAAACAGATCTATTAACATTCTGACTTGACATTTTTCACTGATGATGTTTTTAGACAGTTTTTAGTTCATTATTTTTCTTTTTTCTTAATAAATATTCATATATATACATGTATATATGTACATATATACATACATATATATATATATATATATATATATATTTACCGATTTCCCACTGGGTTGATTTCTGAGCTGTTTCTGGTAGTATATTTCATGTTGTTTGGGTATTTTCCAAGAAGCCATGATCTCATGAGCTTGGACTTTCAGGATTTATTCAAGGCAGACAATTTCTTCTATATAACTCATGAGAATATTGGAAAATATTTTTACAGATTTATTCATCTTATGAGCCTTTCTTTGCATATATGTCACCTAATCATAAGCATGCCTGGAACCTACAGAGGACAGGAGACTCGGATCCCAGAAATTGGAGATAATGACAAGAACAGCCAGGCTTCTTATTGCTGCAATATCTTTCCAACCCCCAATGAAAGATAATGTTATTAATTAGGCAAGTTGTTTCTATAAAGTAACAAATTATTTATCTAGTTTCTGTACTATATGTCTTTAAGACTGGACTAATAATAATGTCTTTTTATGTTTCTTTCAATTTTCATTCCTTCCTACTTGCATCTTTTTCGAGAGACAGTAAATGTACATAAAGTAGATTCTATCTCAATCCTGTCCATCCATACTTGTCATCTCTTTTGTATGTTATTTAAAAATAAATTCAGAAAATGGTACAGCTTTCTTTAGACTTTGCTTTAGTCAGCTTTCTTTCAGTGAGAGACACCTGACATGTGCAGCTTATAAAGTAAAAGAATGTTAAATTTGTCTAGTCCTTCTCAGGACTCTTGTCCAACACTGGGCAGTCCTGTTGGCATTATGTCAGAAGAAAGAGATGCATCCATCATGAGCCAGGAAGCAGAAAGAGAAAGGATAAAGCCAGCCACTGACATTTCTATGAACCCATATCCCTAGAGACTTAAAGATGGCTCATGAGTCCTCTTCTAATTGCCTACATCACATTCCAGTCTTGCAATGTGGGGCTGAGCCTTTATATTTGGGTCTTTGGAGAACACCTGATGGTTTCAAAAGCCCAAACCATGGCTTCCACCACTTTCACTTCTGCTTTAGAATCAACACTGTCTCCTCTCTTGCTTTCCTATCTTCAGCCAACCACTGCCAAGACTTGGTTCTATATTCTTACACTCCATTGTTTTAATACTTTGCATAGAGCTGTTTATTTTTATAGTACTGGATGGATAAAATAATTTCATACAAATACCAAGAGATTCTGTGTCACTGTGAACCTTAATTTCTCCAGATAATACTGTATTTTTGGATTCATTTTTTCTTTCTCTTCCTTTCTCTCTATGTACATACATAAATATACTATACATTTATATATTATGCATTTCATTAATATATATATATATATATACAAAATTTTATAGATTTCTACAATACACATGCATATGCTATTTATTTAAATGTTCAGTGATCCCCAGTTGCTGTTTTCCTTTCCTACTTTCATACACAGTTTGCTCAGAACACTTTTTTTCACTCCAACACATTTTCTCTTTTCGTTTTTCAAAAGTAAAAATATCCAGGAAAAAACATCTCCATACCCTTCACTACCATTCTCTCCCTAATAACCCCATACCCAGGCTTTTGAACAAGAGATGCGCGGTGCACCATTCTGCTATTAATGACATCTTTATGAATATAGACAATAGGCTGTATTGATTTTCAGAAGCTTTCCTTCCTCTTTCTTTTCAATCTATCCCAGGTTCATTCTTACCTACTCCATGCTTCACTCCATTCCCCCTTCCTCTACCACACTATTTCTCTAATCACTTCAGAGGAACTTTTAAAATTAGAAGTGAGAGTTAGTTCTTCAAGCCCAGCACAATCTGAAATCACCTGGTAAGAGAGCCTCAAATAATGATTATGTAGATCAAGATGGTCAGTGGGTGGTTCTGTGAGGGACTGTCTGGTTTCACTTGATTTTTGTAGGAAAATCTAGCCTGAAAGTGGGTAGCACCAGTCTCTGATTTTGGGTGCTGGACCGTATAAAAGTAGAAAAAGCCAGCTGAGCACTATTCGTGTACACATTCATCTCTCTCTGTTCCTGAGTGTGGATGTGTTTTGACTAGCTGTCTCAAATACCTGTCAGCTTGACTTCCTGAAATAATGGACTATGACCTAAGCTAAAATTAGCCTTTTATTCTATAAGTTGCTTTTGGGGGTGTATTTTTTCACAACTACAGATACTAGAACAATGGGTATGGACTTTTTTTTTATCCATTGACACCAATTCCTCCTGCCATGCATTTCAGTCTTGCCTTTACTGTAGTAAATCTTTCCTGCTTCCTCATTTTTCTGGTGACTTATAGCATATCAACACATATTTCTTTTACTGCTTTTCAGAATAAAAATATCTTGTGTTTATAAATGCTTTGTATCATATTCGGCATCCAGTATGTTACTAACAAGAAGTTAAAGGTTATTTGAAAGACTGTGAAATGTGTAAATGAAACACGGGCATACTAATAACCTTGAAGAATTAAAAGGAAAATATTTTACATAGTGCTGTATTAGACCTTAAGACTTAGTGGTTTCTAAGCAGTGGGAACAATGAAATCTCTGTGTTAGTGAAAGACTGGTTGAAGGAAATGTATGCCATTTAAAATGACTGCCCACTTATCACAAGTCAGGAGGAAACAAGTTCTACTCAGTGTGTTTCTGTTTCAAGGACTTGTAACAGTGTCCCAGTGCCCAGCATAATTCACACAAGACAGACTTTCTATCAAACACTATTCTAGCTAGAGTGACTACTTCTAGTAGAGAAAAATTACTCATGAAGCTAAATTAGATTCACAGCACTTTAAGAACAATCCCTTCAATATCCACAGGGAAACGGTTCCAGGTCTCCCTTGTGGACACTAAAAACCACAGATGCTCAAGTTTCCTATATGAAATGGCTTTGTATTTGCATATAACCTACTCAGATATCCCCATGTACTTAAAATAATGTCAAGAGTGCTTATAATGTTTAATACAAAGTGTTATCTTACATAAATGGCTATACTGCATTGTTTAGAGACTAAAGATTAGAAAAAGTCCGTACATATTAAGTACACACACACACACACACACACACACACACACACTGACATATACTCACATTTTAAAATAATGTTTTATATAATCCAAGGTAAACTTTAACTCATGTTGTAGTCAAGATAGCCCTTGAACTTATGGTCCTTTTTGCTGTACTTCCAAATTGAGGTATTCTTCTACCTGGAATTGAGACACATACCACCACACCTGGTGTTTGTCATACAGAAAGAAAACTCGTGCTTTGTGAAAGTTAGGCAAGCATTTCTATTATTTGAGCTGTATCCCAGCTCATTCTTAAAAAATAACTTTATTAGCATTGGTCATATCTATGGATTAAAAATCATGGATGTGGACTGTCAACCATATCATGAAAACACCATGGGTTTCCTCTTTTCAGTCTGTTTGTTTAGGTAACCACAGACACTAGAGTCTTAAGGTTTGAAATGATTGCTTCAGGAGCTACACAATGCTTACATTATAAAAATGACTGGTTGAAATAAAAGAAGGTGAAAACCCATTAATAGCTGGAATAGAAATAGATGAGTTTTAATCTCTGTGGTTTGTGTGTGAGGACAGGTGTGTGTGCGGCAATCAGGAGACCAGCTTTAGGGTCTGCCTTTGCATTCCACCTTATTTTTTACCCCTGCATATGCCAGGCTAAATTGCCTGAAGGTTTCATGGAATTCTCCTGCCTTCAACCCACATGTAGGAACATTGAGATTAGACTCTGTCATTCCCGACTTCCTTGTGAGTTCTTGGGATTGGCCTCAGGTTCTCATACATTTACTACAAGTTCTTTACTAGTTAAGCCATTCTCTAGACCCAAGAAATGGGTGTCAGTGCATTCTAAAGTAAGGGAGTTTATTTCGAGAATAGAATTTCTGATATCTGACAATGTCAAAATAAACAAAACAAAACAGAACAAAACAACAAAAAAAACCATCATCTCAATTCTACTAAATTTTTTTATTGTTCTTTCATCATTTTCTTCAGAATATAACTTTGAAGCAGGAATCACTAGAAGTGATGAAGTAGACTATCTTTACATTGTCAATCTTGGCCTTAACACTAGCTGTGTCTTCTTCAACTCAGCTCAAGTAGATCAGCCAATCACCACTCTATTGTATCCACAGGATGTCTATCTTGCACTGGGTAATGGAATTATAGGGCCTATGTATCTTCTTGTCCATGGAACCTATGTCTCAAAGTGGAAGAAGTTGAGATAAAGCATGTGAGAGTTAATAGCACTTAAAATTAAAAATTGTTGTTATTAATAGTGTGTGTGTGTGTGTGTGTGTGTGCTTGTTTGTATATTTGGAAATCAGAAAACCTATGGAGTCAGTGCTCCTTCTCCAACTGTGAGATGTGGAGATCAAACTGAGGTCATTAGACATGTATCTTCACCCAGTAAACCATTTTTCTTCCCTCTAAAGTTTATAGAATATATAAGCATGTGATCAGGAAGTCTAATAATATCCTAAAAATAGAATTTAATAAAATAGAATGGAAGAAAATGCACCATTTAGCCAAATAGGGAGTGCTGTTGAAAATATTTAATCTCAATTCAGGGTTTCTAACCCTACCTGTGACCATTTAGTTCACACATAAGACACATACTAACTTCTTATTTATAATAAGCCTTAATTGGCACTAGAGCTAGGCAGATATCTACCCTCTATGCTATTAGAATCTGCTTGCTTACAGATAACCCCAAGTTATTACTTACTATACTTCACTTGGGCTGCTCTTATCTCTAATTAGCCAGCCCTCAGGGCCATGTTTTTTTTCACTCCTAACCCATGGCACCTTTCTTTCTACTTCACCTACTTCTCTCCCTATTGGTGGTCTCCTCTGACCCCAAGGCCAGGAACACCAAACCCTGCCTATTTCAATTCTGCCCAGACATAGGCTATAGATATCTTTATCTACCAATCAGAAATAACTTGGGGACAAGGCCACATAGTATCATTTGGGTCTACATTCAGACTCACTTTCTCATTCAGACTCAGTTTCTGGGGGGCCCCACACTTAGTGTTACAATACCTAGCAACAGACCAAACCTCAACAGGGGAGGATTGTAGGCATCCATAATAGAATCTAACAAGGAAAAATGCATTTAGGAGATAAAAGTAAACTAAACAAATGTGACTGACTTGAGCAGGACAGACTGAAGAGCATGGTATATTTTATGAATGCAAGAAGTGTGGTAATGGTGGGGCTTCTCTGACATGGCTATGAAGAGAATGATTCAGATCAAGATTCACAGTATTAGCCCTTGAATGGAGTGCATTATATATCAGGCTTCTGAATTTTATCAAAAGAATGACTCCATTTGGCATCATTACAAAATGCCACATTTAATCTCATGGCTGAATGTAAGAACAGGTATTTTTGATTTCTGGCATGTATGCTGGTGAATATTTCACATCTTTTCAGGGTCTCCCCTTTCCAGGCTTAGGGCTTTCTGTTGATGGTGTAACTCATTGACCTGTGTATAGTAGTGGACAGAGTATGGAGTATGTTTAACTTACCTGGGAGAAGCCTTATATAGAGACTCAGTGATATGATTCCTCAAGGTTTCTCAGAAAATTGTGGCTGATGGAGAATCAATAGTGACCTTTCTCTCGAGCAGCACCTTTGGGGACCTCATTACTTTCCATCCATCTATTCCTTTTTCCCTCTCTCAGTTTACTGGATTTGCTCTTATTCCAGCTTCTGGTTCTACTTCTTTTGCTGTGGTACAGATGCCTTGACCAGGAGGAACTTTTTGGAAGCAAGGTTTATTCAGCTAACAATGGCAAGTTATAGATCCCATCTTTGTAGAAAAAGGCAAGCTAGTCACATTACATCCACACTCAAGAGCAAATTAATTAATTAATTAAATACATACATACATACATACATACATACATACATACATACATATGTATGTATGTTTCTGGTGCCTAGCTCACATTCTCCAAACTTACATGGTCTATAGCTCAGCTCATGAAAAGGCACCACCCACATCGAGTGTGTATCTTTCCACCTCAGTTTACCAATTTAGAAAAATTCTCCCAAGGGCAAACATGATATAGAGAGTTCCTCTTTGAGTCTTGCTTTCCAAACAAATCTAGATTGTGTCAAGGTGGCAATCCCACCTCCCCAGCACAGCTCCCAAGTAAAAACCACATCTGTATCTCTGCCTTTGGAGTCTGTCAACTAAGACAGGCTGTTGTTTTCCCTTTTTACTGTTCAACATCTTGTCTCTTATCACTATGTTTTTCTCTAGAATAAAAAGAGAAGGAAGAAAATAGCCAAGCATCCTTGATTTCCTTGGAGGAACAGGATCTTCTCCATCTCAGCCTTGCTTCATTTTGTCTCTGCCTTAAGTGGCTAATCAAAGGTTGTCTCTGAAAAAGAACAACATAGCTTGTCCTTCCTGAGCTGCTTTCATGTTAACTAAGCAGTATACTGTGATAAACCTTTTACCATATGGTTGGAAAGTCAACATATAATATTATCTCAGCATTCTTAATAGACTCATTGGGTCTTAACAATGTAGAGCCTTACTAACTTGAAGAATGTTATAAAATCCAAGAGCCTTAGGAGTCTCAGAGGGCAAAATTTCCAAATACAATACTCATATTTGAGTGAGAAAGAAAAGTCTAAAGCCATCTAGTTGATATCCATTATTATTCTTGATCAGATCTTTGAAATCTAATTTTCATTAAGGTCATTCCTCTTATAGGGGTTTATTTAACATGGGACAACAGTAGATACAAAGGCAATGATTAGCAGACCCATTTCTATAGTTCCACAAGAGGCAAAATCAGTAAGATCTACTTATTGAAAGGAAGAGGAACAAATGAGTAAAAAATAGCACTCTTTGAGGATGACAAAATACCTAACTAGTCAGGTGTGGCATTGCACCCCTGTCATCCCAGTGTTAAGGAGGCTGAAGTAACAGAATTCTTGGCCTTGGCTGCATCACAGGAGTCTGTCTCAAAGGAAAACAAAATTGAAACTCCAGGTGCAATTTCTTAAAATAAGAAATAATAGTGACTGACAGAACTTCAGCAGGAAGAAGATAAATTTAATTTTTGTCATAGTTGAATAGATTGTAAAAGGAAAGAAACCGAAATCTATATATAGACAGTGTGCTGGCTGGATTTTGTCAACTTGACACAAACTAGAGTCACATGGGAAGAGCCTGCTTCCCTTGAGGATTTTTTCTACATAAGACTGCCTTATAGGCAAGTCTGTGGTGAAATTTCCTTGAATAATAATTGATATGGAAGGGCACAGTCTGCTGTGAATAGTGCTACCCCAGGATAGGTGGCACTAGGGTGCAGAAGAAAGCAAATGGTACAAGCTAGAGAATATAAGCCACTAGTCAGTATACCTCAATTGTTTCTGCTTCAGTTCCTGCTTTTAGGTTTCTACCTTGAGTGCTTTGGCTTCTCTCAGTGATGGACTATCACCCATAAGCTAAAATAAACCCTTTCCTCCAGAAGTAACTTTGGATCATGATGTTCATTACAGCTACAGAAAAGCAAAGTAGGAGGGTCTTATCACATTATATATATATAATAATATATATATATAATGTGATAAGAGAATTGTGAATGAAAACAGTCATATCACGTATGCCCAGGAACTTTTTTTAATACCATGGGGAGGTTAAGGGCATCTAGAATTGGGCTGAGCTAAGGGAATAAGAGGAGGAAGGATAAAGAAGAGAGAAAGGAGGGGAGAGTTACAGGAAATGGATATGGAAGAGGAAGTAGAGAAAGAACAAAGGAGATAGAATAAAACAACAGGTGGAGAGGAAGAAGATGAGGAAGATTAATGAAAGATAGGTCATAAGGTCAACAAAATTCTAGAATTCCGAATATTCAAGAACAACAGAAAAATAATATTTGTTGTTAATTAAGGCAAAGAGGACATATTCAGTTAAGTAGGAGAATGCACTCGGTAAACCCAAAGAGGCTGTTGAATGAGATGCCCAGTGACGCAAGGAGTTAAAGACAAATATCAAAACAAATCCCTTTGTCCGTCCTGACTTACTGGAGTTCAGTGTTCTTGCAGAGGAGTCTTTACAAAGCTCAAATATGCTAGTGATTAAAATATGTCCATTAATTTCTCACTGTGGGGAGAGATCTTGCGTGATAGTAAGATTTTGTATCTAGAAAAATAGGACTTGGGCACAGCAACTTGCCTCAGGGATGTGACTGAGGGGACTAATTTGCAACATAAACATCCAGAGTATACAAATACTAATGCCAAAATTTTAGAGATAAGGAACTGCATTATAGAATTTAACTTGTCCCATCCCACATCGTGACAATCAGGAGCTTGAAGACTTCCCCACTCCTCAGCCAAAGTCCCTTGAACACATTAGTAAGGGCTCCTCAGTCAGAGGTGGTGGCACACTATTGCCATCAATGTGCTTGGGAGGTGTAGGCAGGAAGCCAACCTTGGCTATATAAGATTCTCTTGTCAAACAAAATAAACACCAAGAACAGCTTCATATATCACTTTGGCTTAGAAATGCACACTGAAAATGGAGCATTTTGTCCTCTGCCAATAACGTCTGATTTTAACAATGTTATGGGGATAAAACTGCCTGCAAAGGAACATCAGAAGTGCCAGCAAGGGCTTAGTGTACTGTAGCTTAGAGGCAGAGGCAGAGGCAGGCAGAGTTATGTGAACTCAAGACCAGCCTGGTCTTCACAGAAAGTTTCCTGCCAGCTTACATAGTAAGACTGTTTCTTGGGGGGCAGGGGGAACTCTCAGAGACTCAGTGAAAACCCACCAGAATCATTAATTGGAATTTAATTTTTGCCTATCACTTTGACATATATTTAACACTAATCACTAATCAAAGTTACCTGGACAGAGATTTTTCAAAAAGATCTAGGTAGTTACCACCATCATAGGAAACATTGTGGAGGTTTCTAAAGGAAGTTTCTAACACACAGTACAGCAACTCTTCCGTTAACACAGGCAAAGTGGAATCAGAACCCAAGAGAGGGTTCTGTCCTCCCACATTCACCCTGGTATGAATCAGAAAAGTAAGGTAAGGCAACAGTGTGAATGTCTGCTAATGGGTTAGTAGAGAAAGAGAACTTAATGTGTGTAGATGGGGAAAAAATTGGTACTTGGCCTCACAACAGGAAATTCTGCCATGTCCCCTTCTCTCCTAAAGAGGCTTACTAGAAGAATACTAGTGTATGTATAATGAAACAGACACAGAACAGAGACCATCCATTTATTAATATTCTTTGATTTAGTTTTTAAGAAATAACCCCATTTTCATCCCACAACATCACATTGTTTAGCTTAGTTGAAAAATGTATATGAATTCTGTGTGTGGCTGGTGCCCATGAAGCCCAAAAGATGGCATAAAATCTTCTGGAACTGGAATTACAAATCTTGTGAGGTATTATGTGTGTGTCTTGACCACTGAGTGATGTCAGCCCTGCATTGTATACTTTGAATATACATAATAAAAGTATGTTTTAAAAGAATAGATTAGGGATGACTTCAGGAAGCAGATGGTACCTTCTGTGCTTCTGGGAATATATCAGCTAAGATTTCACAAGCCTTTGGACTTAATAAGGGTGTTTACATGACTCTATTAATCTTCTTTACAGTTCTATTTCCTTTTTATTTTTCTGATATGCAATATATTCTTAAGAAATATTTACTATAGTTTATTGAATATCGTGTTTTACTGAGCTTCACTGAGTCAAATAAGAAGAGAGATTCTAGTTCTAAGATATGATTAATTATACTTATTTTGATATAGCTGCTTATTATTCAGATCAATGTGATTTACTATTAAAATAGTTTACATCCAAGGAATATGTCTCTGGGACTGAAAAATTGATGCAGAATGTGTGTCGTGTAGGTTTATGACTAGATGTGATATGTGGTTTTCATTAGTAGGCCAAGCAGATTGAAAGCCAATTTCCCTTTTTAAGGGAAACTCAATTGTTGTTTATCTATTAAAGTTGCTTGGTCACATTCAAGGAGTAGTTCTATGTTGCTTTTACTCAAAATGATTGTTAATCAGCTATAACAAAGGGTCAAAGCCGAGTGTCTGGAGACAAGTAGATATTCATACCTCTCTCATGAAAAAGGAAGCCATGTAGAAGGCACCTCTTCTTTCTGTAGTCTTACTGCGACTCTGGAGCCTTTCACTTTAGTCTCTAGAGAGTAGTTCTTACACTTGAAGTGTACTAGAATTCAACAGAAAACAAGTCAAAACATACTGAAGAGGCCACTCCCAGCGCTCCCTCCATAAGGTGGGGTGGGCCCTCAGAATTTAAAATCACAGTGCTGCATCCTCATGTTGTTAGAAGTAGGATGTTACTATCCTTGTGCAGAACCCATTTTATAACACACACTACTAGCAAATTGGCTTACTCTGCTTGGTGCAAAGAGTATCATTGACTTTTTCCTCCTCATTAGTTTATTAGAAAAGAACAGAAAGAAATACATTCACCCAGTGTAATGGTTTCCTTCCCGTTAGTATGATAAAACACCCCAACCCAAATCAACTTGGCAAGAAGGTGTTTTTTGGGGTTTACATGTCCTTTTAAAATCTATCACTAAGAGAAGCCATGGCATGACCTCCAGGCAGGAGCCAGGGAGGAACTAAATCAGAGGGCACAGAGGGATGCTGCTTGTTGGCTTACTCTTTATGGTTTGCTCAGCTTGATTTGTGTGTGTGTGTGTGTGTGTGTGTGTGTGTGTGTGTATACACATACATACAATCATGTATGACCACCTTCTCAAGAGTAACACCACACTTAGTGAGACAGAGACTCCATACTAATTGTAAAGCAAGAAATTTCCCCCACAGACTCTCTACATACTAATCTGATGGCGACAATTTCTCTGCTGACATTCCTTCTTCCCAAATATGCCTAAGTTTTGTGTCAAGTTGTCCAAACCCACTTGTTTTTGTAATAGTGTATGTGTGTGTCAGAGAGAGAGAGAGAGAGAGAGAGAGAGAGAGAGAGAGAGAGAGAGAGAGAGAATGTATGTCAAGACAGAGACAGAGACAGAAAGACAGAGAGAACAAGAGGAAGAGAAAGGAAGACAGAGGGAGAACTTACTGGAGTTGGTTCTCTACTTCTTCCATGTGGTTTCCAGGAATCAAACTTAGATTGTAGATCTTGTCAGCAAACACCTCTCCCCACTGAGCCATATCTCTAACCATCTAACCAGATGATGGAAGTTTACTTCAAAGCACCCACATCAAGTGGCTCACAATCACCTATAACTCTGCTTCATAGGATTGGACACCATCTCCTGGCCTCCACAAATTTTCCACTCCTATGTGCATACCCAGAGAGGATACACACATACACACTAGCTAATGAATAAAAAATAAATCTTAAATACTTATTACCATTCTAACTTGTTTTTTTAGTTGGTTGCTTATTAACTCATTCAGTCCCAGAAACTATTATCTTTACTCAGCAGTGAGAAGATATAGACAGAGAAATATTCAGCTCACAGAGCTCCTGGGAGTTGGGCTGAGATTTGAAACCTCAAAATCCATGCTAGAAACTTACTCTGAGACTGTGTGGTCTCCAAGATAAATCATTGTAATATAAGGAGTAATTTAAATATACTATAACTGGATGGTAAGCAAAGGTCACAGGCTCTCCCACTCTCTCAAACATGTCTTTCACTTCGGTGGGAGTCTGTGTAGTGCATATTTTAAGACATGTTACTAGGGAGTTGTGCTTGAGCTCAATGGAGCTAAAATGGATCTCCAACTGAGAAAACAGGACGCATCTGGTCTGCTTTCATTTCTAAAATGCCTGTGATTTTATTGCACGTTAGCATTAGCCCACAAAAATCTCTCTCACAGTCATTACTGACATTTTACTGCTAGAGTAAGGGCTAATCAGCGTGTTGTCTATGCCAGGATTTCTTAAACTTTTCCCTTCCTACACCTTTTTTTTTTTAAATAGAAATTTGTACAAAACCCCAAGCATACAGATATATAAAATAAGTATGGAAATAATTCATTTACATAAAATACATCATAAAGAAAGTTTTCTGTAAACAATTATTTGGTAAACATAAAACTGTGTCACTTATTAAGATGAAGGAAAATTTCAAATTGATTAAATGGACATATATGTTGTTTGCATATAAATAGGTAAGTCTTAGATGAGTATTTGACCCTGTAATACTCAATGTCATCATCAACACCTTTCAGACTGAATCAATATTTTGAATTGTTAATCCTCAGTCCTCATAATACCCCCGATTGAATACATATAGTATAACATGGCATAAGTTGGATTAGAAGCATTTCCAAATTACTGTTTTGTCTGTAAAAATCGAAAGGCAAAAATGCACGTAATGATTTTATATAACACTCTAGTCAGAAGCTCAAGCATAACATTTTGAAATCAACATTCTGATGTAAAACAATACAGAGATATAATAATTTGATACCTATAAGGTAATGAAGGCAAGCTGAAAATGTTTAAAGTCTTAATGTTCTGCAATTGAACTATTATATTTATATAAGAGCATGAAACTTTGTATGCACAGCACACTCCTGAAATTCATAAAATATGGTCAACTCAGGTCTTAGTGCCCCATGCTATGTTTCCTGGTGCTAAATTGTTTGAAGGAGTGTGACCTTCAAGGTGCGCATGCATTGTGTTCAGAACCAAGGCAGCCGTGCGGCCACAGAATACAGCATTGGTAAACACTGCCAAAAACACCATGAGCTTACCACATATTTAATTTTGAATTTATTTTTGGATGTAGCACTTTCAAAAATCTCTTGCTATTGCCAAGGTTATCTCAACCCCCATATTCTGTTCTAGCCCATAGTTTGAAAAACTAGCTGGTGATTAATACAGAGACTCATACTGGATTAGAGTGTAGAGAGTAAGTGACTGTGGAGTTTCTATCCCTAAATTAGGATTACTATATCACAACCTGTCCCCTCTGAAGCTCAGGGAATATTTCAAAAGCAGGGAAGGGTGTAGGAGCCACACATCAAAGAGAACTCTTTCAAAACAGTGTTTTCTGGACATGAAAGGCCCGTTGTACTCATGAGTTGACAACAGATATAGCTGCCTGCAGAAGCTCTAGCTAATCAGCAGCTCATCGTGGAGTCAGGACCTCATGAGGCTCTCCCCCCCCCCCCCCCCCCCCCCGATAGCTGAGAAGCTACTGGAAGCTGGTGGCTAACTAGGAAGAGAGAGCCCAGTTTCTTCAGGGATATGGCTCATGGTAGGTTGTCCTGTGCTCCTGTGGAGGGCCCTGCACCCAGATGAATATGAGCAGCTCTTGTTAGATTTAGTTAGTCATTTAAACAAACAAAAAGAAGAAGATGCCATGAAGTTAGAAAACAGGAGGGTGTTGGGGTAGGAATTTAGAAAGCAGAGGGGGCACCATGGAAGTGGAACTGATTCAAATACATCACAAACAGATTTTAAGAAAAGAAACTGCAATTTGTATTGTTACTTAAGG